>NC_034596.1:15841278-15848230 GCF_900095145.1 Mus pahari
CCCCATGTACCCCTCACCCCATGTGCCCCTCACCCCATGTACCCCTCACCCCCATGTACCCCTCACCCCATGTGCCCCTCACCCCATGTACCCCTCAGCTCCATTTTTTGTTGTTGAAAGCTAGAAACTTTAAAGATAATGTGCAAATTATGGAACTCCGCTCCCCACATGCAGAGTTTGTTGTTGTTTATGTAGTATGGCTCCTGGACTAACTATAAAGTCTGATTTCTTTGTTAAAGGGAGCCACAGAAATCTCTGCCTTGCTTAGTTGTCAGTTAATGACTGAACAGAGTTTCTTTAAATACCTGGAATCAGCAAGTCTCCCAGCCTGTATCAGAGTGATCTTGTAAATGCAAGTCGGATGGTGTCACTCCTATGCCCCAGCCCTCTGATGACCTGTTTCACTCAGTACAAGAGAAGTGAGCAGCCTGTAAGATGGTCCCTTTTGGCTGTACTGGGCAGGTCTTTTTGCTGACCTCACGCAGTTGTGAGTACACTGCCTTTGCAGTTGCCAGATGTGCTCCGCAGTCTCTCCCTGTTGGGCCTCTGTCCGGTCACATTTCTCCTCCCACCTTGCCCACAATGCCTGTTCACAGTAGACTCTTTTCCTCATGGTTCCTGGAGGGCAGGGTTTCTGCTTAGCTTTGCTCACTTTCTCTACAGTGGAAGGTGTCTTTGAGTGATGGTCTTGGTTGGATAAGGGCATCTTTGGCAGTCCATTCTTGCTTAAGAATAAGGCAGTGGAGGCTGCCTATAGATCCTCTGTAAGAGTGGAGCAATGTGTTCCTGGGGACTCTGTGTGACCATGAGCAGGGGCTGTTCCTGGGTTCCCTGTGTGAGAGTGAGGCAGTGGACTGCTGCCTGGGAATCCCTTTGCACCTTGTCTTGTCCCCTGAACGTTTTCCTTTTGACCGTTTGAGCCACTGTTTCCAGATACCAGTGCCTCAGGACTTTTGGTTTTCTTCAGAGAATACTTCCTGGGTTCTTCTGAGGTGCAAGCACAACAGTGCCCACTTGGCCTCTGGTATTTAAGGGACTGGGACAGAGGATCTCAGGATCGGACATTTGGACCAGTTGTCATTCTACCCCCACAGCTTGAGTCGCTTCCACCTTTGTTCTTTCAGCCCTAAAGCCATGCAGTGCAGCTTGGGCTTACCAGAGATCTGTGTCTTCCTTCTATCTCCCTAGAGATGGTGGGAATTAGGTGTCCCCAGCCCTGTCGCCCCTTCCTCGTGCCATGCTTCCTCCTGTCTGCCCAGGTGCACCGTGAGGGACTCTCCCGCTCTTGCTCCTGACCGTCTGTCTGTGCACTTGCTGACAAGGTGTGCTCCCTACACCACTGTACCCTCCTCTGTCCTAAAGTCCTTTTTATATTTGTTTACTGTCATTTTAACAAGGCTTGGGGGTAGGAGCTGCTGTTAGTAACTAATAGCTCCTTATAATTCTTAATATTGGCTTTACTTTTGTATTTAACTGTTGGCTTGGGATGTCCAGTCTCCCTTGCTCTTACATGTAGACATGCTGTCTGCTCGTTTGTACTGTCAGATCCTTGCGTAGACTAACTGTCCCTTGACCAGCTGACAGGGAGGGAGCACCATAAACAGGGTTTGTTTGTTTGTTTTTTTAGCCTTGTTTTTCCTATTATTTTTAGTATATAAACTATGTTTCTAAAGATTTATTTATTTAATTTATGTGAGTACACACTGTAGCTGTACATATGGTTGTGAGCCTTCATCTGGTTGTTGGGAATTGAATTTGTTTTTTAGGACCTCTGTTCGCTCTAGTTGGCCCACTCGCTCCATTCAACCCCTATTGCTCAGTCCCTGCTCACTCCGTCCCAAAGACTTATTTATTATTATACATGAGTACACTGTAGCTGTCTTCAGATGCACCAGAAGAGGGCATCAGGTCTCATTATGGGTGGTTGTGAGCCACCATGTGGTTGCTGGGATTTGAACTCAGAACCTTTGGAAGAGTAGTCAGTGCTCTTATCCGCTGAGCCGTCTCTCCAGCCCCCTAAACTATGTTTCTAAACTAAATCAAAAGTAAATCACGGCAGATAATTTTTCTCCTTTTCAAAAGTAAACACTGCTGCATTGTAGGTCACACCCATGATCCCAGCACTTGAGAGAGAGGTGGAAAGATGAGCAGTTCATGGCCATTCTGAACATAGTGAGTCGAGATGAGCCTGGACTCACATTGTTCCCCAAAATAAAATAAAGCATAAGCACTGAGGTTAAATTGTAATAGTGCTAATCTGAGTTTTGGTATCAGAGGACAAAAGGCTACTGCAGAATAGTGCACCTTTGGATGACTCATAGTACTCAAGCTAATGCGTGTAAACTTGGATGTGCAATTAGGCGGCTCATTATGCTGCAAATGCAATTACATGCTCAAAGACAGCTCCTCCCTTTGGCTCACCCAGTCTGTGATCACTCATTATAAAGCCTCAGCTGTCAACATTGGAAAATACAAGCTGGTGCTGGTGGGTCTTATAGCCAACATGGAGTAAGCTATAGAAGGAAATCTTTATATTATAGCTTAGCGAAGTTTGATATATATTTGCTACAGGAAGCAATAGTGTGTGTGTGTGTGTGTGTGTGTGTGTGTGTGTGTGTTATAGTACAGTACCATCATCTCTTTCTTACCTGTAATTTTTATTTTTAAAAAACTATTGTTTTCTTTTTTATAACTGACCTGATTCCTTAGGACTCAAGTTTTACCTGGATTGACATTAATGAGGCTCTTTCTTATCTTTATTTTGTCTTGTCTTAACGCAGTGATATGAATATATTTGATTCTGTTATAGACATTCTTAATGTGTTTAACAGTGGGACACTTACCCAGACAGCACCTGACATTTCATATAACCTGTGGTATATTTGCTCTATTATTATTTTTTAAGATGCCAAATGTTCTGTGCTGTAAAGCCTGGGCCCGTTGTTTCTGATGAAGGCGATTACTTCATTGTGACAATGGCAGTTTACTGTTTGGACCTAGGTTTAAGCCCCAGGAGTCTGACTTTATCCCTTCGAGTGGTCACTGAGGTGGCAGCACAACAGTGTGCACTTGGCTTCTGGCATTCAAGGGACTAGGAGTGGTGGTGTTTTATTGCTCAAATCCCAGAATTTATATTTCTGTCTTTTTTTTTTCTGTCTGTTTTTAAAAATGTCCTGAAAACAATTAAAATAACTCAATAGTTAACTCGAGTGGCTGCCAAGTGATAAGATTATTCTGTAGTCTGTATCAGCATTGCTGATAGTCAGCAACTATAGTTCTTTTTTTATTTTTTTATTGGACTTGCTTATTTATTTGCGTATTATATATGTATGTGGCTGCACACATGTCATGGTCAGAGGACAACTTTTTACACCATGTGGGTCCCAAGGATAGAACTTAGGCTGCCAGGCAGTGGGCACCAGACTAGGCAGTGGGCACCTTTACCCATTGAGCCATCTCATCCTCTCAGGATCTGGAATGTGTTAAGTGAATTCTCTGAGCTACAGCTCCTAGCTCAGAAAGCACGACATGATTGATGGAAAGTTAACAGGCCATCAGTTGTTAAAAAAAAAAGTTTTCCTCAAGTTATAAAAAGCAAAACAGTGTGTCTAAGGATTATCTAACATGTAACATTATGCCTTGGAAGACAGCAAGGGACTTTGATACATTAATATGCAGTCATTGTAAATATAACATATCCATGACCATGGTTTTTTCAACTTACTTGTAGGTCTGTGAGGAAAGCCCTAGTGTGGAGAAGCGCAGGGTTAATACCTTTAGTAAGCTCCACTTCCTAACGGTAGCTGTGAGGTTTGTCTGAAAAGGAAGTGGGAAATGTGCTCAATTAAGTCACAAATAGGATTAATCCTGGATTTGGTGGAAAATTTAATGGCCACAAATATGTTTGTAGAGATTATTTATCCTAAGTAGGCCTGTCTCCTGAGAAACAAAACAATTCCATGAAAATCCAGGTAAGTAATCAAAAGGAAAGTCACAAGACATAAAAGAAGCCTGGGGCCCTGTGAGGTGGCTCAGCAGGTAAATGTGCCTCCCACTAAGCCTCATAACCTGAGTTTGATCCCTGTGACACACATTGTGAGGAAGAGGGCCATTCCCTGACAATTGTCCTCCAACCTCCATAGGACACCCCCCTCCCCAATGCACCAATAAATAAATGTAATAGTAATTTTTTTAAAGGAGACTATGGAAAACTAGATTTGCATCTAGTCTGACATTTTGTTATTCCTATCACCATCCCTAAGAGAAGTGAGAGCATGAAATCCATAAATCCATTCTTGATCCTTTGAGTTCATGCTTATAGCTGCCTTGATACTAAGATTCCACCTGGCCTCATCTGTGTTTCCCTCACCTGCAGTCAGTGGGCTACAGATTGAAAATACTTGCAAAATATGATCTACATGCTGAGTATATACAGACTTGGTGTCATGTGACAAAACTTTCTGGGAAGATACAACACATGTCTACTCACCCAAATAGGTATCCCATAACAAACTGAAGTACGGAAACCACCCAAGTCCAACTTGGTGAGCCATGAGTTTTACTGGGATTACTTACAGGAAAAGAAATGACCCAAAAGACAGTTGCATCACCAAAGCCCACCCCAGAAACTCACAAAAACTGGGAACCTAGAGCACAGTACACAGCTGGAGGCAGCTCAGCTCGTGAAGAATGTCTTTCCTAGGTGTCTCAGCTCAAGTGGTCTAAACCTCTTCCAGGCAGCTGGGCTGGTCTCAGTCTTCTTTGCAGCTTGTCTGAGAGTCTTCTTTGTAGCTCAGCTTGTTTAAGAGGGACTTTTAGCTTCTATTGCTTATTCTGGTAGGGAAGACCTAGTGAATCTGGTCAGTTTCAGGGACTTCCTGAAGCTATTTTGAATTGTAGAGCTTCTCTGCAGGGTGAAATGTTTGAATCCTGGAGGAAACTGTTATACAACACTTGGGTTTGGGGTTTTTAGATTCCAGGGCTTTTGAAGGTCACTTTGTCCTAAGCAATCTAGTGTACTAGTTCTTCACATAGCACTATACTAGCTTTTAAAGGAACTTGTTTTTAAATGTGTGTGTGTGTGTGTGTGTGTGTGCGCGCGCGCGTGCGCACGCGCGCACGCACACACGTGAGTTTAAGTATACCATGTTCATGCAGGAGCAGAAGACTAGAAGAAAGTTGGGTTCCTTAGAACTGGAATTACAGGCAATTGAGAGCCATCTGATGTTAACTGAACCCAGATCCTCTGCAGAAGCAATAAGTACTCTAGCCTCACCCCAAACCCCCAAAAAAAAAAAAAAAAAAAGCCGGGCATGGTGGCGCACGCCTTTGATCCCAGCACTCGGGAGGCAGAGGCAGGTGGATTTCTGAGTTCGAGGCCAGCCTAGTCTACAAAGTGAGTTCCAGGGCAGCCAGGGCTATAGTAAAGTACTTTGTAAATCTAGAGATGGTGTTTTTCAGTGATGGGGATTAGACCTAGGCCCACACATCTGCTCAGCCAGTCTTGCACTGTGATTTAAACTATATAGGAGGGCTTGTCTTGTTTACAAGCAAAAGCTGTGCTGTCTCATCAGCACCTGCACATTTTGGTATAGGCATGATTCTTAGGGATTGGTGGTCTCCTGGTGATACCCAGGGCACAGCTCTGTGTTGTTTTGCTGTCCTGTGCATGACAGTCCCTTGCATTGGAATCAAACTACATCAGATGTTCACCCAAAAGTGATCTTATAGCTGATAGTTTTATAAGCTACATAGACATTTTTTTTTTATCTAAATAAGGGAAAGAGACCATTTAGAAATAGTTTTACCAGAGACATTTTAAACTGTATTGTCCATGTGTGTAAAGCCTGTACATGCTTCTTACAACTTGGAAGACTGTCCTAGGTGCCATGAATTCAATTCAGCATTAGCAAAACTGATGAAGGTCTCGAGTCTTGATATCTGAGGCCGCGTGTTGTAGAAAAGTAGCAGTGAAGTACTTCTCTTGTGTCTAAAAGAAAGATGGCCTCACTGGGAAAGCTTTTCTCCTTCAGGTTTCCAAGGGACCTCAAACTTTCTGACTTGTCACTGTGTTTATTTCAGCTGAAGTCACTTTGGACTTGGTTCATTGCTTTTGTTTCATGTGATGTGTGTGTGTATGTACACTTACTTGCACACCATCCATGCCTTTTCTCTAGGTGTAGTTTCAACTTTAGAGGGATCATGGCCAGGAAGTACTTTATGTATTGTAATGTTGAGTATAGGTGCCTGTTGATTTTAAGTTGCTACCCCACAATTACCTAAAACCACAGCAGTTCCTCTAAGAGGGTCCTTCATGGATTTTTTTTAGGTGCCTTGCATTTTTTTTTAAAGTTTATCTGTTTAATCAAATCATTTCACTTATCATTTAACAAAGCATAAATTGTAGTACTGGGAAACTGATCTATAAGGTTCCTCTATGCTCAGTAAGACTTGTTTTCGTGTAGCCTCTTCAGTAGTGCATTGGCTGCCCCTGCCCCCATCTTCCCCCTTTAATTGAAGAGGTGTTAACATAGGCTATTTTCCTTTGCTATGCCTCTTCCTCCTACCTTCTCAAAAAAGGTTAAACTTAATTTCATAACTTTCACTATGATTTGGTTGCCCTCCACCCCCCCATAATTACTGCTGAAGTAAACAAGTAGGTTATCATTGGAAGTTCCCTTGTGCTGACCTTGGGTTTTCTTGTCTGTAGTATCCTCTAGGAATGAGCAAATTTCCTTTGAATAAGCACTGACTTCAGTGGGTGTGGCACAGTGCAGAGAAAGATACTGTTAACAATAAAAAGCTATCCAGAAATCGCAAGCTAAATGTATGTTAAAACATACTTATGGTTGGGTGGTGGTGGCGCACGCCTTTAATCCCAGCACTTGGGAGGCAGAGGCAGGCGGATTTCTGAGTTCGAGGCCAGCCTGGTCTACAAAGTGAGTTCCAGGAC
>NC_034596.1:15849080-15850343 GCF_900095145.1 Mus pahari
GGGATTTGAACTCCGGACCTTCAGAAGAGCAGTCGGGTGCTCTTACCCAATGAGCCATCTCACCAGCCCCCAACTGAGCCATTTTTATCTGATCTTTCCAAATGTCCCGTTTCTGCCAAATCAGGTATCAAAATGTTCTGAATGATCAACCTTATAATCTCTGCTCAGAAAAGCTTTGGTAAAATCAATTTGCTGAAACCTTTTATGCCTTAACTGGGAGAGATTCCCTTTAGCAACCGGCATCCTGTCCTGAGAGTGGTGTCTCTTGGAGTGATGGGAGTCAAATGTGGCTTTGAGAGTGTGATAAATGTAAATAAATATGACACCTTGAAACTCTCTCAGACTGTAAGCATGTGGTTCTTAGATTTATTCATAAAGGACCTAATCCAAGACTTGAGATTCAAACCTTGCAATAGAAAAGACTCTTAACGCAGGCTGGTTATTCCAGCCTGAAGTGTGAAGTGCTCCAAAGTTCAGAACTTTTTGAGTCCTGAGTTGCCGCTCAGAAGTTTCAGGGTTTTGAGCCTGGATTTTAAAATTGGGATATGCAGCTATCCATCACTGTAGCAAATACCTGACTTAGTTTTCCAAGATATTTTGGATCAAGGTATGTAGATTTTGCAGTCTTTGACTGAGCCCACACATGGTTTTAGACCTGCAGTAGGACCCAGCACTAAAGAGCAAGACCTTCAGATGACATCATTAACAAATATTTTATGTTGGGTAGTTAATCAGACCACATACTCTGAGAAAATGTTGGGTGCTAAGTCCATGCAGACACATAAATAAATTGTGTGTTAATTCCTATTGTAACTAATAGAAGAACATCCTAAGTTTAATTTTTCCCTTTTGTTGTTGTATGCATACTACTTTAAACTGCTATGTGATCTTTTTTCAGTATAATTTTCAGGTCTAAATATGGAAGTCGATATTGAACAATAGCAAAATAGCCTGTGGCCTATTGTCTCATTCACCCAAAAAACTGAGGTAGTTCAAAGCTTGTCTGGGATACTTGATGAGACCATATCTCAGAATAAGAAGTAAAAAGCTGGCAAGAGGTGTGTCTCATGGCTAGAAAGCTTACCTACCAAGCCCAAGACTCTTCTTAGCAGGTACCACCAAGGAAGGAAATGACCTGGTACTATACCAAAGCTGTATTTCACACATGATTCCTTTGAGGATAAATCATCTCATGACAGCTGTGGTGTGTTCTTTCTCTCTCTCTCTCTCTCTCTCTCTCTCTCTCTCTCTCTCTCTCTCTCT
>NC_034596.1:15850563-15860818 GCF_900095145.1 Mus pahari
CTCTCTCTCTCTCTCTCTCTCTCTCTCTCTCTTCTCTCCTCTCTCTCCCTCTTTCCCCCTCCCTCCCTCCTTCCCCTTCCCTCAATATTTGCACCTAAATAATTTCTAGGGAGTGGAGAGATGGCTCAGCAGTTAAGATCACCTACTACTCTTACAGAGAACCTGAGCTAGGTTCTGAGCACCCACATCAGGCAGCTCACAGCCACCTATAACTCAAGCTACAGGGGATCCAACAGCTTCTTCTGGACAACATAGGCACCTACACTCATGCATGTATAAACATACATACATACATAAAAACATGTTTTTAAAAAGCAACTTTCTGTGATATAGCAGAGAGTTCATATGTGTTCCCTAAATGTGTCTACACTTAATGTGTTCCTAGTCTAAATTTTTTGTTTTATTACTACACGTGTGTGTGTGTGTGTGTGTGTGTGTGTGTGTGTGTGTGTGTGTGTAATGTGCTTGTGTGGCATGCATGTGGGCAACAGATTGACAGCTTTATAGAGTTGGTTCTGTCCTTCTGCCTTTATGTGAGTTCTAAGGATCGAACTCAGGTCATCATCAGGTTTGCATGGCAGTCACTTTACCTGTTGATCCTCTTGCTAGCTAGCCCTTGTATTCCTATTCTAAATGTAATCTTTAGGAAAATCTACATAAGAAAAGATTCCTGAACATAAACTGATAATGAACTCCAGTTGTGTCCTGGCAGCAATGTAGATGTTTGTGATTCTGAAACTGTGCATGCTATACAAGTATTCCATCTGACCTGTACCCCCAGCCAGGGATGGTCCTAATATGCATGAGCATGTTTGTATGTGAGTTAAGTTTGCCAGCTGTTTGTGCTTGGGGGACCATGCTATCATATTGTCCTTTATTTCTCGAAATGTTGACAACACTGCCCCAGTTTTTTGCTTTCCCCATTCCTACCTAACAGTATATACCTGGGAACCACCTTGGGGGTGGGGACAGGGGGAGTGGATCTCTGTGTCTTGGAGTCCCAGGACAGCCAGGGCTACATACAGAGACCCTGTCTCAATGAACAAATGATCAGTCTGTTTCAAAATCTAAGAACCACTATTTTAAGGAACGCTCTTTACCATAGTCATAGTCAAAAAAAGACTTTTCTGTCCTTTATACTTAATATGACATTTAAGACAAGGGGAATGGTATTAATGGAATTACTTAGAAATTCCCATGAACATTCAAGATTAACAGTCCTTAATTATGTTACTTTAAAGGGAAACTATCATAATTAAAATGTTGTTTAAGAAAAGCTTAAATTGTAAAGACTGGAGAGAGCTCCATGATTAAAAGCCCTGTCTGCTCTTCTAGGTTCAATCCCCAGCACCCATGTGGCTGCTCACAACTTCCTGTAACTCCAGTTGCAGGGGATCCAACACCCTCTTCTGGTCTCCACAGGCACTGCATGCATGTGGTGCACAGACATACATATAGACAAAACACCCATACACATAAAATAACCATTAATAAAGAAGGAAAGAAAAACTGAAATTTTAATGAAGATATCATAGAGATTTATCCTCTTCTACTTAACTTTGGCAGGGCTCACACATCTCATTGGATCACCTTTCCTCCGAGCATATATGCATGGGTTTTTCATGGATATCAGACTCTACCACAAGGTAAGTACCAGCTACAGGTATTTCAGGTGATAGTAAGTCATCCACAGCTGCTTCTCCCTACTTTTGCCTTCACAAAGCATACTTCTGCATTGTAAGGGATCTACTTTCTTTGGTGCAATAGTCATGGTATATATATGCTACTAAATACTGATTCTGATTAGTTTCATTCTTTGTTTTGAAAAGGTGAAATTGATGGTCAATCCATTTGCTTATGAAGAATATAGGAAAGATAAAATTCGACAGAAGATAGAAGAAACACGTGCACAGAGAGTCCAATTAAAGGTAAAGAGCTACTTAGCATTGCCATTACCAGGGGAAAATAGTTAATCTTCATTTTGGTGTTACTCTGAAGAAGTCTGCTAATATATCCATGAATTTCCATTTTTTAGCTCACATCTTTTGCTTTCTTGGTGTACTTTGTCAAGAGGTGGTTAGGTGTTTGGGTAATAATATGTACTTGATAATAACCAAAAGACCAAGACACACTAGGCTATAGTGTTTTGATCTACAGAGCTGCTGTGGGCCACACTGAAAACACCTGATAACAGTTCCAGCTGCTTTCTGTTTGACAGATGTTAGCAGTCTGCTTATCCCCATCTCCTGCTAGTGCGTTTGGTTCTTAGGGTCTCTGCTTCCCAGGATGCTAGTAGACAGAGTCAGGAAACAACCAGTACCATTTGTATTGACGGAGAGGATTTAGTGTCGGGAAGGCATTTAAGCTCCCAAAAGACAGAAACACTGAGGTAGGAGAAGAGGGATGGTAACTTAGATCCAGGCGGCAAGAAAGGTATGGGCTCAGGAGGACCCAGACTCCTAAGGGACTGGCAGGCTGGTGCTCTTGGCATTTGAGGGTGATCCTAGGTGTGTGGAGAACTGCAAACTGGTGAACACCACTGCTGCCAGAGCCACCTGCTAGCGCCCCTGGTAAAGAACTGCTATTGGTTATTCCAGCCAGACCATGAGCAGACAGGGTGGAGCTTCCTATCTGAACGCTCCTGCCTTCCTGGCTCTCTGGCATCCCATCCGTTAAGTCAAATCACTGAGTGATAAAAATCTTTATAACTGAACATTGGTTTAAAATATGGATGTAATATACACACTCTCACTAACAAAAAGACTAGTGACTTTCCTGAGATGACCTCGGTGCTCGCTCTATTTCCCACAGTTATTCAGAGTTTATAACAGCAGTGTTTGTGAGTATGCATGAGTTTTAGCAAAAGGGGGTTGTGTACCTGCCAGAACTACATTTTACTTAGTATGATAGGTGAGCTTAGTGTGAAAGAAGGCAGTAGGTAGCCCACCACTTATCTGAGAGTCCTTAACGCTCCTGTCTAGACTCTAGGACCTTTTACAGAGCAGGAAGCATTTCAGAGGTTCCCACAACTGCAGCTGAGAGCTAGGAAGCTGGGAAGACAGTATGCTCCCACTACAGGCCATGCTTGCAGCCTGTGCCATTTGGCCCACCTGCTGCTCTTCGTTGGGTAATTCTTTTCTTCTTAGTGGACGCTCCACTAAGAAGCAGGAGTGAGCTGCCCTTTGTGAACTTCTACTACTCACAGACCTGCTGACCTTTAATGTTAAGTGTATTTATCTCAGTGTATCTTATTTCCATCTCTTTACTAGAAATTGCCAAAAGTTAACAAAGAACTGGCACTTAAATTAATTGAAGAGGAAGAGGAGAAACAAAAGTCTACACTGAAAAAGAAAGTTAAGGTAAGATGTCCTATGGCACAGAAAGTATCAGTAAGTTGATTTGCAGTCCATGGGTAGTAATGTATATCTTTTTATTATTGGGGTTTCCCCACCCTCCATACTTGCTCAGTATTGAAAAATTGAAGAAAAAAGTTAAAAGCCACCACCACCTCCTACACCTACAGAGGAAAAGCATTAGTATTGGGCTGATTCCTCAGTGTCAATCCTCTTAAAGGTATATACTATATTAGCAGTTTCACATGTTGTTAAATTCTCTATTTTAAGTGGCTATATATTCTGTGTTAAAATTTACTTAGTCCTTTTGCTGCTAAATTGATGTTGATTTTTTTCTGTACTGACTAGGTTTATTGATTCATAATTTACTTTTATTTGCATTTATTTTATGCTGAACTTATTTCTGTGCTCAGGAACAGTTTGCTTCTTTTGGTCAGGATCATGTGCATATGACTGGGAAAGCTGGCATTAGAGTTAACCCACTGCGAGCTTTGGATGTTCAGTGGTGCATCAGTTAGCTCACAGTGTGGTCAATGACTAGACAATCTATGCCAAAACTGCTGTGTTCAGCATTACTCTCTGAACCCAGCACTGTTTGTACCTCTGAGCAGTGTCCAGCCCCACTGTGGCCCGGGCACACCTTGTTGCCGCACCTTTATGCCGTGGACCAGTGCACACTGCTTCCTGAAAGTGATGCTGTTCAGACACAGACACTTACACCCTTAATGACCCGGGCAGGTTCATGGGTTTTCTGAAAGTGAACATGAAAATTAGAGCTTCTTGATTTGCATGATTTTATAGGTCAAGACTTTTTTAATTGTAGAAGTAACTGCTTTTTGTTTTTGACATGGCATTATGGGAGGGTATGGGCTTCCATGTAGCTGCTACCTGCCTGCCTTTTCTGAGGTGACAGTAGACAGGGAGCAGCCATAAAATAACAAAAGTTAGCACAGTCTTAGTATTGTCCCAAGGTGGGAAGGTGTACCTAGTTTTTCCAGATTTATGAAGAGTCTGGGGTCCTCCCCAGTCCTGTTCCTTCATCTGCTGAGAGCAATGTAGTATCCACTGCCCCCAAACCCTTGCCCACCAGAACAGCATGCAGGACCTAACCTTGTGGCCTTGGGCCAAGCAGGCTCCTTGTCTGGTAGCTTATTCTTTGCTCTCCAACCAGGTAGGTGAATGCGAGCTATAGTTGCTCTTTGGTTCCTCTGCCTTCCTCAGAATCCAGGCTCTTATTTGAGGCTGGCTGTGCACTTGTTGTGAGCCTAGCTGGCTCCACAGCTTCACTTTCACCTGTGACCCGGAAGGACAGGTAGGGGTCATCTTACTGCTGCCTTCTCTCTCTCCTCTTCGGTAGCCTCTCCCAGTAGCCTTTCATCCGGGCCTATTACATTCTTTAAGTCAATTATTTAAATCTTTGGAAGCCCCTTTAAAGTAAAATACATGGATGGTTTTATGTTTCCCTGTCCTCTGCATGAATAAACCAATACTGAGCAAGCTTACTCATTTAAATTCACATTTTTGTACTGTAGCTGTGTACACCAGTGTGTGACCAAGTGTGTATTCTCTGAGTGTGTGTACCTACAGGGTGGAAATAGTGGCTTCCTGCTTGACTGGCATTCTCCCCAGAACATTCCCATTGGTCTTGTTAGCTGAGTCTGAGGATGATTAGCCTATGACTTTTTCAGCTTTATGATATCATTTTACAAGCCATGTGGAATTGATCATTGTACTGTCTTCCTGAAGCTCCTAGAAAAAGAGAGTGGAGCAGATTTACACTATAGATGTGTGCATTTCAGGTGTGCTTTGTGCTCAGAGTCCTTGGCACAACCGTGCTTTAGGGTACTTGGACTAAACTCAGTTTCGCTGTTTTGAGCAGCATGGTATATGGCAGAGCCTTGTTATAGGTCATGGTGATGAAGATGCAGAAGTTGGTACATTCCCTTAGGGAGACTCTGTGTGTTGGGGAAAGGGTTTGTGTGTGTGTGTGTTCATGCACTGAATGTTCCTGCAGTCGTCAGGTTCTGACTACACTGGTTTTTGAGACACTCTCCCTGGTGCCTGGGATTAGGCTTGGCTAGATGGCCAGTGAGTCCTGGGTCCTGATATTCTCTCCCTCCCTAGTGCTGAGGTTAAAGGGACACACTCCCATACCCAGATTTTCATGTTGGTTCTGGGACATATTTAACTAACTGAGCCATCTCTTTCAGTCCTTCCACTGGGAGTCTTTTGTTGAGGTTGGATGGAGGTGGGGTAGTATGGAATGGTAGAAATGACCTGGAAAGCGGGAAGCACACACAGCGGTGCTCATTTTAGTGAAGAATTACATTGCTCCTCCCCTGATGGTTTTCCCACAACTTTAGGAACTCTCTCCTGGTCTAGGAAAATAAAAGTAGGCAACTGAAGCCTTTTAAATATACTGTTAATCAAAACAGTAGAAAATATCCTAGTATTTTACTTTTTTACTTATTTTGTAAAAACTGTCAAGAATAATTTGAGCAATGCTTGCTGTTTTCCCACACTTTCAATGTGGACCCCGTGTTTTCCTTTGCCCTAGTAAACTGTTGCTTTTCAAAGTTTCATCCAAATCCCTGTTTATATCATTAACTAACTCCAAGAGCATGTTCATTTCTGCAGTGCTGGGACTAACCCCAGGGTCCCATGTGTTCCAGGAAAGCTCTGCCACTCAGCCCCATCCTAGCTGTTCTGAGAGTTCTTTTAACATGACGGACTTTGCTGGTGTCATTGCAAGTGACATGTTTACCTTCTGTTACTACTGCATTCTAACTTATTTTGAGACATTCGCTTCACACTGTTTCTCAAATTGTATCTATAAAGTACTAACCAGTGGCAGTGTGCCATTTCCCACTCCCAGCTTTTTCTTCTGTACCTCCTCTCCTCCTTCCCTTCCTCCCTCTGCTACACTTTCATCTTTTTCTTCTTTAATTACCAACTTTGTGAAGAACGTTTAACATGGGATGCAAGTGTCAGCAATGCTGTGCTCCTGTGCTGTGTAAACTGCTGGCCATGGGGGCCCATGACTCACTGAGAGCATTGAAAGACACACCATGGTGGCACTGCTCATGAGCCTGCCTCCTGTTCACATCAGAGTGCTGGGAGTTTGCACTTCATGCTGATACCACAGTTGAGTAGCTTCAGAAGTCTGAAATTTGAATCCTGATGTTAAGGACCTGCTGGTGTTTAACTTACTCTGTGGGCTCTGACTCTCTGGATGGTACTTCCAGGCAAGCATTTACTCTTGCTTGCACCTGTTCTGTACTTCCTAACCAAGACAGCATGCATTTACTTCAGAATCTGTCTTAGGGGGATAGTTACTGGGTTTGTACTGTTTGTGCTAGATACAGAGAGGACAAAGCCTACATTCCTCTGTCAACTGCTGTGTCTTCTTCTTGGCTCTTTATAACCAGTTGTGTCTTTATAGCCACATCACCTGATAACCAGATTCTTCTAGAAAGCTTTGTTAATAAAATGGGCCCTGATTTGCTTTTTATTGACTTAATCTAAATCAGAGTTCAGTTTTACTCTTGAAATACAGATATAATATATGGTCTTTTAAAAATCTGTTCTTGGAGTTGTATAATTCATCATCTAATACTTTCATCTTCAAAGCAAATTGTTTGTTCATAAATTAAAGAAAGTCCCCTTATCAGTAAGGAAGGTTTGAAAGAGTTGCAAACTACAGCAGGACATCAGTTCCACCCATGAGCAGGACACTTCAGATCCTCCGAGTGTCACTACTGCCTTCTGACCCAAAGTAAGCTCTGCCTTGACTGATCCCAGAGCTGTTCCCAGTTACTGTTCCCACTGATAACGTCATGGAGTCTAATAAGCTGTATACACTACAGTTGATGTTGAGTCCACAACAGGAAGTGACCTACCATATAGTCTACCATGCATACCATCAGTGAGCACTGTCTGGCTGCTGTAGGAACTTAGAACTTAGTGGTGTTAATTAGAATACCTTTCAACAAATACAAATTGAGCTTCCCATATGCTCAAGCATCCTTGAGATGCATAGGCACCTGTACCCAATTTGGCTTTTAAGGGTCCATCCAAGTGGGTGGAACCATTTCCCCCACAGCACGTGTTCTAAATGCCAGCCCTTTTTGCTCAGTTTCTCTCTGTTGCTGAGGTCTGTGTTGAGTGTGTTGTTCCTGGGTTCTGTGTGAGAGAGGCTGTCTGTGGACTGGCACTAGAAAGCCACAGAAGCATGTCTTCATCTCAGGAATCAGTAAATGCCATGAACACTTTATAGTAAAGTAATAATTCATCGCTTTGGGGAACAAATGTGATTATGTGCAAACATACAGAGTTAGATCAGATAGTTTTAACATGAGAATTTTGTCATTTAAAGTTTTTTAATTGCAAATCATAATTACAATGATATGAACACTCAAAAGTAGGTGCTTTCACAGGGGCTTCTGAGAGGGTTGTGCATCACACCTCATATTCCCTTACCTTCCCTCCCTGCCTTGCTTGTGCTTCTGTGGGGATGCACTCTCACCTCTTTAGCTGGTTATTTTGGTATAAAACTCTTTCCTGCTGTTGCCTGTGGTGCTGCGTCTTGACTTTTCCCTCCTGCTGAAGCTAGATAGTAATTTTGGTAAAGTCAATATTGGGCTTTACAATGTTATAACTATGTAAATGCTATTTGTAGCCAAGTCACCTCACATGACTTTGATTTCCCCTGGAGTAAGTTTCTGTGTCATCATCACCAATCAGCCCCTTGTTCTGTACCATATGTCTGGACCTTGTGGCAAGAATCTGTGTAACTCAGATGTATTTGTTTGTACATTCCTAAAGAACTCATTTCTAAGTCTTTGTGGATTGATCAGTTTCAAATCCTGGGGTCTCCCTGCACTGTTTCATGTAATGTTCTCTACATTGGACAAAGAATTGGAAGAACACTGGGTCTCTGAAGGAATGCAGTTTCCACCCAGATACTTTGCATTCACCATCTGAGTACCCAGTGAGGCTCATGAGGGTAAATACAAGACACAAGTTCTCACTGCAGCGTCACACTGCACCCTCCAGACAGCGCTGAGAGGGCTTACTCCTGAAATAGGAGAGGCACTGTCCTGGCAAAGCTCATGTGACCACCGTGCCATGCTAGGTTCCAGGCTGAACTCTGGCCCAAATGGATCGTTGGCTGCTTGCTGAGCCACTCAGACTAGAAACCTAGGTCTCATATAGAGGGAATTCTCTTGGAAGAAAAAATTATTATTTCCTGCCATGATCTTGATAATTTGTTCATAGTCGGGGTGGGGACCTAGAGAGCTGCATGAAAATACAGAGGAGGGGACAGGCTGAGATATTTGGGGGAGTACCCACCGACAGCACTCTGAGGATTGTCACTTGCAGGCTGGGAGAGCACCCCCCTCCAGCTGTGTGCCTGTCAGCCTTTCCCCTGTACTGTTCACTTCCCTCTAACAACCCACCCAGCCCCGCTAGAACTCCTCCTCTCCCTCCTTGCTTAGGCCAGAGGTGGGACTAGAGAAAGAGGGTTTTACGTAGCAGGCAGTCTTTGTATGTTTCTATATTGAGACAAGATAATAATAAGTGTCTGCTCAGAGCTACAGAAGTGATTCTTTGAGGTAGTGCTGAAGGTGGTATTCACATGTTTTCCAAACACCAAAGCAAGTGTTGAACATGTGTATGTGTATGTATTTATAAGACAGATCACTAGCCAGACACTTGTAAACTACTTCAAGAACATCACTATCTTATTCTTTTTTCTTTTAAGACAGCTGTGAAAATAAGCAATTAGACAAGCAAAAGTCCTTAGGGGAAATACTTTTTACAGCTGGGTCAAAGGAGTTTTTATTTTATAATCGTTCATCTAAAGCATACTTGTCTTTAGGCAGGATAATTTGTTTGTTGTAAACTAACGGGGAGAAAAATCTTTAAAATACCAACAACATACTCTATTTAACAGTCTCTGTTATTTTAAATATAATAATTTTGACAAATACATTAAGATATTAATATTTTTCCTTCTTTGTTTTTTAACCTAATAGGCACATGGCTTTTGATGTGAAATATCAGTTGATTGCCAATATCAGCTTTCTCACATTTATAAGTGACTCCAAAAATGTATCTGGCAGCCCCCTCCTCTCTCCTGAGTCCTCATATGAATTACTGCTCCCAAGACACCTATTGGTGTTGGTCAGAATGTGGATGATGTCTGTGACACACTTAGTCTTAAATGAACATCATCTCCTGCCCTTTGCTCTAGCCCACACCCTTTACCCTGATGCACTAATGATGGCTCCAAGCTCATCATTCCCAGGGTCTACCCACTCAGACCAATCAGCTAAGAGCTGTTTCCAACCCCATGCTTAATCTCTAGCTCTCTCCTCTCATCCAGCTGCTCCTGCTCTAGTTCCATAGAAATGTGGTTCACAGGGATTGCTCCTTGGCTGGAGTCAGTCCTACCCTTTGATTTCCATCACCCTAGTGCAGGCCCTGCCTCTTCGTCACTTCCTAGGATGCTTCTGAATCTTGTAATGGTTCTAGTCTCTTTCTTAGCCCTGTGCCATGTACCATGCTGCTGCCACCTATCTCTTAGAGCAGTTTGTCATCGTGTCTTCCTCTCTCCTGACTCTTTCTCTGAATAGTGACTCTCCCCAGGTCTTCGAAGACCAGTCAGACCAATGAAAGTGTTATAGTCTGCCTTGGTTGTTTTTAATTTTTGTATTTTAGGATGTCCTTTCCAGATTGCCAGTCTGCTCTTGTCAGATGATTCACTACTCCTTAGTCAGTTGAAATGCTGTCTTCGTATTTTTTTTGGGGGGGGGGGTCAAGACAGGGTTTCTCTGTATAGCCCTGGCTGTCCTGGAACTCACTTTGTAGACCAGGCTGGCCTCGAACTCAGAAATCCA
>NC_034596.1:15861407-15872185 GCF_900095145.1 Mus pahari
GGAGTTACATATGGTTAGTTGTGAGCTGCCTAGTGTAGGTACTGGAAGCAGAACCTAGATCTCTGCTAGAGTAGTAAGTTCTCTTAACTGCTGATCATCCTGCCCTTCTTTTCCAATTTCTACTTGTTGAAACCTATTTGGTTTTAGGTCTCCTTAATGCCATGTCCCTAGGATACCCTCTAGGATGTTTCTTTTTTTTTTTTCGAGACAGGGTTTCTCTGTATAGCCCTGGCTGTCCTGGAACTCACTCTGTAGACCAGGCTGGCCTCGAACTCAGAAGTCCATGTGCCTCTGCCTCCCAAGTGCTGGGATTAAAGGTATGCACCACCACGCCCGACCTGGATATTTCTATTAAATTACTTTTTTTTCCCCTCTGAGTACCTTCATACACCTGAACATACTTCATACATTCTGAATGCCCTTTATACATTCTGAACATTTTTTTTTTCATACAGAGCTTTGTAGCAAACACTTTGCGGTTTTTTTTTTCTTCCCTCTGAAGTTGGCATCAGACACTAGGTCTTTTCTTTCCTTGGTCTATTTTAGAAATGATATTTACTCAAGGATGACTTGTGAATTTGTATCTCTTAGAGTTTTAGTTAAGGGATTATGGTTTATAGTTCCATACAAGTAATAAGCGGGCCATACTTTGCCGTGGCTTGTGATTTGCTGTGTTTTTCTGTAGCTCTGCTACACTGATGCGGCATTCAGGACTGAGTTCAAAAGTGGAGCATCAGCCAGTTTGGTGAAGTGAGAGCCATCACAAGTAGGCTGGTGCTCTGATTTATAATCATTCCTGGGTGTCTGGTTTCCACTGGCTTCCAGGCCCTAAGTGTGAAATGACCATCATCTGAGTCAGTGAGCAAATGTGTTTGTTATACATGTTAGGAAGCTTGCTATGTAAAACTGTACAAATAAAAAGGAATTTAATGTCAGTTCTGAACAATGCAAAGGAATCTGAATAGCCAAAGCTTTGTTATATAGAGACTGTACCTTGTCTGTTAAGAATAATCCATGGTCCAAGGAAGAAAACCAATGGAGTTATCCTTATAATGCATGGAAGTGTTCCAGCTTCATAGTTGGGAATTTCATAGTTCCTGTGTTGGAGACAGTAAAGTACGACTGCCAGCTACACCACCACACTGACTGACAGCTTAAACTCCTTCCATTGTGGACTGTGACATTGGAAAGCTTTCTTATTTTACTTTAATATGATAGCTATACTTTATAAGCCATATCCTAGCCTGGCAGTGGTGGCACACACCTTTAGTCCTCATCCATGGGAGACAGAGGCTGGAAGATCTCAGTTGAGTTGGAGGCCAGCCTGGTCTACAGAGAGAGTTCCAGGACAACCAGAGCTGTTACACAGAGAAACCCTGACTCAAACAAACAAAGCCATATCTTAAAATTTATGTATTTCCTTGAAAAATATTGAGTTGTCTGTATTTGTTTTGTCCTAAAAATACCAATTGAAGAAAACTCTTTCCTATTTAGTAAGCATAATATTAACATAAAGATTCATTTTTAGATCATTATGTATAACAGTCAAGAATTATCAATCAGCTGTTAAATTTATCAATAGAATTTGTTTTGTTGTTGGAAAGTAAAACCTAGAATCAATCAGAAAATTCTAGAAATTGTTTCTAAAGAAATTTTGAACATTGTATAATGTTAATAGTCTATACCTTATGGACTAAGTGTTGTAAAACCATTTTCTGGTTTGTTTGTTAAGTTCAGATACTGACTGGTCCCTGTCTCTCCTACAGAGCCTCCCTAATATCCTCACGGATGATCGATTTAAAGTTATGTTTGAGAACCCTGACTTCCAGGTGGACGAGGACAGTGAAGAGTTCAGGCTTCTCAATCCCCTGGTCTCAAGGATTAGTGAGAAGAGGAAGAAGCAGCTGAGACTCTTGGAGCAGCAGGAGCTCAAGAATGTAAGGCATGCCTGTCTTCAATTAGCTGGGGATGGCTTCTTCTTGTTTGCCTGTGTTTAAGACCTTTTATTCTGCAGTATACATGGCCCTGTGTTGCAAAAGGACACTTCGACACCAATCTACTATGTCCCCCTCACCCCTCTCCTCCTGTTAGTCCTGTTGTTCCACTGGACAGTCGAACTTCTACTCTCATGTCATACGTGCACACGAGTCTGTGTGTGCACATGTGTATTCTATATAAAATCTAAGAGCCTCAAGTGAGGAAAATCATGACATTTCATAAAGACAGATACTGTGCATTTACAGCTTCTTAACATAAAGTCTGTGAATTACAAAGCCTCTGATTATACATGAGAGGTAATTAGTTGCATACTAATTGCTTGACATTCAGCCTGGAGTGTATCTTATTAATTAAAGGCATTTCTTCTGATGCTCCATGGAGCAGCTGTCACATACTCTGATGGGCTGGTGCCTCTAATGGTCCATGTTTGGCCGGGGGAAGAGCTTTTCCTGCTATTTTTGATTTCAGGAAGAGGAGGAAGAACGGGAAGGAAAACCCAGTGATGCAGAAAGTTCAGAGAGTTCAGATGATGAAAAAGATTGGGTTGAAGAAGTCAGGAAGCAGCGCAGACTCCTGCAGCAGGAAGAAAGAGTGAAGCGGCAGGAGCAACTGAAGGAGGACCAGCAGACAGTCCTGAAGCCCCAGTTCTACGAGATCAAAGCAGGCGAAGAGTTCAGGAGCTTCAAAGAGTCTGCCACCAAGCAGAGACTGATGAAGTGAGTAGCCTGTGGAGTCCAGCCATGCTTCTTCCTCACACACCTCCCTGTCCTCTCACACCCCTGTTCTCTCTGCGTGATGGGTACCAGCAGCAAAGTCACCAGTAGAGCCACTGGGCTCTCACTGCCCTTTAAAGTCTTCATATATTAACATATGTTAGGACACTTTTAATCTCTAAAAGCCTCACTCTTGTCCCCGTGTTTTCCATTGGGTTGCCCAAGCCTGTAGGTACTTGCTGTGTCCACACCCTGCAGGTCAAAAAGCATAGCAAAGGCCTCTTTACAAAAGTGATGTTTAATCAATTTGTTTGTTTTGAGAACGTTTTGTTAGGAAGCCCAGGCTGCTTCAAGCTTTCCATTCTCCTTCCTCGCATCACTTTTGAGGCGTACAGGACCTCTGGTTAACAACCAGATCAAGAGCTGGGGGATTCCATTTTGGTAAAGTGTTTGCTGTTCCAGTGTGAGGGCCTGAATTTGATTCCCAGCACCCATGCAAAAGAGCTGGATGCAGTTGTTCATGCCTGGGAACAGACTGGTCCCGGGACTTGGCCAGTCAGTCTAGCCAAATCTGAAGAAACCAAGATCATCAGTAGGAAATTATGTCTCAAGAAAAAAGAAGGAGAAGCTGGGTGTAGTGCCATACACCTTTAATCCCAGCACTCAGGCAGCAAAGGCAGGAGAATTACAAGTTCAAGGCCAACCTAGACTCCTAATAAGTCCCAGGGCTGTACAGAAAGACCCTGTCTCAAAAATAATTTACTAATTAATTAATTTTAAAAAGTAGAGAGTAATTGAAAAAGATACTCAATTTTGGCCACCAGCCTCTGCATACATGTGCACTCACACACACACACACACACACACACACACACACACACAGACAAACATACCGAACCTTACCTAGCTCAGTTACCTGATTATTGGAAATTAACTCAGAATTTTGCTAGAAATATTAAATCCTTTACAACTGAGTGGAGACATAGAAGATCAGTAGAGTAGACAAATGCAGGGAGATAGGAAGAGTGGTGGCTGCCAGGCCCTTTCAGACAGGAGAGTGAGGAGCTCCTTTTAGTGGGTGCCAAGCTTCTGTGGGATGCCAAGCATGCCCTGGAGATGCTGCTGCTGCTGCTGCTGCTGCTTGTGTTGGCTATGCAGCATGTGATATGTGTGCTGCTCCCAGGCTGGCCACCTCACATGCTGTATGTGGCTCTCTTGTAAATATTCACCAGCATGAAAGAGCATCAGCCCTCAGAAAAGTCGTACTTTGAACTATTTTCAGTTGTCAAGTATCAAATTGCATCTTCCCTTTGAGACTCTGTAAGCAGAACATTGAGATAACACTGGCCACTCTGAGTAGTCTTTGCGAGAAGAATTAGGATGTCCTTTGGAGCAGCTGGTTGGGCCAGAGACATTAGGCTGAGCCAATACTGCTGTGCATTTTCAGCTTCCTTCTCCAGCACCCAGTTTTCCATTCAGGGAAAGGGATTTTTAGAAAGTCCAGGGGAGAAAGGTGGAGTGGGGAAGGCATTGGTGTTGCTTCTGGAGTTCAGACATGTCTTTTCTCATCTTCACACTTCAGCTGCTTATCTAACACATGCTGGGACAGCATGGTCAGCCGCTCCTTCCCCTTACAACCTAGGAGCACGTGTGTTCCAGTTAAACAAACGTGTGTTATAAAGAAGCTAGTGGCATACACAAACACACACACGCACACACACGAGAGAGAGAGAGAGAGAGAGAGAGAGAGAGAGAGAGAGAGAGAGAGAGAGAGAGAGAGTGAGTGTGTGTGTCATGGATAGAATTTTGTCTGAGGCAGCCGTTTGGTTCGTTTTGGTTTTTTAGAGACAAGAGTCTGACTCTACAGAGAGCCCAAGTTGGCTTAGGCTTGGATCAGGCTGGAATGTGTTTTCACCTACGTGTGAGTGGAATTGCAGTCATGTTGCCGCTCTGTCCTTAGCCTTTTGAGAAACTGCTAAATAGCTTTGCAGGGTGGGCACACCATAACTGTACAGCTTGCTTTGTCCAGGGTTACTCTCAGACCACTACTGCAGACTGCTTTTATTGTTTATTTTCTGCTGCATTTGTCTTGCTTTGTGCACTCCCAACTAGTGCTTGGAATGGAATAGGCACTGGAAGGATAGCCTGTCAGTTGCCCCTTCAGGTCTTCTCAAGAAAACCTCATGTCCTGGTAACCACTGGTAGGAAACTGAAGTGGTTGTTTTCAGTGTAACCATAGGAATTAGGCCACTGTGGGGGGTGGGAGGATGACTAAGCTTGATAACATTCTTCCTGTGGGCTGGAGCTGGAGCTGGATATTAATGTGAAAAACAAGCAGGGTAAAAGTTTGTATTTAGGGGCTAAAGAGGTGGGTCAGCAGTTAAGAACATGTGTTGTTTTTTGGTTTTTTGTTTTTTTCAATAAACAGGGTTCAGTTCCCAGCACCAACATGGTGGTTCACAAACATCTGAAATGCCAGTTCCAGGGGATCTGATTACCTTTTCTGACCTCCACAGAACCAGGCCCACACATGATACATATATATGAAGATGAAACACTCATATATATAAAACACAATTTTAAAATATTTTTAGGGTTTTTTAAAATCCTTACTTACTAGAGCAGAAGAAATTGGCTCCATGGTAGAGAGTGCTAGCTATTCTTTCAGAGAACCAGCGTTTACTTCCAGCACTGACATCAGAAGGCTCACAACCATGTGTAAGGCTAGCTCCCAGGGAACCTGACTCCCTCTTCCAGCTTCACTCTCATAAAGCACACACTCATGCAGATTGTACCAGTAATTTTAAAATTTTTAAGAGTAAACATCAGGTCTAGCGAGGTGCCTGTATGGGTAAAAACACTTGCTGGCAACCTAAGTTTGATCCAAGGTCCCTCATGGTGGAATGAAAGAGTGGGCTACTAGAAGCTGTCTGACTACCACACATGCTCCTTCTCTGCACTAAATAAATAAAATGCAGTAAACAAGAAATACACAACAGCTGAGGGAATCCTGCAGCGAAGCACAGTCTGTGAGTAAAACAGTTGCTCTGAGAAGAGCTGGGGAGGTTACAGAGCTTGCTTCTTAAAGGGCTAACCCAGTGGGGCTGCCTAGCACTGGCAAAAACAGTTTACTGAGTGCTAGTCTTGACTGGATTATTGTGGTAAATCCTGGGCTTGCAGATTTTAATACTGCTTAGTAAAGCATTGAACCATTATCCTTTAAAGAACTGAAATAACTCCTTATGTTTATCCCATGAGTCACCACAAGGCAGTCCAGGAAAGATGGCACCAAAATGGGATGTATTATGTTTAAATATTCACTCAGATTTGCCCAGCTTGAAAATTATTTTTGTAGCAGAGAAAGTAAACAGTCAGTAGTCAGCAGGTTTTAGATAAATACACATGTCCATCAACACAAATTTCATGCTTTACATGTTGCTGTGTTTGTGAGTTATTTACCCACTTATCAGCTTCCCCACCCCCTAACAATTCGTCAAATATCCAAGGAGTGCCTGGAATGAATGAGCTAAGACCCTCCTAAACCCCAAGGACAGGAAGGACACATGTCTGTTTCTCCTATCCTAGCAGATATCCTCTGACTCAGAGAGATGTGGAAGAGAGAGAAAAGAAAGAAAGGGGCTTGATTTAGGGAAAACTGAGGAAACGGTTTGTGAGAGTCCTGTTGGAATTAGTCTTTTGAAAGCTAGAGTGCTGAGCACTCAGTGGGGTGTGGCCAAGTCCCAGCAGACCCCTGGAGAGCCATGGAGAACTGTCCAGCTGAGATTAGCATCATCAGACCTGTCCTCAGCAGTCCTCAGTATCACAACCCCTTACGTAACAATACTGCATGTTCCTCGGAGAAGTCAGTCTCTCAGCGTTAGAGCAATGGTATGAGAGAGACTGTACTTCCAAGGAGCCATTCAGACTGTCAGAGAGTGTAAGAAGAGAGAGAGCTGCCCCCCAATACCCAAAAAGGGCCATGTGCCTAGACCCTACCCAAGGCCAGAGGCAAGAGGAGCTTGCAGTCTCAGAGCTAGGTTATTACCCAAAAGGCTATGTGAAGGTAGGGGGAGGCATACACCAACTCTAACACTGGCTACTGATTTAAACCCCAGAGCAGAATGGAACAGTTGAGGGTAGCATTGAAATATCCAGCATGTTTCCTGTGAAGTGAAGCAAATCTGACATTGAAAGCATGGAGCTGGAATTGCAGCTTGTGTTCATAAGCTGTCTTCTTGATGGTATGCCAGTGGACAAGTGGGGACCTAAGGCTGGGTTGTGGTTCATGTTCATTTGAGAGGTGCTAGCCCTTTTGTATGACGTGAAAGGCTACAGGGTACTGAGGGTATGTTTAGGAAGAAATAGAATCCCAGGGAAAACAGGTTTGTTGAATCAGATAAATGCCATACATCTGTTTAGTTGAGTGTGCTGAGAGATTGAAGCATTTTTTGACTGCTTAAATTGATCACCCTCACTGGAGCTTTTGAAGTACCTTTGGCAAACTAGCAGTATTGAGAGTATTTGTAACTTTTATAGGAAAAGCAAAATTTTGTCAGTTATTTAAAAGATGCACTTATTTAGCGTGTATGTATATGCACTTACCTGAGTTTATGTGCATGGTGTACATGCAGATACCCTGGAGTTTAGACAGATGTGGGCTGCTGGTGTGTGTGCCGGGGATCAGACTGGGTCCTCGGCAAGGACAGAGATGACCTAACCAGTGAGCCCCCAGCATTGGGGATTTAGGCGTACCCAATATTAACACTTGAAACACTAAAGCACTTTTATATTTTCTGTTTGGATGCCGTTTTCCATGTGACTAGAATCTGTTCAGAGGAACATTAAGGTTCATTGCCTTCTGCTTTTTAGCTTGCCCTCCCCTGCAGAGGGATTAAAAAACTGGTTGAAGGGTGATTTTTCTTTAATTAAATGTTGCTAATTAAAGAAATTATAAAGTATGTGTGTATTTTAAGCCTCAAAGAAGTAAGTCATTCTCCTTTCCTGGGGCAGCTAATAAATAACTCACTAGATTTTTCCCCTTGTAGTGTATGCCTATTTTCTTTTTTATATTAAGGTGTCCTTACTAATCGCTTAGGCTCTTCCCTTTATGTTCTACCCTGGATAGCTGGGCGATTCAGCTTCTAATCTTAATTCCTGTGTCTTCCTTTGTAATCAGCATAATGCTTTTATTAACTTGTTCTGCTTACATTTTTTCCCTGAAGTACGTAATTGAACCAACTAGAAAGTGTCTGAAGTGACCTGAAGCCTGGGCTCGGGGAGATAAGGAGGGCCTGAAGTAAGGGAAGCCGGCCCGTTCCCAACTGCCTGCTCCCCTGCATCCTGTCCCACTTGCTGCTACACTGTCTGTCCTGCATCTTCTCTCTGACCAGTCACACTCAAGCAGCAGACTGGCCTGCCGGGTAGCAGCCACACACTGATGTTCAAAGGGAGGGGAGGGAGCTCGCTTTAATGTAGACACCATCCAAGCTGTCTCTGATCTTCTGCCATGGCGCGTCCTAACACTCAGCTTGCCTCTCTGAGCAGCCCAGACAGGACAAGTTTTGACAGGTCCAGGAGGAGAGAACATTGGGAGAAAGGCGGTTATGTGCCCTAGTGTGGAGGAAGTCAGGGACTCTTAAAGAGTAGTAATTTCCCACAATTGACTTGAAAAGTCTTTTACTTCCCAAATTAAGGTGCTCTGTGGCCCACTTTGTCTCAGTGGCTCCATAGTTGAGAATTCCTGCTAACTTTGAAGCTCGACATGTAGAGCTGTAAAAGCCGCCGTGAACAGGCAGAGGAATCTGCCTAGGTGGACAGTCTGCTGCACCAGTCAGCTTGTGCCTCACTTTTGAGTTATTTAAAAAATTGCAACTAGATTTTAATTCCTTCCAGTTTGTCATGTGGAAGCTTGTCTCTGGGAACACTTGATGGACATGTATCCTGAAGAGATGTGTATAAATCTGTGGTCTCACACACCTGAAAAGTCTAAAGCTGGAACCCTGGCTGTAGACTTGATCCACATACGGCCTGGGGCAAGTCACTTAACATTTACCCCCCTTTTGCCATCTATAAAGGATAAATCCTTCTGTCTCAGGGATGTTGAAAGGATTAATTAGTTAGTCTGTAAAGAACTTTGAAGATGAAAAGTGCTTTAAAAGTGCTTCTTAATAACGTTATCGCCTAGAAAAGAGTGCCACTTTTATGCTAACCACTTATGCCTCAGACTATGTAACGAAGGTGTGCTTAGCACGCTACAGGTAGCTATAAAGTGAGGTGGACGTCTCATGGTGTGAACATCAAACATCGGCTTCAAAATCTCAAAGGAACCTCATTGTGTGGTAGCTCCCTCAAGAGCAGGGATGCACTCCTAATCAGTCACAGAGATCATTCCAGGGGACAGAGGATGTCTCCACAAACTGCCCTGCTCCTTGTTTTTAGTAGGGACTTTAAGAGGTCCTCAGTGGGGTCCCTCAAGGGAAGGTGGGAGATGGAAGGGGCCTTGAGCTTTATTTTATTTTTGTGGACTCACTTGGTTTGAAGAGGAAGAAAGAGAACTGCAAGGGAAGCAGCACTCTTTTAAGTTTCACCACTATTGGAATTTGAATGTAATATTGGTCCCGGAGAGTTGGGCCTGCACCATGCATTCCTGTAATCCCAGAACTAGGAAGGCTAAAGCAGATTGCCTAGAATTCAAGACCAGCTTGCACTATAACGTAAAAAGTCTTTGTCTTAGTACAGGCGCGCGCGCGCGCGCGCACACACACACACACACACACACACACACGCACGCACGCACGCACGCATGCGTGCACGTGCTCTCCCCAGTATTGGAAGCACATAAGGATTTTTCATTATAAAGAAGAAAATTACAGATCAACCAACAGTTATGGAGATAGCCATTGTATAAAGAGACTAGAATAGTTTAGAAAACCTCATCAAGAAGTGAATTGAGATTCAACTCTGGAACAGAGTGTCAAAACCTTAAGATTCTAGCAGACATCTCAATGGAAAGAAATCAGGTAGAATTTACCCAACATGTAAACATGTCGGTGTGAACAGAGGAATTTGTGTTCGGTTGTCCATGCAGAAGATGGGGATTGACTAAGGCTGATGAAGAAAAACCAAAGGTGTCAGAGACCTCCTGTGACAGGGAACTCAACTTGCACCCAGTTCCTTGTAGGAGGTGAACAAGGGCCTGTGTGTCCACCTACCTTGCAGGTTTAAATACAGAGTGACCTAGAGTTACCATCGCTGCAAACTATCCCAGGAAACCACAGGCCAGAAACATTGTTCCTTGCATTTTTAGCTCCAGAATTCTAATCCAGTGAACTAAGTGGCAGCCATTGAGATTGAGGTCCTCAACTACTGAATTAGTTAGTGTTTTTGTCAGCCACTGTTTTTACAGTGTGCTTATGGAAAAATGACAGTTTGAGGGCAGCCGACTCTGGGCTCTTCTAGACAAGTGTTACTGTTTACCATGTGCATGAAAGACTTGTTCATATGATCAGTCCTAATTAAACCTTATTCCAAATAGTCAATCAAAGCATGTTAATGAATATGTTGTTTTTTTAACCTCCTACAGCAAAACTCTGGAAGATCGGTTGAAACTTGAAGCAAAACATGGGACATTGAATGTATCAGACACCACTGTTGGCAGCAAGCAGCTGACATTCACTCTCAAGAGGGTGAGTAGTTTCACACAGAAAAGCTCTAGGCATGTGTGTATTATGGCTTTGGGACCATTCTCCCAAGTTCTTCTCATTGAGGAAGCTGTGATCCCTACTCCAGTGTTTCCTATAGCCAGAGCCCCAGCTGGGTGACAGCTACAGAACAACAGTCATGGGGGAAAAGCCTCATGCTGTAGTCAGCCCTGCTTGCTAACCTGTGTTCCTCTGGGTCTCTGACCTAGCTACACAAGAGGGAAGAAGGAAGGGGATAAACACACCCTGTACTTACCTAGAAAGGACTACCAAGGGACTTGCCCAGGTAAAGTCAGTTCCCAGGGTGATTTCTCAGTCAATGATAATCTGTTTTAAGATCCTTTTCCTCCTCCCCTCCCCTCCCCTC
>NC_034596.1:15872272-15911126 GCF_900095145.1 Mus pahari
CCTCCCCTCCCCTCTCCTCTCCTCCCCTCCCCTCCCCTCTCCTCTCCTATCTCTGATTTTTGGTTTTTGAAGGCAGGGTTTCTCTGTGTATCTCTGGCTGTCATGTAACACACTCTGTAGACCAGGCTGGCCTCGAACTCAGAGACCCACCTGCCTCTGCCTCCCGAGAGCTGGGATTACAGGTGTAGCCACCACCACTGCCCGGCAAAGATCCATTTCTTATGCATGCTGTAGTGCTAATGCCTTTTGCACACTGTGGGAGGACTAAGTTGCTTAAGTATCTGCCATTAGCTAACAACTAAAACAACAGGTGTCTTTTCTCAAAAAGATAATTTTCTCTTTCCCAGTCAGATTCCTCAACAAAGTCATCAAGTAAAAAAAGGGTGTCTGCAAAGGTGATTGCCATTCCCTATGGCTGCTTCTCTAAACTGACATGTCACTTACGTGCCATAAAATCCCCCGAGGTTTTCTTTTTATCAATATACTGCTAAGTGTGTGTTATTGTGTGAAACAAGAACACACACTTAGCAGTATGGTTCTTGCAGTTTTCCAAAACTCTGTCAGTCTGTAATGTATTCTTTTAAATAGATCAGAATTTTAAGCTAAAACTACTTGATATATTAGGCTTTTTCTCCTGAAATCAAAAGAGCAGAGTATGACTTGTCAACACAAGGCTTATTGTGTGACAGGGCTTATTGTTAGCTTTATTTTCTGTAATCTATAAGGGGCAAGTTTGTGTCACCTTTGAAACAGGATCCATCTCAAGGAACAGACACACAGTTTCTCTGTGTGGCTCTGCCCGACAGACTGCAGGGCAGCACTGCGCCTATTCCATAATCATAGCCCCTTGTAGCTGCGAGCACAGAGTGAGACAAGCACGAGCCTGAGCCATCTGAGTTGCTCACTGGTCAGTTCTTTCAGTAAAGTTGGAAAACCTGACAGAGAAGGGCATGCACACCCACTCACACTACTCCCTCACGCTCTCTCTTCTTTTTCTCTCCTACTGCTTACTAGCGGTTCCCCAGGTCCATGCACGTGCAGGTAACACTACAGCCGAACTCCAGCCCCACACTCAACAAGCTAATCAGTGCTTTCTAGTATGTTCAGTAGCTTTTAACCATCCCACTCAAAGCTTTTCTCTCAGAGCTGGGGAGATAGTTCAGTGGGAGGATGCTGGTCACAAGCCTGGCTCTGGCAGTGAGAAGATGTAGTCATTTCCACCCCACAAAACTTTCAAGTCAGAATGCACAAAGTTGAATGTGATTTTGTAAATTTGTAGTAAAATGAAAAGATGGGGAGATACCCTGAGACTTGCTTGAAGTGACATCAGAACTGAATCAACTGTAGGCTTCAGAATATACTATGTCAATTAATGTTTGATTTATGAGTTTTATTACCTGATTGGCATGCTCTTAACTATTTAGTATATCAGTATTAAATATATATTTAGAAACATGTTTGTGTATTTGTTTATAGACGTTTCCCTTTGTTCTATGTTTATTGTATATGATACACTGAGGCAAAATCATGGAGTTGCCAAGTACGTCCGTAGGTACTTTCTGCAGTGAATTCACGGGGAGGCTGTGTGTACTAATGCTGGAATCAGAGCTGCTGTGTGTGTCACCACAGCTCTCATCTGTCCTCTCCCCTGCCCCACAAGGGCTGTAGTCTGCAGCTGCACAGGAACAAGGAGAAAGAGGAAGGCTGACTTGGAAAAGAGCTAATTGCCCTGTAAATCTTGATGAGTGGTTGACACAGTGGCATGGTCTTCCAGTGCAGCCTTGGGGAGAGAGGCTAATGATAGACTGTGTGTGTGGGGAGCTTTGTCTATAGAACAATAGAGGCCTCTTCCCAGCTCTTCTGGCAGCTCTTGGCCTGGAGAATGCTGAGAAGCTACCCAGAGCTGCCCACAGTCCTGCTTCATACTATAACAACAGTGCCACACTCCAGAAATCCTTACAACTCCTAGCATCCTATCTATCTAGATTCAGCACATCTAAAGACATGCATTTTAGCTGGGCAGTGGTGGCGCATGCCTTTAATCCCAGCACTTGGGAGGCAGAGGCAGGCGGATCTCTGAGTTTGAGACCAGCCATGGCTACACAGAGAAACCCTGTCTCGAAAAACCAAAACAGGGGCTGGTGAGATGGCTCAGTGGTTAAGAGCACTAACTGCTCATCCAAAGGTCCTGAGTTCAAACCTCAGCAACCGAATGGTGGCTCACAACCATCTGTAACTGTATCTGACGCCCTCTTCTGGAGTGTCTGAAGACAGCTACAGTGAACTCACATATAATAAATAAATAAATTAAATAAATAAATAAATAAATCTATCTTTTAAAAAGAAAAAAGAAGAAAAGAAAAACCAAAACAAACAAAAAACAAGACATGCATTTTATTAGCCAGACATGGTGGTGCATACCCACAACCCTAATCTGCTCTTGGGACTGAAGCAGGAAGATGATGAGTGTAAAGGTGGTCTAGCTACACAGATACTGTTAAGGGTGGGGAGGATTAAGGGGAACTTATTAATATGTAGAACAGAATATTATCCCCCTCTTCTGCCCCTGCCCCCCAAGTTCTCACAGAGCCTTGTTCATCAGAATATAAGTAGTTATGCTGACTCTATGGGGGTCTTGATGGTGTATAGTTTGGTCTCCAGGGCAGGTGCAGTCCCTAGGTCCCAGAGTCTCCCTGCTAACTCAGGAAACCAGTGCAGTGCTCTGACTGACTGCAAGGCTCAGCCCATTCTCTCTGCTAAGGAAATAGGGCAAATGATGCATTTACCAAAGTAAGTGCTCTGGTGGAGGAAGTAAGTGCCTGTGAGCCCATGGCGAAGAGTCTAAGCAGTGTGTTAGGAAGCAGGGGCCTAAGCGACATACAGCATTGTTTATTTATATATATATATATATATATATATATATATATATATATATAGTGTGTGTGTGTGTGTGTGTGTGTGTGTGTGTGTGTGTGCGCGTGCGTGCGTGCGTGCCATGCATGTGGAGGTCAGAGGGCAACTTGAGTTAGTTATTTCTCTCTTCTACCGTTTGGCCCCCAGGTGATCAATTTCAGGTCACCAGGCTTGGTGGCAGATACCTTCACCTACTGAGCCACCTCACCAGCCTGACATAATGTTGACAGAGGAGTGAACCAGGAAGAAGTGGTTACAGCTCCATCCCCTACCCCACCCAGTGAGGAAGGGACCCTTGAATTGTAGAGGGAGGCTTCTACCTGAATTGGAAGGGCTTACTGAGCAGGGCTTATTTTGAAAATGCACAGGATACATAGGTCATCAGAAATGGACCTGGAGTAATATAGGAACCCAAGCTACCAGAATGCAGAGATGGGCCCTTTGTGGGCTCCCCATATCTCCCCAGACCTACTCTTTAAACTCAGGTGGGTTTTTCAACAAGAGGGAAACACTGGTGAATATCTATCTGCATTTTATCCAAGTGTGCTAAAGCTCCAGTGCCAACAGCAAGCATTGGTATGGATTTCAGACTCCTTAGCTCCTCTATTCAGTGGGTTCTGCACTGATTGTCTGCTGAGAGTGGGGGTGCCATTGGAAAGAAAGTGGGGTCTAGGAGCATTGCCACCTCTCAAGCAAATGAAGATGGAAAACTCATGTGGAAACCATCCCTGCCAGACTGCCAGGGGTTAATAATAGCAAATCTGTTCTTTCCAGGGAGGCTTGATCCATCCATCCACCCTCCCTCCTTCCCTTCCTCTTTCCCTCTTTCTCTCCCTCCCTCCCTAGTACCCAAAAGCTCTTTGGAGCCAGCCCTAATGAGTTATCTAATCAGGTTTAGATCATAATGCACCTTAATATGTGTGATAAAATACGTTTGATATGTATTTGATAAAATGCAACATTTTCGGTTTGTCTTTAAGTCTATGTGAATGAATTCAGAGTTTCAGTGTGCAAGCAGAAGTAGCGTGAGTCCTCTTAGAGAATTCCAGGGGGCTCCTACTTTGTGGTCAGGCTGGTGTGTGGACACTTCTCCTTTTGCCCAGGGATTCAGAGTTTCTCCTTTGACAGTGAAAATTGTTGTTTGTCCAGCTCCTACCAACACCAGAACGTAGTGCTGAGCCGCAGTGTTGGTTGCAGGACCATGTGACTGGCAGCCCTTGGCTCCTCCCTTTCCTCTATTCACCTCATTTTTTTTTTTTTTTTTTTTAGTCTGAACAGCAAAAGAAGCAACAGGAGGCAGAGAAACTGCATCGTCAGGAGAGGAAAAAGCTGCGTAGGTCTGCCAGCCACCTGAGGTCCAGACCCAGAAGAGGCCGGCCCTTTCACTGACCAAAGAACTGTGCCTACGAGCAACTAGGAAGCTGTGCTTCTCCCCACGGATTCTCACAAGGCCATCATACCCAGGTGCGGGAAGGTGGTAGTTAATGCTCCATGTAGATGTGTGTGCATGGTGCTGCTGGTCTGACTGGCCCACTGCCCACCTGGAAAGTCCCTGGCCTTGGGTGCCTTTTCCACGTTGCTCCCCCCCCCCCCTTAAATCTTGTCTCCTCCCCTGCTGATGATCAGGGAAAGCAGGCATCATTTCAGATATTGGAAAGGTCTACATGAAGTGAAAAGTTCATCCTCTACTGGAAACAGAGATTATCATGTTGTAAAAATGGCTTGGGTTAGCCGGGCAGTGGTAGTGCATGCCTTTAATCCCAGCACTCGGGAGGCAGAGGCAGGTGGATTTCTGAGTTCGAGGCCAGCCTGGTCTACAGAGTGAGTTCCAGGACAGCCAGGGCTATACAGAGAAACCCTGTCTTGAAAAACCAGAAAAAAGAAAAAAGAAAGAAAGGATGGCTGTTTTTGTTTTTGTTTTTGTTTTTTGTCATTTGTTTGTTTGAGACTTGAGTCAGGGTTTCTCTGTGTAGCTCTGGGTGTCCTGGAATTCAATGGGTGGCCTTGAACTCATAGAGATCCGCTTGCCTCTGCCTCCTGAGTGCTGAAGTTAAAGGGATGCACCACCATGCCCAGAGTGTCTGTTCTCACTGTCTTCTGCCCCTCAGGACTGAGTCACCTGATGATTGCTGAGTGGCCCTGTTTATATGCATGAGTATGTTGGCAGGCTGACTGGCTTGCTTATATTCCTTTTGTGTACTTTTTAAACTATTTTTATATCAAGAGTATAAATTAATAAATAATAAGTGAATGCTACTGGCTATTTGTTTTAGCGTGTCACAAAATTACGTAGTTATTTTCTGATGAAGTACTATTTGATACAGGCAGCACCTATAAAAGGAGATGCTTTTCTTTGAACAATTTCTCTGAGGAGGACTCCTGCCTGTGGAAATTTTAAAATTCACTTTAGCTTCCATATTTTGGAGTTTCTCATGTAAACAAATGGAATGGGAGCTCAATAGGCTGTACCTAAGGTTAGTCCACAAGTCAGGCCTCATTAGTTAGCAGTTAGTGTTGTGGACCCTTGTCTCTTTAGCCTATGATGTGTACTCAAGAACTTTCTGACTGTTGGTACATGAATCTACACACACACCCCCCCACACACATACACACACTCTCCTACCTATTTATTAACTGTTAAGCAGATCCCTCCTGGGGCTGAGCCCCTGGTGCCCTCTCTTCCCTTTCTCAGTTTCCCATTTTAAAATTGCTGTGCATGCTGGTATCTACTCTGTCATTTTTCTGTGTTTTTCAGTTGCTTTTGTACAGCTATCACCAAAATACTCAAAATGGACTTAAGGGATTCATCTTGGCTTTTAGTTTCAGAGGGTATCAGGGTGTGCAGAGGCTGTTCACATCACTACAGGCCAGGAAATGGAAACCCAGCCATGGCCTTAAAGGACTTGCCTGAGCCACCTGTGGTTGACCTCTGCCAGCCTCCACCTCAAAGAATACCCCCACACTTCCTAACTACTATCTGGGGACAGATGTGTAAGTTAGAGGCCTGTGGAAGACATTTCAGGCTCAAACCCTAACCTGTTAGTTACTAGCACTAGGATGTAGCTTTGTCCAGTCCTGCCAGCAGCTGTCCTTCTTGGTGAGACAGACTTATGAGCTAGTGTGAGAAGTGTAGCACCAAAGCTGGACACCAGGCCCTGGGGTTCCTGAGTGCTGTGTGCTCTTCTGCTCCAGGTCCCTCTCAAAGCTTCAGTGTCCCAGACCCTTTGGAGGACGCAGGCATGCTGGGAGGGGCAGGATTAACACAGGGCAGACAGCAGAAAATACAGGCCCAGGGGTGCGGGACTCAGAAGGGCTTCTGGGAGAAGACTGAGTTCAGATCCTTTCCTCAGAATCCTCCCCTGGCTCTCTTCTCTCATTCAGTAACACTCTGAGTCCCTGAAGGACCCTGCCTGGCACAGACTCCTTTATTTGCTGTCACCACACTGACCTTCCTCTTTCTAGAACATTCCAGGCATTCCCTCAGCTCCCAACGCTCCCCCAGGCCTCTCAGGTTACTTTCTCTCCTGTCTGGTCAATTCTGCCCCATTTACATTGTCACATCCCAGTGCCAGCATGCATTTACAAATGATACTCCATTTAATATGCTTTCAAAATGTCACCATGGGGGCCACAGAGTCTTCTTGAGTGGAAGAAGAAAACCAAGTACAGTAAATCATATCTGATCTATACATGCTCATCTACACATGCACACACATGTACACACACACAAATAACATAAATTTAGAACCTTACTGTGGGAAGTGTCAGGTACACACAAGAATGGATGGAGAACAGTCGAATGGACCAGCGTGCCCCAGCAGTATGCAGCGTGTTCACGGTGAGTTCTCAGCTACCTTGTCCAGTGTCAGCTCCTGTTTCCAGAATGCCAACTCAATAAGGGCTAGGGGGAATGTTTTAATCAATATGTTTTGTTTGTGGCTGTGTATCTAATCTGTAGAACAATGCCTGCCACATCATGCAGTGTTTACTTAAGCCATTATGGGGTGCCCACCAGAGAAAACCACTCAAACATAGTCCGTAGCTGAACGAAAGTCTTTTTTTCCCAGCCAGTGGTGACTACACTCAGGTATTTGAGGCCCAGTACAGCACCAAGCTTTTAGCATAAGGGGTTTTTAAGGCAAAACCACATCCTGGTATCTTGCTTGGCAGCTGCAGGGAGAGATCTGTACAAGCAAGCAGTGTAACAGAAGCCAAGATAAATGAGCTGGAGCATCTTGACCTCTTAGAGTTGGGTAATTATTTCCCACAGGATTCTCCATCGAGGAGATCAAATTCTAGTTAAACCTAAAGTGGCCTCAGCAAGAATACAAGATGGAGGAACACTGTGTCCTCTTGCCCTGTCACAAATGACCGAGTTGGATGGAACTGAACATTCAACTTTCTACTTAATGTCAGACTTTAACTTTATGCCTGAGGAGTGATTCCCACCTGAGCTTTCAGAGATGGAATGCAAAAAGATGAAATTGCAAAGGTTGGCAGAGGACAGGAAAAGGGAAATTGAAAATATCCATTATGAATAAATAACCCTTAGGGGAAAGTTTAACATAAGGAAACAAAAATGGAACTTATGTGGTTAAGAGAGCATGAGAGAAGGGTCAGTGTGTTGGTGAGGGGCTGGCTAGTGAGATGTCTCAATGGATGAAGGTGACCTGAGTTCAGGCTCTTAAATTCACATGGGAGAAAGAACTCCCGTAAGATTGTGTGTGTGTGTGTGTGTGTGTGTGTGTGTGTGTGTGTGTGCGTGTGTGTGCTTCCACATCGGTATACAACTCAAGTGAATGTTACAGTAAAATTTTTTTGTAAAGAACAAAACATGACATTAGAGAAGTCAGATCCTGGGCTGGTGTCTGTAAATGGATGGTGTGCTGCGTACTTTTCTGTCACCTAAACACTAGAGTCATTTTCAAAGAGAGAACCTCAGTTGAGAAAGTGTCCAGCAGCGTCCTGTGCGTGGGCTTCCATAAAGGCTTGGCAGCCTGGAATGGGAGTTGCAGGAAGGTGGAGGCCTGCTGTGCTCCTGGGCTTCCTGACCAGTGAGATGCCCCCAATACCTCGCCCCAGCACATGCACACATCAGATGGATGAGGAAGTTCTCATCCTTTGATGATCCTCGCTCACAGCCCAACCCAAATAGGACTTCAAAGCTGACAGGTGGGAAGGAGTCCAGCTATATACTTGAAGTAGCCTTGAGTTTCTTTTAGATGTAGGCCAGAATGATGAATCCTAGACTCGGGAGTTGAGGGGGTTTCGGCCGGAACACCTCCCCAGTTGGATTTCCCCATCCGGCCTCCCTCAGTTCACTGCCCAGTTTCTGCTCACACACCTGGCTGACCCAGGGGCAGCCTTCTCTTCCTCTAACCCTTCTCGAGTTCTGCAGAATGAGTGGAACATTATAATCTCTCCTCCTCAGGGCCCCACTCTGCTCCTCTGTTGGAGCACCACTGTGCCCCTCCAGTCTTGCCAAGCTTCCCTTGCCTGGTCTGTGGTTGCCTCTTAATGAGACTTTTCCTTCTGGACTTAGTGCTCCACCCCCCCCAACCCCTTCTCCTTCTCCTCCTCCTCCTCTTCCTCCTCCTCCTCCTCTGTATTATGGTCCTCTGGTCCCTCATACTTAGAATAAAATTCATCACTGCCCCTCCTTCTTCACTGCCCCGCCCCATGTTATCCTTATTTCCTCCTCAGGCCCAACAGCAAAGCCATGGTTTGTTCAGTTGATTCATTGACTGCTCCTTGCAAGTAACTAAACAGATGGATGTCCTGCTCTGGTGCCGTTTCTGTCTTCACCGGAAAGCAGAAGAATCACAAGAATACAGGCAATATAGACAGGCAGTGGTGTCAGCATCCGGAAGCAGAGGCAGGAGGATCCCTAAGTTCAAGGACAGTCTGTTCTACAAAGTGAGTTCCAGGACAGCCAGGACTATACAGAGAAACCAAATGAAGCAAACAACAAAAAAGTTTAGGGGTGGTGAGGTGAGATAATTCAGATGGTTAAGAACACTTAAGTGCTCTTGCAGGAGTCCCAGGTTCTACTCCCAACACCCACATAAGCAGGAGGAGGAAGAGGAGGAAGGGGAGGAGGAGGAAGACATGACAGTCAATACAATGAGTAGTGTGGAATAAGGCTGAATGAAATCAGAATAGGCCCCAGAGCATACAGCAGACGCCCCAGGAAGACATGTAAAACAGTTCTGAAGCCATAGAACCTTACCTGGGAATCTCAGCACTCCAGCACAGACTCAAAGGGCAACTTTGCTTTGGTGCTCAGGTAGGACAGAACCTTGGCCACTGTGACTGGCACAGGACAGAAGACTTAAACTATAACAGGTATGGCTTGTTGTCAGCATTGTGGGCCCTAGGACATCAGGATGGCTGATGCTCCAGTCTTAGGTCATGTCACCCTCACAGGTGGGTATGCCCTCTGCAGATTCCCATTTCTGTGGTCCCATGGCCATGACCCCTGCTTGCCGTTTTTCCTCTGCACCACATCAGTGTTTGTACATAGATGGCACAGTCAGGGATCCCCAGACCAAGCTGTGAGAAACTAATCCTTTAATGATGGAGGGCTTTCCAAAGCTAGCAGGAGTCTGTTAGTGAAGACAACAGAGGAAACAAGAGGAGACCTGGGTCTGGTCTAGACTTGCTCAAGGCTATAAGTTGCCAGTTAGTGGCACAGCCACTTAAGACTGCTATTCCTTGGTGTGTGCATCTGTAAAATGGGTTTAATAGTATCTGTCCCCTGAAGACTTAGAGAGTGTTTGTGGAGCTTAATGAGTGAGGTCCATTAAAGCCCTCAAAAGAAAGGTGGAGCTAAATACAAAGCAGTATTGTAATTACCCTGCATGTTCTCTGAGCCAGGTCACATCTTGTTTTAAGAGGGTTTCCATGACGATGGGTTTACTTTAAAAACTTGAGTTTCAAAGGCATAGTTGTAAGTCTCCAGTAAGGAGTGAATTTCATTTCTTTACTTTTTGTCATGGGGTGGGACAGAATCTCACAGCTACTTAGGGACTGTCATGGCGTGACAGCTACTGTTACTGCTGAGTGGCAAAGACCTTGTTACCCCTCCTGAGCACCTGGTGCTTAATGAAGGTTATTCCATCAGTAAATCCACAGCACACCCAACATGCCACAGGCTGAGGGTGGCTGTTGGCTGCATGGGGGTGACACATGTTTTACTAGAAACAGAATTTGCTAGAAAGTTGTTACATGGAGTTCTGAGAGACTGAAGACCCTCAGTCTCACAGAAATGGTCTGCAGTTGGCAGGCTGAGATCCAGCACAGCTAATCATGATAGATGCTGCAGTTCACTGGCCATGGTTGCAGACCTCTGAAGAGCTGAAGTCTCAGAAGCACTCTGCCTACAAAAAGGGCCAGTGCTGTCCCAGCTGGAGGGCATTCAGCAACGCCCCTCATTCCACTCAGGCCCTCAGTGGTGAGAGGGAGCCACAGGTCATAGTCATCTCTATCCAGTGTGTGGATGGGGTCCCATCAAGCTGACACAGACTTCCTATCACACTGACGTGTGCCAGATCCAGTAACAGGACAGGCCTGGAGCTAAATGGTTTCCATGCCATCTCGTCTGATGTTGCTCATTGGCCTGAGGCTAAGTTCTTTTCTGTCTGGACCCCCATGTCCTCATCTGTAGGATGGGACTAGGAACAGTATCTACCTCACAAGTCACGCTCAGTCAAGGTGTCAACAGCAAGCCAGCTCACCACCCTTGTGTGTCACAGGAGGTCCAGACCCTTGCCCAAGGCCCATTTCTCCTCCACAGATTAAGATCCACAGGCCCCTCTAAGACCCTATTGGATTATCTCTGCCAGTAGTGGCCCTGCCACCCTGGGTCACCTAAGGCCAGATGAGTTACCCTGCCTTCTCAAATATTGCAGCAGCATCCCTACTGTCACAGCTGTGGTAACTACGGTAGCAGAGACTAGGATGGAGGGTGGAGCAGCAAGCACACAGCTGGTGGGGCTGAAGCGAGGTGGCCCAGCAGCCTGCACAGTTGGTGTTAATGGAATGTGGGCGTATGGAAATCAGGGACTGGAGGTGTGGCTCAACCCTGTTTGATCCCTAATATCTAAATATACTAAAACAAAAGGAAAGTAAGGAATTCAGGGAAAATTTGACCAGGCAAAAGCAGCTGGTGTGAGTTTGGTGGACAGTTACCATCTGTCAGTGAACCACCCGTCAGGTACCACACCCATCAGTGGAGACAGTTAAGAGTCCTCCCAGCCTACCCCTCCTAAGAGTCCTCCCAACCTATCCCCAGGTTTTAGGCCAAGTCTGAAAATATGTGAAAGCAAACAAACTCTAGGTGTCATTTGCCTTCTCTGAGCATTATTTTCCTCAAATCAAATCTGAGGTGACAGTCCTACATCACAGGGCACCTGGTGAGTCACCTGCCTATCCTGAGCAGCAAGATGTCAGCCCCCTTCTCCACCCACCTTTCCTCAGGACCCAGGGGAGTAGTGAGTTCTTCCTCTACTGAGGCTCTTAGAACCTGTCTGTGTGTGGATCATCGAACATTTGGCCCTGAGGAGCCTGCCCTCTGGCTTCAGCAGTTACCAGCGCGGTGGTTTTGGTGTGTCAGTGAAGAAGGTTTGGGAAGCAGCTGTAAGACTCAGGAATCAACACTGAACTTAGAAATGAAATTTCAGTTTAGAAAGCAGCCCTCTGCCGGGCCTGGTGGCGCACGCCATTAATCCCAGCACTTGGGAGGCAGGGGAGGCGGATTTCTGAGTTTGAGGCCAGCCTGGTCTACAGAGTGAGTTCCAGGACAGCCAAACAGCCAAGGCTATACAGAGAAACTCTGGAGAGAGAGAGAGAGAGAGAGAGAGAGAGAGAGAGAGAGAGAGAGAGAGAGAGCAAGCAGCCCTCTTAATTCCTGACACTGATGAAGATTGACGATGGTGAGGTCAGGATCACAGATAAGCAAGGGCTGCTCCTCCCCACGCAGCTCCTGGTGTGGTGTGTAGGCTGAGATTTTCTTACCTTGTTGCTATGGAATGGATTCTGTGTACCTGAACTTAATGGGGCTGCGTAGAGTCCTTCCAAACTAGAGCCTTGACCACAAGCCAGTCTGGAGCACTCACTATAAGTGGAGCACTCACCACAGCAGAGCACTCACCGCAAGAGGAGCACTCATTACAAACAGCACTCATCACAGAGTACTCATCACAAGCAGAGCACTAAACCACAGCAGAGCACTCACAACAAGCAGGTTTGCTGCTCCGAGCTCACGAAGCACACAGAGAGGCTGCTTACCATGGCTGTGGGACTATGCAAACAGCAGTGGGGCTTGGGCTCGTGTGTGGAACTTGGCCACACCTGCTTTGCTCACTGAAAGAACGGAGCGCACCCCATTATGTCTGCGCCTACAGCACTCCAAGGGACACAGATCTGAGGGTAAAGGTCCCCACTGCACCTTGGGGAGATCTAAGTGCCACAAAGTGTTGGAGATTCAGAAACATGGGCTTCACGGGTAAAACAGAGAAACAGAGTAGATAGAGCTGGAGCCCAGTTGGCTGAGAGGTGGGCTTGATGCTGCCTGGCACGTCTATGAGGTGGCTGAATTCCAGTGGGGGACAAAAATAATTGGCAGATAAATGGCAGAGCCAGGGTTTGAAAGCACTGAGGCTAATTGGCAAGTCCTGGGGACCAGACAGAGCAATGGCAGAAAGTCCCTTGTGTGGCTAGGACCCACAGAGGAGGTATGCTTCAGAGAGAACTGGCTGAGGCCAGCACAGAACACTGGGGCTCCCTAACAGAACATCCTGCAGAGGGGAGAAATGGAAGCAGAAGCCTGACCTGGGTGGGGCTTCACTGGGAGGTCAGATGTGGGGCACTAGCTGGTGAAGAGTCTCAAGCCTGGATTGCTCCAGTTCTGAGAGCTTCTCACAATGAAGGGAATGAGAACAAGACACTTTTTGAAGAGTCACTGAAGACATTTCTGCTGAACAATTGTGATTTCCCCTCAGGGCTTGGCCTCACAAGTAAAGAGCCTTTAATGTAACTAAGCAGAGCTCCCTGCTAAGAGAGATAGGGAGAGGGGTGGGGAGTGTGTGCACCATGAGACTGCTGTGGCTTGCACCCACATCTCCTCAGAGTGCCCACAGCCTGGGAGTTCTCAGGGCCATATTCAGTGCATAGGGCACCATCCTAGAGTGGTCCACCCCACCCCACCCCTACTCTTTAAAATCCTAGCTCCGCTCTTGGCAGGCCTGGCTCTTGACTTAACCCTCACTTTAGTCTCTCCCAGCAATGGCAGGTGCCCAGAAGAACACTGTGTGTGCTTGGCTCCTGGCCAGGTGATACTAGGTGACCACGATGATAATGGGCAAGGCCAGAAGCAGAACATGTCCCCTCCCTGGGGAGCAGAGTGCCCTGAAAAGCCACCAACCTGAGTTAGGTGAGGGCCACCAACTATTCAGGCAAGGGTTCCCAGTAACCATAGCGATCCCATTGGTAACACTGCCACTGCCATCCTGTGCCCTCACCCGCAGAACCCCAAGGACCGGGATGACCACACACACTCTAGGGCAGTGAGCAGGTTTATATCAGGGTTTGCATTTAACTGAGGGGGACAGAGGTACCAGTGGGGTATGTCGGAGGAGAGGAGACGGGATGCCCATCTGGATATTATTCTCATCCTTCCTGGTCAGGGCCCCAGTCAGGCACATGGCATCCGTGGACATGGAAATGCCGATAGAGAATGGAGCTGAGGAAGCGGGGCAGTGAGAACACTCCACAGGGCTTGGGGCAGAAGCTGTTGCTCCCCGTAGGCCTTCTGAGCTAAAGGCATGTGCAGGGGAATCCCGTGGGCGGCTCTCTGGGTTTCTAGGCACTTGGGAAGAAAAAGAGGAGGCTGAGCCCAAGCAAACACACAACAGGATCCTCTGGGGGACTTGATTTCATTGGGAGCGGGGACTGAGCGGCCTTCTCCGATCTGCTCTATTCTGGTACCTTTTTTAAAATTGTACTTAATTAATGAATGAATTTATTTATTTATTGCCCAGAAGGCAACCTAGGAGACCCCAGGCTTCCTGCCAGCTGCAGCCTTTTCCTGTAGCAGCCCTGGAGGCACTGGGCCCCAGATCTGGAGTGTGGCCGGCCCCTCCCGGATGTAATTGCAGAAGTGCTCGCCAGCACGCCCCATTTGGAAACATCTTAAGATAGGAAACACAGTTGTCCCCGATGAGCAGGCTAGGTGACAGGGGAGGCTGCAAAACAAAATCATTTCCTCTGAGGATGCCAAGTTGGGGCGGGGGATGGGTGGGGGGGTCCTGCCAGTACTGCCTTTACACATCCTGCAGTAATGACTCAACTTGAATTTCCCTCCTGGCTCTTAAGTGGTTTCCATGCAAAAGGCCAGTGCCTGAAGGAGCCACATCTGCAGGCCCAGGAAGAGCCAGGCAGCATAACCTGCTCCACTGCCATACCCCTCTGTTTGGCACTTGGGCCCAGCTCCGCAACTTCGCACCGTGAATCGTGAGGAAAATAGCAGAAGCAACTTGAGAAAGGGTTTGTTTGGGGTCACTGTTAGGGAGTACAGTGCATCATGGAGGGGTACCCCTGAGGCACCACACCAGGTCCCATTGCATTTGCAGTCAAGCAGAGAGATGGATCATCGCACTCTGCTCTCCTTGCCCTCTTGACTCAGTCCACGACCCCAGCCAGGGAATAGTGTTGCCCGCAGTGTGGGTGCATCTTCCCACCTCAAGATCCCATCTAGAAACTCTCTTTCTCTCGGGCATGCGCAGAAGTCTGTCTCCTATATTCTAGACTCTGTCAAATGGACAAAATAACCACCGTTTGGGGTATGTGTCATATGACCTTTTAAACATTTTTTTTTTAAAGATCTTTAGAATGTTATGTGTATGGGACTGGAGAGATGGCTCAGTACTTAGAGCACTGGCTGCTCTTCCAGAGGACCTGGGTTCTATTCCCAGCACCCACATGGCAGCTCACAACTGTCTGTGTAACTCCAGTTCCAGAGAATCCGACACCATCATGCAGACAGAAAGACATACATGTACAAAACCCCAATGCACATGAAATGAAAATAAATCTAATTTTTAAAAAATTTCTGTGTGTGTGTGTGTGTGTGTGTGTAGGTGTGCATGTGTGCAGGTGCCTGGGGAGGCTAGTAGAGGGTACTGGAGTTACTTGCAGTTGTGAGCTGCCCCATGTGGGTAATGAGAACTGAACTTGGGTCCTCCTGGAACACAAGCTCCTTTCACTGCAAAGCCATATCTCCAGCCCCTACTTGAACCGTCTTTTAAGCATGAAATTCAGTGGTGCTAAGTATGTGCACACTGCTGTGTGGCATCTCCACTGTACTCCTCCAAAGCTTCGTTATCTGCCCTGTTGACACCCCGTGCCCCTTGACTGCTAATCGGCCCAGCTGCTGGCAACCTTTGCTCTAGTTGCTGACTGTGAAGTTGCCTCATCTCATGGGATCGTCCAGTCCTGACCTTTTGTGTCTAGCTCATTTCACTAACCATGTGGTGTTCAAGGTTGATCTCTGTGGTAGCATGCAAGCATGCCTCTCTTTCTTGTGGCTGAGTAATAATCCTGTTGTGCTCGAACACACCACATTCTGCCCATCTGTCCCTTTGTTACTGTAGACACTGGCTCGCTCCCTGCTGTTTAGCATGCATTGTGCAGCTGTGAACACTGTTCAACTATGTAAGGAGTTACAATGCCCCACCCCATCATTGCAAACAAAGATTTATTTAGTGTGCATGTCTGTGTGTCCATATATAGGTCAGAAGACATCTCCAAGGAGTTGATTCTCTTTTTTCACCTTATGGGTCCTGGGGATCGAACTCAAGACACACTTGACAGCAAGCGCCTTTACCCACTGAGCCACCTCATAGGCCCCTCCTGTATCTTTGATTTGCATTTCCCTGTTGCTGCTCCCCCTCTTTCTGGGTGTGTGGGGACCATCAGGAGCCACTATCCAAGACCTTACCTGCTTTTCAGTTGGGTCTTATTTACTTACTTACTTACTTACTTATTTGTGTGTTTCTTTTGATTTTTTTCAAGACAGGGTTTTTCTGTGTAGCCCTAGCTGTCCTGGAACTCACCCTGTAGACCAGGCTGGCCTAAAATTCAGAGATCCTCTTGCCTCTGCCTCCCCAGTGCCAAGATTAAAGGTATGTGAGCCATCACTTCCCAATGGTCCATATTTTTGTTATTGTTGTTGCCTTATGGAAGTTGTTAGCATTCCTTCTAGGCTCCGCCCCACAGTTACCTGGCAACAGTCAGGTATGCCTGACTTAATAAAAGGGGCTGCTTGCCCCCTCCTCACTCTCACTCTCTTCCCTCTTTGTCCCTTCTCTCCCCTTCCTCTTTACGTGTTCATAGCTGGACTCTACTCCTCTAGTTCTCTCTCTCTCTCTCTCTCTCTCTCTCTCTCTCTCTCTCTCTCTCTCTCTCCTCAACTCCCCTCTCCCTGCCCTAAATAAACTCTATTCCATACCTGCCTTATACCTTGGGATGGGGAGGGATGGCTCAGCATAGGCCTGCCCAGGCACTCCCTTCCACCTCACCACACCACCCTTCTGCCAAACATATTCCTGGTTCTTTCTTTTTTTTGTTTTAATAAAACACAACAGAAGTTATTTACATACTCTGGACACTGTCCCCTGTTCTGGTCTGGTATTTAATTTGTACCTGCGCATGCATTTATGGCTGCAACAGGAAGTCAGATTTGTGGGGAGTGGACCAGAAGGCTTCTTAGCCCCTTTCTGCTCCTAGTGTTTGTTACTTGAGGGAATCCCCAGGTGTCCTACGGTCAGTGTTCAGGTTCTTTGTATTTCAGGCAAACCGTCGGACAAGAACAGAGTAGAATCAAAAATGCAGATTTGTTAGAGGTGGGCATAAAATCAGAGAATGCAGTCCACAGAATGGGATTGGACTTGGGTGGACAAAAGACTCAAGAGCCCCAGTCTGGGGTCCGGAGTCTGAAGGGTGGACCCTTCTTTGGCTGTTGGAGGTGATGGATTTTCATTGTTTGCTGGAGGATGGTATTTAATCATTGTAGTAGTCTAGGGTAGTCTGAGTGACAGGTCATTTGGGAGTCCTGGAGTTAACATTTTTATGCCTCATAGCCATGTGTTGTTAATTCTATCTTCCTGCCTCACAGGGAAGATAAATTCACTCAATTAATGGGGTGGCTTGAAGACTAACCTGGGAATAGAAGGGGCAATGTCAGAGTCAAGCCCACTCAACTCTTCTGCATCTATAGTGAGCAACATCTGCAGTGCAGTATCTGGATGGACCGGTCCTGGCCGGTTGTTTGTAAATCTGAATTCTTCTCTCATATATTGCATGCTAACAGCAATTGGACCTTTACAGAGGCAGTCAAATCAAGATTCTGTGATTAAGGTGAACTACAACCTCATGTGCGTGGTATCCCAAAGGAAGTAAAATTTGGATCCAGACACACACACACACACACACACACACACACACACACACACGGAGGATAACATATAGATGGTAGCAGAAATCAGAACAAGAAATTCATAAGCTTGAGTCATCCCATCACACCGGGAGAGAGCTGGGGTGGACCCTTCCTGCTGGTCCGAGAAGGCGCCTGCCCTGCCACACCAGGGCCCCTGGCTTCTAGCACCATAATAAGCTGGTGTCCAAGCCATCTGTTGTTAAAGACCCATTACAGCAGTGACAGTGGGCCCACCAGCATTCTAGAAACCCTATTCACAACACTTGGATTTGCTCAAGGGGACCCCGGTCCCAAGGGGACATTTCTACCCTGTCTATACCGTTATAGGTCCCTGTGGCATTTATTGCTGCTCCCCCTTGATCCCTCAAGGGTCAAGGGCAGCGAAAGGACTGGTCCTGTGAAGCTGAAGTTCCACCCTGTAAATTGGGCTGAAAAAGAATGTTCTAGAGAGGGGAAATCCAAGGGAGGGAGGCTGTGGGTGCACAAATGGCCCCTGAAGAGTGTGCTTGCTGGTGCATAGAGAGGTTGTATCCCAAGGGACTCAGGGTTCATGGTTTGCAGACGTGGCCTGCCGCCTGCCATGCCTCTCTTTCAGGGCCTGAAAGCGAGGTGGGATTATTGCTTCCTTGATGGCGAGGGTTAGGTTTCCTTCCTGTGACCAGTGCCCCCAGCCTAGCGGTTCCCTCCCTGGAAAAAAGCTTCAGACACGTGTATCCTGGCCATCTGGGGCCTAGAGTATTTCCTCTTGATTGTTTAAAGGAAAGTTCACGGGTAAATATGGAAAAAGCCAGCAGAGCCTGGGCAGGTCACCTGAAAGTGTAGCCTGCCTGAGAGTCTGACTGCCCTGCCGCATCCCTAGCAGGTCCCAGCCCTCCAAGCTTGGGGGCCACCTCATAGCAGTGACTAGAGTTTCCAGTTTCCACACCCCACCTTTGCAACAGGAGAGTCCAGAGAGCTATGGGGTCTGGTAGGACAAAGGGGAGTTGTCATTCAGGATGTTGGGCTCCCCACCACCTGCAACAATGTGTGCCTCTAGGGCTATGAGCGGTGTAGAACTACAGGGCCAGAATGGGATGTATGCAGAGTGGAGCTCCCATGGAGAAATGGCCTATGACTTGGTGTTTAGGAGCAGTTACCCACAGGGCAGTGGTGGCGAATGCCTTTAATCCCAGCACTTGGGAGGCAGAGGTAGGTGGATTTCTGAGTTTGAGGCCAGCCTGGACCACAGAGTGAGTTCCAGGACAGCCAGGGCTATACAGAGAAACCCTGTCTCAAAAAATAAAATAAAATAAAATAAAATAAAATAAAATAAAATAAAATAAAACAAAAANAAAAACAAAAACAAAAACAAAAACAACAAAAGAAAGAGCAGTGATCCTGGAGATCAACCCTTGAGCTGCTCTTGATGGCACCAACCACTCTTGGGCTGTGATGGCCCCCTCACAGCCTCACCTTCTCTATGGAGTTCTGTCCTTCACCACACAGAAGGAGCTGCTTTTCAAGGTCCAACACATCCACACCTTGGAGATGGCAAAGGCCTATTTGCCACCTGTCACTATCCCTTGGACTTAGAGTGACACTGGAATGGGAAACCCCTCCTTAGGTCCTCTGGCTTCTCCCAACCCAGCACGAAGCAGGCTGTGTCTCGTTAACATGAAGGAGTGTTAAGTGCACCCTGGACACCAAGCTGAAGAACTAGCAAGACAGGGACATGCAGGTGACAAGAGCAGGTGTGGGGACAGAGGCCCTCACGGGTGGAGATTCTGAGAGTCATGTGATAGAGCCTCACAGACTAGTCTGCATTAGGCCTCTGTGGGTGGACCCAAGGACAGTCAGCTTCTGCCAGCTGCCTGCCATGCACCCATGTTTCCTTGTGTGTCCTATGTCACAAAGCTTACACCCTGGCTCTCCTCCCATCTCCCAACACACCCTGAGCAAAGACTGCCTCCACTCTTTGTTGTGTTTAAAGAGACCTGAGCCAAAATGAAGTATCCCACATCTGGAAGCTGGTATTCCTTAAGAAGTGAGCATCCTGCCAGACACTGGTGGTACATGCCTTTGATCCCAGCACTCGGGAGGCAGAAGCAAGAGGATATCTGTGAGTTCGAGGCCAGTATGGTCTACAGAGCTAGTTCCCAGACAGCCAAGGCTACATGAAGAAACCCTGTGTACATGTGAGCTACCCACATGGCAGGTCACAACCATCTGAAACTCCAGTTGTAGGGGGATTTTAAGGACCCTTTCTGTCTTCCATGAACACCGTTCACTCACATGGTCCACAGACAGACATACGAGCAAAACACCCATACATATAAAACAAATCTTTAGTAGAATATAAAGATCCTTTCTATTTTTTTTTTCTTTTTTTTTTTTTTATAAAGATTCTTTCTGATATCTCCTTTCTTCCCAATGATTGGAACTTCAAGATCATGGATCAAGGTCATAGATAGTGCCAGCAGCTGTACTGGGGCAGGACAAGAGCTGAGGGGGTGCAGCCTGGAACTTGTAGCCAGTACTAAAAGGCTACAGACTAAATAGCCAAATAGCCTCCTCCTCCCCCCTTCTTTTTTCCTTCACTTTATGACAAGGTCTCCTTGGCTCTGGGCTAGATTTGAACTTGCTATATAGCTAAAAATGACCTTGAACTACTGACCCCCCTGCCTTCACATCTTAAGAGCTGCAAATACAGTCTTCCACCATCATGCCTGGTTTTGGGGGGTTTGTTTGTTTGTTTGTTTTTTAATGTGGTGCTGAGAGCTAAACCCAGCTTCAGGCTTGCTAAACAAGCCCTCTACCAACTGAGCTACATCTCTCAACCCAGTCCTAATCTCTTGAACACAAGATGACACTACTCGGGAATTTTCTGCCTGGAGACTGCCAGACCTAACCACTGTGGCTGGTTTTCCTTGAAGACAGTGCCTAGGGTTTCCTTTCCCTTCCTGTAGCATAGAGCAGTATAGTCAGGCCTTTGGTTTGATTTAATGGATGCTTTTAAAATCTGAAGCATGACCCATTTGCATGACTTCCCGCTTTCTCCAACAATCCTTCCTTTTTCCTCCTGAAAATTGCCTCGAGACAGACAGTTCCTGACAGGATCCCTCGGAGGGATGCAGAGCTCATTTCTGACCTTGTCCCTGCTGGTCAGGCTAAGCCCAAATGACCTCACTTCTTAGATCTAATCTTCCAGATGGAAAGGCCTGGGTCGGGGAGAGGGGCTGTGTGGAGCACTGGCTACGTGTCAAAGGATCATTTGAGTGAGGCCCACACGTCAGGCTGAAGAGAGGGGGCAAAGAAAGGCTTCCTGGAAGGAAGGACTGAGGTCAAGACAGAAGCACAGCGCACGGTGGGCTGGACCTCCACACGTGGGGTGGCGGGAGGATGCCTGGGGCAGCCGACACTCGCTCTTGTGCAAGGCATTTACAGTGACAGGAATAAACAGACCACCATCTGTCAGGGCCATAGGGTCTAATCTAGGGATGAAATAGCTGGAGGATGTTTTTCTCCATTAGCTCGAATCTCCCCCTGGCTGGAGCTCTTTCTCCGGATGCTGGCGAGAGGTGAGGAAGTTGGGGTGCTTTGGATTTTTCTACATACACATCAGTATTGATCATATTTTTTTATTATTTTTATTCATGTGAGTATACTGAGCTGACTTCAGACACCAGAGGACCGCATCAAATCCCATTACAGGTGGTTGTGAGCCACCCTGAGGTTGCTGGGATTTGAACTCAGGACCTCTGCAAGTCCAGTCAAATGCTCTTAACCGCTGAGCCATCTCTCTAGCCCCTTGTTCATATTTTTTTTAAAAAAAAAAATGTTGCTATTCCTTCCACTTAGAATCATGTAGACTTTCCAGTAACAAGGAAAATGTGACTCCCAGACCCCATCCACTGTCTTCTCTGAGAATGGGACTTGACAACCTTGCAGTTCATGAGACAAAATGCCACTGGCAAGGAACTCCAGTCACTTCAGCTCTTCCCACTGGAGCATGATGTTCACATCAAAACAGGCGTGAGATGGCCTTTTCCTTTGAACACAGGACTGCCCCAGCTCCCAACATGTCCCCCTTGTCATGTGACCAGGAGCCAAGCTCACTCCTGGTTTTCTTTCCTATGAAACTGAGACCTAGTGGTAGGGAGTGGGCTTGGGAGTTGGGTGGTGGTGGCGGCCCATGAAGACCCATCAGTGCCCAGGAGAGGCAGGGTGGGTGTGAGTTGTGAGGGCAGGGATGGAGATGATCTTATTTCTCTGAGTTTCTCTGGAGCCTGCTGCCTCAGAGCTCTGGGGTTACTTCCTGGCGAGGACCCCAGATCCGGGTTAAGGTGGGAAGAGAAGTGTACCTTCTGCCATGCCGTGAATCTCGGGGACCTGACTTCAGCAAATAGGTCCCCCAGGCAAAGCAGACTAGTGGAATGTACGAACGCCATTAAACAAGCTGGTCTGTGATTAAAGAGGGCAAGAGGTCCCAACATCCATATAAGGCCAGGGGTCTGGTCTGAGTGTAAGGACCTGGGAACTTGCAGCTTCAACATCCGAGGACAGAAGATGGACATCCCAGATGAGCAGAGAGCAAGTTTACCCTTCCTTGGCCTGTCTCTCTGTTGGTGGCTGCTCACCTACTCTGGTGAAGGTACAGCCCATTCAGTCAGTCTGTCTACTAATTTAAATGCTAGTTTCTTCTGGACACCTCTTCAAAGGCACACCAGAAATAATACTCAATAGGTTATCTGAATCTCCCTTAGTCCAATCAAGTTGACCCATAAAATTAGTCATTATCATAACCCAAGAAAGCCTCTAACAGCTATATATATATATATATATATATATATATATATATATATATATATATATATATACTGTATATGATTCCTCCTACTTGGTCTCTATCAATTGCCCAAATGGCCTCTGAATGGCCCAGAAGGAATTTGAAATCATGCCTATTAGTCCAACAGTCTGAACTGTATGTTCTCCAGACTTCAATGGTCCTAGCTGGCTGAATGGGCTGGCAGGCACTCGGTGTGCCTCAGAACTAACTAGGGTGTTAGAACCAAGATCATTCCTGTTCCCACTCCTCATGTTTACTTACCTGCCATTGGCTGTGGAAAGTCTCATAGCTCAGCTGAGGTAAGCAAGAAGTGACACCAAGTTTTCATCCCAGGAGCTAGCATGTGACTGGGAAACATGGAAGGCGTGCAGAGGTCCCAAGAGACAGAGAAAGACACTCCAGGGACACAACTATCATAGGGGGAATTCTTCCTGCAGGAAACTGGGCCTGAGCTGAGCTGTAACACACAAGCAGGGCTTGAGAAGGTGGAGAACATTCCAGAAGGGAATAGTGGAATAAGCAAAGCTCAGAGGCAGGCATTTGCAAGACATGTTGAGGGGAGGGGGAGATGGCCAGGAATAGTCTGCCCAGCGCAGCAAAGCTTGTCCCACAGCCTGGAGGGAGATCTTTGGAACACAAAATTAAATACAATTTAGCCTTTAAAACAATGGAGATTCAGACACATACACCATGGCTTCCCTTTGAAGACATTAGGCAAGGTGAAATAAGGGGACACGCAAGGACAAAGAGGACCCTGAGGTCCCTAGAGTGGCCAGATGCATAGAGCCAGGAAGCTAAGTCGCCGTTGTCAGGGGCCGGTGGGAGGAGGGATGAGGAGTTGGCACTGAATAGGTTTAGAGTGTGAGATCAGGACGAGAAATTTCTGGAAATAGGTGTTGACCACGGCTGCATTGACAATCGGAAAGTATGTACACTTACGAACTACACACTCACACACGGTGGGGACGACGTAGGCCGTGGTTGCAACCCAGGAGGTTGAAGCAGAGGGGCCATGAGTTTGAGACCCTGTAGTGATAAGTTTCTTGTGGCACATACATCTGCTGAAAGGCTAAGTGCCACATACTAAGGACTTTACCCAGCAGGCCGGCTCAAAGCCTAACGTTTCCCAATAGCTGCTGTTACATCAGCCACAGCTCTGCAGGTCTAGGAATCTGGGCAGGGCTCAGCAGGGATCCTTTGGTGCCAACTGTTGTTGGCTTGTGTCCTGGCTGGTTTTTGACCTCAACTTGATACAAGCCAGAGTCATCAAAGAGGAAATGCTCTTAATTGAGAAAGAGCCTCTGTAAGGCAGTAGACAGCTGGAGGGCATTTTCTTCATTAGTGATGGGGCAGGGCCCAGCCCACTGCAGGTGATTCCATCCCTGGGTTGGTGGTCCTGGGTTCTATAAGAATGCAGGGTGAGTAAGCCATGGGAAGCAAGCCAGTGAGCAGCCCGCCTCTATGGCCTCTGCATCAGCTCCTGCGTCTGGGTTCCTGCCCTGTGCGAAGCTCCTGCATCACTGCTTTTGATGATGAACTGTGATGTGGAAGTGGAAGCTGAATAAACCCTTTCCTCCCCAAGTTGCTTTGGTCATGGTGTTTCATCACAGCGATGGTAACCCTGACTAAGACAGGTGGGGTTGCTATCATCTGTAGCCTGGGGCACCCAAGATGCTCTGCTCACGTAAACTCAGATTGCAAGGGTGTACGAAGACTAGCTCCTCTCTCTGCTAACTGGCTGGCTGGATCCAAGAATGAATTCCCCCTAGTGACTAATGCAGACCTCGACTAGCTCAGAGCCAGGTTTTTATAATACCATATACTATTAGCCCACCTCCTTCTACTGCTCCACACAGCCTCGAGTTCAAAGTGAAGAGAGAAACTACCCCCTAAGGAGAGAGGTCAAATCACTTCGCAAAAAAAAAAAAAGCAGATGTGGCGAGAGAAGGCCCAGGCTTGGGTTTGGTTCCCAGAACCCACATGGGTGGCTCACAACCGCCTGGAGCTCCAGTTCCAGGGAACCCTACTTCCTCGTCTGACCTCTGTAGATACTGCACATGCGTGCGCACATACATACAATCAGACACACTCACTAAATTAATTAACTTTTTTAAAAAGTAAGGGAAATAGAGATTGTTATGGGTCAGAAAACAATGTTCTTGGAGCAATCAATGTTTATGTGTGTTTCTTTATTGCAAACTATGCACACAAGTTCTTTTTCTCCTATCTGTTTAGGAAATTCACGCCGAAATGGAGAGACCTGTAAGGTGTGAGTGGTAACACCTTTTAATCATTCTAGTGTGTGTCTTCATTAATGGCACAAAACGTTCACCCTCAGACACCAACAGTGATGTATTAGTGGCGGAAAACCACCACAGGGGACATCCCTGCCTTAGAGAGACACCTGCCTTGGTAAATTGCTTAAAGAGCTGAAGGCATGCTGAAGTTGTTGATTTACTTCAGATTTGGTTTGGATAATACCTAGTCAAAGATACAAAGGAAGCGGCAAGGGCTCGATGGTTCACCGGGTTGGACTTCTTTTTTAAATCAATCGGTTGTTTTCCTCTAAAAAACGTGACGAATTAACTTTCCATTGGCCTCATTATGAGTCTTCTCCCTTTTGCAAATTGACCAGGGAGGTTTGGGTCTCTGTCTGTCTGTCTTTCTGTCTCTGTCTTTCTGTCTCTGTCTCTCTATGACTCTCTCTGTCTTTCTCTCTGTGTCTCTCTGCTGTCTCTCTCTTTCTGTGTCTCTTTTGTGTGTGTGTGTGTGTGTGTGTGTGTTTTGAAACAAAGTCTCTCTCTATAGCCAATGGTTGTCCTGGAACTCACTATATAGACCAGGCTGGCCTTAACTTCACAGAGATTTCTCTGCCTCTGCCTCCCAAGAGCTACAATAGAAGCTGTGTGCCGCCATGCCCGGCTTCTGTTTTTACACTTTTAATAGCTGTGTTGCAAACCCACCTGCTCTCTTCATTGGAACAGATTCTAAATCAGAGCATTGTGCTTCCCAGTTTGTCATCATTGTTGATCTTAAGTTTTTTAGGTGTACAGACATGAATTTTTCTTACTGGACACTAATTGTTAATTGTTTATATAGTCTGGTAATATTTCTTAACAGATTTTTCAAAATGTTCAATTGTACAAATAAAGCAGTTGCTTTCCTCTACTTAAAAATTTTTATGGTGCTGGAGATTGAACCCAGGGTTGAACTGTATCTTCACCCCAATGATTACTTTCTTAGAATGAGCCCATCACTTTTCCCTGAGGATACTTCTGTGTGTGTGCGTGTGTGTATATGTGTGTGCCTGCCTGTGTGTGTAAGTGCAAGCATGCTCATGTATGTGTCTGTTTGTACATGTGTGTACTTGTGTGTATGTGTGCATGTGTGTGTATGCATGTCCATGTGTGTGTGGTGTGCGTGTGTGTGGTGTACGTGTGTGTGTGTGTGTGTGTGTGTGTGACTGTGTGTTTTCAGAATCTAGGGAGCTACCCACTACCCACACCAACTAACTTGAGAGGAAAGGTCAGTGGGTCCACAAGGTCAATCTTTGTTTGTTTTAAATTCACTGGATCTTTTTAATGGTCTGTCCTGTGATCATCTGTAATTCTTTGGAACAAAAGATTCTACCACCTCTTTCCCTCATTTCAAAGCATTGGAAAAATCCATGTCTGCTTTAAGTTCCTGTTTTTACCATAGGGACAGTTCCATGGAGTACGTGTCCTCCCCTTCCCCCTGCCTGAGGGACAAGGCCATGAATTCCTGTCCTATCTCTGTAACTGGAACCTGATTTTTTTTTTTTTAAATTCCAGGTCAAATGCCATTTTGATGGCTCTGAACATTTCAATAACACATTGTTTTTACCTGGAGAGGTCAGGTACAGTTGAGAAAATACTTTGTCTCCCTGTCTGTCCTCTGTCTGTCTCTCCCTGTCTGGAAACAAAAGCAAACCTTGCCAGCTCCAATTGAATTCCCAGCACACAGCAAAGTGCCCACTGAGTATCCGTTCTGTGACCGTTCCCTTTTTCAATAGTGGGTTGTTGTTTCTTTTCAAAAAAGGGTCTCATGGAGCTCATGTTGACCTCAAACTCCCTGTGTAGCTAAGAATGACCCTTGAACTTCTGGTCCTTCTGTCTCCATCTCCAGAGTACTGGGGTTTCAGCCATGTGCTCCCATAACCAATTTTATGTGGTTCTGGGGACCAACCCCAGGGCCTGGTACACATTAGGCAAATATTCTACCAACTGAGCTACATCTCTAGCCCTCAATAGTAGCTTATTTGCTAAATTTTTAATTAATTAAATTTTAACGTACTGTATGTGTGTTTGAACACTCACTGGTGCCAGCAAGTATGGAGGCCGGAGGCGGGAGTAGGAGGCCATTCCTCAGCTGTTCTGGACCTTCCTCTTTGAGACAGTCTCTGACTGAACCTGAAGTCCGCCAGTTCAGCTAGACTGGCTGGCCGGCAAGCCCCCTGGATCTATAGACACTGTCCTTCAACACTGGGATCACTGACTCATACAGCCCCGCCTGGCTCCTGTGTAGATTCTGGGGAATCTGAACTTGGGCCCTCATGTTTGCAGTGTGCTGGTTAGTTTTATGTCAACTTAACCAGGCTAAAGTCATCTGAAAGGAGGTAACCTCAATTACGACAGTGCTTCAGGCATCAGCAGCCACGCTGAGGTTTGTCGCAGATTCAGATACTCTGGTCTCTTATCAGAAGTGGCTCCGTGAGTTTTCATCCTGAGCACGGCACCTACTCCAGAGAGCTAGGCAACTCCTTAACAAGCTCAGCAGCTATGAAGCCATATTCGACATAGAGGTCAAGTCCGCTTCACTCTGCACAGTCTCTGTGAATCACAGCTCAGCTTACCTACTCTGCTCACCAATGATCAATTCTCGACACCAATTTAATGTCAGGCAATTTAATCGAATCCTGACACTCTCTACCTGCAGTTGGCCTCAGTCCAACAAAGATGACCCTGTCAGGTCACTTGGCAGCCATACATGGGATCACCAGAGGCTAGCTGTACTACCCAGCTGACAGCACCTATGGCCCCAGTCCCCACCCCTTAGCTGTGGTGGGCTCTCGAGACTCTCGGGGCTCAAGGAAGCATTGCTGCCTGTCACGTCACCATTTATCACATTTATCACAGAGGATGCTGAAGCACAACCAGATGAGGAGGTTCATCAGCAAGGTCAGAGGGTTCCCCAGAGCTAGAACATCTTTTCTGGCACGTGAATATGTTAGTCAACTTGAAAGCACCCTGAACTTCGTCTTTTATATTTAAATTTACCTGCTAGTCATCTTGCTTTATTTTTAGAAACATTTTACATGGAGTGTGTGTGTATATGTGTGTGTGTTTGTAAGTGTGTCTGGTCTATCTGTGTGTGAGAGAGAGTGTGTGTCTGTAAGTGTGTCTCTGTAAGACAATGTGTGAGTGTGTATCTGTGTGTGTGTGTGCATGTGTGTCTGTGGGTCTGTATGTCTGTATGTCTGTGTATGTGTGTATCTGTCTACATGCCTGTGTGTGTGTCTGTGAGCGTGTGTCTGTATATGTGTCTCTGACTGTTTGTGTGTGTCTGTGTGTCTCTGTAAGAGTGTGTGTCTGTGTGTGTGAGAGTGTGTGTGTCTGTGTGTCTCTGTGTGTTTGTCTGTGTGTGTCAGTGTGTGTCTGTAAGTGTGTCTCTGTGAGTGTGTCTCTGTGTGTGAGTGTGTGTGTCTGTGAGTGTGTCTCTGTGTGTGAGAGAAAGTGTGTATCTCTGTGTAGGTGAGTGTGTCTCTGTAAGAGAGTGTGTGTCTGTGTGCGTGTGAGAGAGAGAGTGTCTGTTTTTCTGTGTGTATGCATCTGTCTGTATGTCTGTCTATGTGTGTCTGTGAGTGTGTCTCTGTAAGAGAGTGTGTGTCTGTGTGTGTGAGAGTGTGTATCTGTGTGTGTATCTATCTGTCTGTCTCTGTGTATCTGTCTGTATGTCTGTGAGTGCGTATGTCTCTGTGTATGAAGATGCTCATATGCACCAGATGCCATGCCATGGCATCTTTTTAGAGGTTCCAAGACAACCTGTAGGGAGTTGGCTCTCTCTCCTTTGACCTTGTGCATCCTGGGGATTGACAGCTGGTACCTTTACCCCAGAGCCAACTCTCAGCCAGGGCCATCCTCTTCTCTATTTTAGTTGCTTTGGTTACAATTAGCTAATATAATCTAATATCTCCATAGTGAATCTTCTTCACAGGACACAGGTGATGATAAATGTCACATGATGAATCAAAGGGACGGGTGTGGGTGGGAGTCTGTGTCTTCTTCGTGCGATGTTAACTCGACCTATGTCTCAGAGGATACTGGCAATAATCCATGTGATAAACATTTGTAAATCTTACTTTGTTAAGAAAGAAACTGAATCATGGAGCATCCTTGAGAGAGGGTGACTCATGGGTCCGTCCACTCCTTGAACGTGCCCTGGGTGAAATCACAAGGTTGGATGATAGCACCCCTGCCATTGAGAAGCCCACAGTTCAGCCATCTAAGGGCAAACCAAAAATTCCATCACTGGATACAAGAGTAGTTGGGGGTTGGAGGAGCTGGGGCAAGGGAAGTGGCTTTAGGTTGGTCCTGAGTCATAGGGAAAGGGTTAAAGATAAACTTCCTGGAGGAAGTGAAGCCTGTTGCTAAATTTTGAAGGTCAAAGTGGAGCTAGGACCTATGTTGTCTCAACAAGGTTCAGGAAGCTACCAGCAAAGAGTGGAGTCAAGGCTGAGGCTGGCCTAGAGGAAGAGAAAGGTCAGAGGGCAGCTCTTCCTGAGAAGAGCCATTTTGACTTTACCCAGAGAGTAGCAGGAATTATTCAGAGAAGGCTCTGTGGGAGTGTTAAGGCAATCTCTCTCTCAATAGTGGAAAGCATATGGCAAGGAAGGGCCAGGAGGCATGAGACCAATGAGAGAGGTCAGCATTGCTTCGGAGTGAGGCAAAGATGAGGCCTCCAGAGGAGGTGCTGCCTAGAGTCAGTCAAACCCAAGGCTAAGGACAGACCACACAGGGCAGGCCATGGCCTCAGTTCTGCACCAGAGGTCTCAGGCCACCTCACTTTAGTCCAGTTGACTAATTGTAAAGGTCTCCACAGACTCCCTCAGTTTCTATAATCCCTTAGAATGACTCGCAGAACTCAGGAAAGCACTGTTATCCTGAAGGGCTAGTTTAACTTTAGTTATTGTTATTGTGGTGATGTAGGATGTGGGTGTGTGGGTACGTGCCACTGTGTGCAAGTGGAGGTCAGAAAACCACCTCCTTGAACTAGTCCTCTCCCTCCACCACCTCCTGGGACTGGTCCTCTCCCTCCACCTTTATCTTTTCCAGAGACTGAGCTCGGTGATTGGGTTTGCAAGGCCACTCCTTTACCCACTAAGCCATCTTCTGGCCTTGTTTGCCCCCCCCCCCTTTGGTTGGTTTTTGTTTTGTAGCAAATGGGTACAAATTAGAACTGATAAAGGAAAAAGACTGGGGAGGAATGAGTAGGAAGCTTTTGTCGTCCTCAGGGTCTCATCAAACTGAAGAATGAGATTTGCAAAGAGGAAGGCCACTCAAGGATGCTTGAACGTCTGGCCAGAGCCTCGATGTCTGGGTTTTACAGAGGTTCCATTACATACTCACAGGCGTTGTTGAACTCAGCTACTAATCCCTTACTTCACATTCCAATTGGTTTGACCTCTTATGGCTCAAATACCAAAAGCCTTCTAATGACACACTGGTTTCTGGTGTCACCAGTTCTCCCCCTGAGTACCGAGTTAGCTTAATTTTCTAAGAAAATTACCTTGTTAGTAACTGTTAGCTGTGATCCCAAGAGCCCACCATGAATGACACCCTTATATCCCAAGGAATCTGTATGGTTTAGAGGCTCACTCCCCTGGGCACTGGCCAGTGAGATGCCTCAGAAGCTGGGGTGAGAATGCAGAGCGATGGACATGAGGAGTGTAGAATTGTTTAAGTCGGGTACGATGGATCCTGGGATATGGAAGTTTTGAGTATTGATGGTGGGTGCATTGCTGAGGGGAGAGCTGCCAGGAAGTGGAGCCTGTCATTGTTTTTTAAGATTTACTTATTATTATACATAAGAATACTGGAGCTGACTTCAGACACACCAGAAGAGGGTGTCAGGTCTCATTACAGATGGTTGTGAGCCATCACGTGGTTGCTGGAACTTGAACTTATGACCTTCGGAAGAACAGTCAGTGCTGTTAACTGCTGAGCCATCTCACCAGCCCCGAGCCTGTCATTCTTAATGTCCTCATTGGTTGGTTGTACAGTTCTTGCTGTAGTGGCTCAGCCAAACAACCAGGCAGACACAGTTTGTACCTGATCAGGCAGGTTCCACCTCACTTCTTTTTTCTGTGTCTTTTCCGTTTCTCTGGCTTCAAGCTTGCCCATGTGGAGAGGTGCTGCCATCTGAGCCCAAAGTCAAGAGGATGGAGCCTTCTGTCTACAGAGTAGGTGGATGTCTGCATGCCTGCAGAGGCCTGTCCTGACCTTCACCTCTCTGGATGATCGTTTGGATGTTTATGAGGATAGCAGGGATGGAGGGGCCGTATTCATATCCTGAATTAGAAAGACACTTGCATCCCATAATGTAAAAAAGGAATCAGTGCAGACCTGCTACTGCCAGCCAGCAATGGTTTGTCTGCTCTGAGTTAACCCCTTCCGGTCCCCATTCCCCTGGAGGTCTGTAAGGTTGACAGCAGCATAGACTGTCTTGACTCAGCCTTTTAAGTAGTATTTGAGAGGGGTTAGAGAGTAGGCTCCATGATTAAGAGCACTGGCAGCTCTTCCAGAGGGCCTGGGTTCCACTCCCAGCACCCAAATGGCAGCTCACAATCTTCTATGACTCTAGTATCTTGGGAGATCTGACACCATTTTCTGGCCTCTGAGAGTGACCAGGTGCACAGGTGTACAGGGACATACAGGAAAGCTGAGCAACCTACACATAAAAATAAAGTTTATATTTATTTATTTTGGTGTGTTGGGAGGGGCTTTTTGAGACAGTGTTTCTCTACATAGCCCTGGCTATCCTGGTACTCACTGTATAGACCAGGCTGGCCTCAACTACCTGTGTGCTGGGCTTAAAGGCATGCACCATCACACCTAATTTTTTTTTCTTAAAGAAGAGAAGGAAGAAGGGGAGGAAGAAGAGGAAGATGACATGGTGTTTGAGGGACTGGAAGGATAACTCATCAGTTAACAGTAGGTGTTATCCTTGCAGTAGACCTGAGTTTGATTCCCAGCACTGGTGTCAGGTGGTCCACAATCACTTGTAACTCTAGTTCCAGGAGATCTGACTCTTTCCTCTGAACTACATGGGTACCTGCATGCACGTGGTACACACACACACACACACACACACACACACACACACACACATAAAGATAAAGATGTGCCCAAACCCAGACATCACAGAATGAAAGAGGATACGGAGTAATGCAGGCATTCCAGGTCTCAGAACCACGTTGACCACCTGCCAGACGGAATCATCTTAGCTCCAGAATGATTGACTTCAGTCCCCACCCTCTCCTACTCCCTGTTTAATGTGCTGGCTGGAAATGAGATGAGAGACAGATATTTAGGATGCTTAACCCACTGTTACATCTCAGACTCTATGATTCCATCCCTGTCTCTGCTTACTGATCATCTTTTGTCCTCTTGACACAAGTTAGGATCATCCAGGAAGAGGGAACCTCAACTGAGAAAATACCTCTGTCACATTACTCTGTGGGCAAGTCTATGTGGCATTGTTTTTTTTTGTTGTTTGTTTTGTTTTTAATTAATAATTGATGTGGGAAGGTCTAGCCCACTCTGGGCTGTGCTACACCTGAGCTGTTGATGGTCCTGAGGTGCTTAAGAAAGCAAGCCGAGCAAGCCAGGAGGAGCAAGCCAGTGAGCAGCATTCCCCTGCGGTCTCTGCATCAGCTCCTGCCTCCAGAATCCTGCCTTGGCTTACTCCGCTGACAGACATAGATTTGGATGTGTTACACACATAAACCCTCTCCTCTCCAAATTGCTTTTGGTCGTGGTCTTTATCACAGCAGTAGAAAGCAAGTGGAGACAACATCTGTAAATGAGGGCAGCAATAAACTGTGGTGTCCCACTCCCCTGGGACTTTCCCTGCCTGTATAGGTGACAGACTGCACATCTACCTCGCTTTATCTGTCCTCCAGGCGATGGCCTTGTTTTTGCCCTTGGTCCCCCCCCCCTTTTTTTTTTTGCAGGTACTACAGGTATGTAAGCACAAATTCACAGAGGAAAAACACCTTTCCTCCACCCAGTCATCTGATGATCTCTACCTGGGGCCCTGCAAAGGAGCCTGTCAGAGGCAGGCAACAAGGAAAAGACAAACAAGCTTAGGAGCAGGTTCACACTTCACACGGCTGCTTTCAGAAGATGCGCACAGGGGTAGGCAGATGACTTATACACTTTATCCTGGTTTGAGTGATAAATGTCCTCCACAGTCTGTGGGATTTGAGTGCTTGGTTCCCAGTTGGGGCTTCTGTCTGTGGAGTCTTGGGAAGTGTGGCCTTGCTGGGGGAAGGATGCTAGGGCCTAGGCATTGAGGTTTCTGCCATTTCTGTCAGATCTCAAAGAAACCCTGGAAAAAATGGCTAGCTATGGTGCCTATTAGCATACTGAAGCACACAATGGCCACCGGGCTCAGTACCTTTGGCTCTTCTCCCCTCTCCTGACCCTCCACCCTAAACCTCTCGAGCCCAGGAGCTTCCCTTCCCATCCTAACCCCCAGCTTCTCTTTCCTATATAACCCTGCCATTTCTTGATTCCCTTGACACTCCCTTGGTCCTCCTGGCTTTCTCTCATCTCTCTTCTCTTCCTTGCTTCCCCCCTCCCACACACACCCCAATGGCCCAGTTCACTCCAATGGTCAGTTCTCATCTGCTGTCTTCTCTTCCTGCTCTGAACTCTTCCAGATGCCTCGGGCTGTCCTTCTCCTCAACCTAGGACCGGTCCTGCCCTCCTCTTGGTTCCATTCCCGGTGCGCTTGTTCTGCTTTCTGCTTGTGGGTTAAGATGAGAGGTCTGAACAGCTCCAGCCACCAGGCCTGGCCTGCTGCCCAGCTTCTTCCCGCCATGATGGTGATGGACTCTCGTCCCTTTGGAACCATAAGCCCAATTAACTCTTCCTTCTCTAAGTCGACTTGGTCATGGTGATCTATCAATAGAAAAGTAACCATCACACATCGATCATCCCAGCTAAGCCCCAGGGAAGGAGCTTGGGCGACAGGAAGGGAAAAACCGGCCTACCTCCATCTTAGGCTTGAAAGCTATCTTCGAGTAAAAACAAATTAGGCTCATTCCTGTTTACGATTATTCCGTTTCTCAAAGACTGAGCTATGCCCTACCTGTAACCTGTAACTACTGCCTGAGCCAGGGGTGGAACTTTGCGTGGCCTTGAATTCCAAGCCATCCCATTCGGGGTGATTCTGGTCCCTTGGATATCCTTTTCCAGGAATCTCTTATGTTCTCCCAGATGACATACAGGGCTCTGATGATAGTTCTAGATATGGTGAGGACCTCCACCCCCAACCCAGTCTAGTTAGCACCAGCTATAGAACTTGAAAGTCCATTACAAAATCAAAGCACGGGACCTTGGTTCAATGACATTCACAAATTTCAGAGTGTAGACAGCAGAGTTCCTATGGCTGTGTCAGCTCTATCCTGAGGGCCGGGAAGGAAACACTAGGCACCCCTGCCTCTGCTCTACATCTCCAGCCTTATTTCTAGATGTTACAGTTGTCTGTGGGGAAAGGTGCTGATTTTTATGACTCATCTTTGTGTTTGTGTGTGTGTGTGTGTGTGTGTGTGTGTGTGTGTGTGTGTAATGGATCTTAGTTTCTAAGGCCATCCTCAAGGTAGAATGGGGGATGAGAGACTGGAGGGGAAGAGGAAGTCAGAGACATCCCGGGCTGAGGCTTCCAGAAGGCCTTCCAGAGGCACTGTGTTCTTTCCTCATTCTAGGTGAGGAATTTGTCTGGTGACTGGCAAGCTCATATGCCTGGCATTCTGGACACAATTTAATAGATTCTCGAATGCCTCTATTTACCGATATAGATAGCAATTATCAACTCATGCCTCCTGGTGCCTGGCAGGTGTGATGGATTTATTAAACAAGATTTTGAGTCATTCTTTCTTGAAACTTACACTCTAAATGGAGTAACTGGGGCCACTGCTGTTGCTTTAGGAGAGAGAGAGAGAGAGAGAGAGAGAGAGAGAGGAATGTAAGGCAAGACTGAGTACAGCCTGAGAGCCACTGATACACATGGAACAGAACTCAGCCGGCCCTGCCAGTTCCCCCAAACCAGCACATTTTCTACTTCCTTCTGGCTGTCTTGTGTCACTTCCTGAACATCCATAACCAAAGGCCCTCAGGTTTGTGACTTACACAGTAGCAGGCTTTTTTTTTTTTTTTTTTCTGGCACAGACCTCCCAACATTTAGAGTTCCAGTGGTCCAGCAAAGCCAGTGGTGGTGCCAAGTGCATACATTAACCCAGAAGGCTCTGGAGGCCTGAGGCCAACACCCTTGAAAGAAGGAATGGTGGGTGCTAAGAGGGACTGAGCAAAGTCATGCACTCGTCAGAGAACCCCTATCTCCATTTGAAAGATATATCCACAGCTGGATGTCAGCTGTGGGGAGCCCAAGGATCACAGTGTTCCCTGACTGTGAGCCCCTCACAGAGCTGACAGTGGCAGGAGTGAGGGAGCTACAGACAATGGCTACTCCCTGGGAAGGTGAAAGCTGGGCTAGAGAGGCGCTGAGGTCCTAGGTGATTTGAATGAGCAGGAGGCTCACACTCCCTAGATCTAAGCCTGTATCCCAAAGAAGGTCATAGCTGGGCGTGGTGGCGCACGCCTTTAATCCCAGTACTCGGGAGGCAGAGGCAGGCAGATTTCTGAATTCAAGGCCAGCCTGGTCTACAAAGTGAGTTCCAGGACAGCCAGGGCTATACAGAGAAACCCTGTCTCAAAAAAACAAAACAAAACAAAAAATAAAAAACAAAAAAGGTCACAATAGTCACTTGTATATTAGCTCTCTGGGGGCTTCCGGAGCAAAGTGTCATAGTCCGATAACTTAAATGACAAAATGCATTGTCTCACAGCTGTAGACGATGGAGGTACCACTGTGTGGCAGGGCCATATTCCCTTGGAAATCTATGTGTGTGCGTGCGTGCCTGCAGGTTCTTCCTGTGTCTTCTAGTTCCTGCTGGCACCAGAGATTTCTGGTGTGTTTCAGTGTCCCCTGAGACTTCTGCTCCTTCACTCAAGGCCTCTCGTGTGCTTGGCTCTCCTTCCTTCCTACACAGATCATACTGGATTAGGGCTCTGGTATGTTCCAGGAAGTCTGTAACGATTTCATTTACAGACAAGGTTGCATTCCAAGGTGTTGAGGGGTCAAGACTTCAGCTGGTCTTTGGGTGGGATACACGGGTTTACTGGGGAGAAATCTGGGTGATTCTAAATGACCAGCTGATGTGGCACCTTCCATTGTGGCCTCCTCTAGTACCACAGAGCCCTTAAGCCCAGTTCTGAGGGTGGCGAGCAGCCCGCCTGGCGATCCACATCCACGGTGAGACTAGAGAGCATCCATCCAGATTTGCTCTTTCACCTTCTGGAAATCAGACACCTGGCAAGAAATACCATCCTCTGTCAAATATCAAGAGAGGACTGAACAACAAGGTGGGAGGGGATAACCCGGTGTTCCTTGTGTAGCTGCAAACAGCAGCTTGGAGGGAGGGGGCTCCTGTGTCACTTAAGGGATAGATAAAGGAGGAGAGACTAAATGGAGAGTGGCCCTGGGCTGGTTTTGTGTGTGTGTGTGTGTGTGTTTGTGTGTGTGCTTTGTTTCATCTAAAGCCTCTATTAGGGCTGCTGTAGGGGGAGGGGAGAGAAAGCAAGGTCAGGGGATTGTGGCCTTGAGGAGAACAGGAGATAGAAACTGGTCCAGTAGGTCAAGGGACCCCAAAACACCAGCTCTGGAATGTCCTTGCTAGAGGCCAGGATGCAGAGAGAACTGGTTCCTTGTTAGCTCACATCCCTGCCTGGAAGCTACAGCAAAAGCCTGACAGGAAGCAGCTGCACAGCTCACGGATCCCTCCACATGCTTCACCCCAGCCTCTGCCATCAGTCCCACAGACAGCCCCAGACTACTAGCATCTTGAGGGCACCCTGTATGCAGGAACCAAAAATTTTCAAAACTCATTTTCTGTGGTCTGTAAATTTCATTCATTGACTCGGGGCAGCTTTTGCGGCTGTTGAATTTTCTGAGACCCACCCCTGCTCCAGGCTCATCAAGAGTCAAGAAAGGCTCCTTTGAATTCAAATATACCCCAGAATATCCTGTATCATCCTAGGCTCCGACTCCCACATTTGATCTCTTAGCAGAAACACTGGACACCAGTCTCCGGAACTGCTTTACGACAGATGCTGGGAACAGGAGACGGTGGATCTGGGTTTTCTGAACCTAAGGTTTATTCCAAAGCCCAGTTTTAAACACACACACACACACACACACACACACACACACACAATTATGAACACAAAATTACTGTCTCCACTAGGTTCCTAGAATAGCTGTGTCCAACGGGGTCAGGGTCCATTGGGAGAATGCCTCGTCAGGACCCAGTGAAGGAGCCTGAGTGGGGCCGGCTGATGCCATAGCTCAGAGGGCCCTCAGGGACTTGAGAAGGAAGGAGACAGAAAGACTCCTGGGAGCCTGTGTGGGGAGTCATCCTGTGATTACAGGAGAGCGGAGTCTCAGGAGCAGTTGAGTAAATTAGAGGCCTGCTGAGAAGGCTGCCTGGAAGACAAGGCAGGCAGTGTCCAATAAGGGGGGCATGCTGCTTCTGCACCAGGGAGGCAGGGTCTGCCCAAGGTCCCTCGCTGCAGGGCCCAGATCGGGGAGGAGAACAGAATCCCACCCCAGGAGGAAGATGGGGGAAATTGTGAACCAGAGCATCTGTAACGGAGGTGGGGGAAGAGAGAGAGCAGGGGGTGGGGGAAGACGAGAGGAAAGGAAGAAGAGTTCAAAGGAAAGGGAAGAAGAGGCAGGAGGTGCATGCCTGTAATCCCAGCACCCGAGAAGCTGAGGAGGGAGGACTGCTGTGCGTTTCAGGCCAGCCTGGGCTACAGAGGAGACCCTGACTTAAAAAACCATGGAGAAGAAGAAAAAGAGTAGGAGGGGAGATGACTGAGTGCCCAGCCTCTCTCCTACAACCTTTCCCACCATCTTGCCCACTCCCACCCCTTCACCTCCTCAACCAGAGGCCAATTCATACACACACACACACACACACACACACATACATACACACGCGCGCACACGCACAGACACACGCACAGATACACACATGCACACACACGTGTGCACACACACGTGTGCACACACACATACATACCCCACAAGTTTGCCCTTCCCATAGCTCAATGGTAAAGACCCTAGGTATGCAGAACTGGGACAAGATTGACTACCAGTACATTTGAAAGGTGACAGTAACTGTTCTGGTTAAAGGAAGGTCTCTCCAGAATGAACCTGGCCTGGAGGTGTGCTGAGTAGACAACCTTTGCACTTGTAGCCTAAGAGCTCTGAGACCCAACTCTCCATTGTACTGTTTAGGAAGACTGGGGCCAGAAGCTGGGACCAGAACCCAGCCCTCCTGCCCTTTGCCCTCTGCCTAGCTACCTTCTCTGAGCTCTGTCTTCCCCTGGGACCGATAACACCCACATCCACCCCAAGCCAATGGGGAGAGGAGAGCAGAGCTCTGAGGAGGGGCTGTTCCGTGTCCCAGGGTCACCTCCAGCCTGCTGTGGCTCACTTAGACCGACCGTTTCCTCCTTAGCTCAGAGGACCTGGCAGCCCCCACTCTCCAGGCCTCTCAGGATCTACAGCTGTGCTCTTCATTTTCTGCCTGACCCAAACTTAAAAACGAACCTGGGATGAAGAAGTGTAGGTTTCCAGGCTCAGCCCACCTGCCTCACCGTGTGCTGGGTATATTTGTGCCTGTGCACCGGGTATATTTGTAATTTGTATTGTTTTTTAATGACTGTGGAAGGATCTGGGCTCCTGAGAAACGTGGAAACCAAAGGCGAGAGGAAGAAGATGAAGATTCCTGATGAACGCTCAGGGAAGGAACCAGGGGAGATGGCCATCTTCAGATTCTTTGCAGTGTATGAAAGCAACTTCAGGGTCAGGCCTGGTGCCACATACCTTTAATCCTAGCCCTCAGGAGGCAGAGGCAGGAGGCTCTCTGTGAGTTTGAGGCCAGCCTGGTCTATATTACATTTCCAGGCCAGCCAGGGTTACATAGTAAGACTTAGTCTAAAACAAACAAACAAACAAAGTAACAACAAAATTGCCATAGCTGGGTTACCTACTGCTTTGTGTCTTGACTTCCTTAAAAAGAAAGCCGATAATAGTGATGAAATTCCTGCACATCAACAAACATTATCCAAAAGCTACTAACTCTTTCTTTCTTTCTTTCTCTTTCTTTCTTTCTTTCTTTCTTTCTTTCTTTCTTTCTTTCTTTCTTTCTTTCTTTCTTTCTTTCTTTCTTTCTTTTCTTTCTTTTTTTTTTT
>NC_034596.1:15911311-15925495 GCF_900095145.1 Mus pahari
CTCTGTAGACCAGGCTGGCCTCGAACTCAGAAATCCCCCCTGCCTCTGCCTCCCGAGTGCTGGGACTAAAGGTGTGTGCCACCGATGCCCACTGCCCAGCTTTTTTATTTTTTAATTTAAATGTTAAGTGGTCAAGGCACTGGCTGGCTCACATTTGGCTCCCTGCTGCCAAATAATCTGTGAAAGAAAATGTCCCTGTCCCCACCCTGCCGCCTACCTCCCTGACCCCAAACCCCCACCCCTGGCCCCACCCTGCCTCCTACCTCCCCTCCCCACCCCCAAATCCCCACCCCTGGCCCCGCCCCTTGAGCTGACCCTGTTCCCCTGTGACTTGGACCAAGCAAGGCAAAGCCAAGAGATCTGGAAGTACCAAGGCTCATAGGAAGGAACTCTTTGGAAGACAGGTCTGCCTAGGACAGAGTGGGGAAGTATGGCTGACCCCTTTGAGAGTCAGGTGCTCTGAGGGATTCCGTGCCTGTTGTCCCATTCGTCCATGTGTCAGTCTGTCATACAGGCCACTGGGGCCAAGGCAGCCTGCTTTCCCCCAGTGATAATCTCTTCCTCAGAGAGAGGACCTCAAGCGTCACTGGTCACGTGGCTCCTGGAATCACCAACACACTCCTCAAAATGCCTTGCTTTTTCAGAGGAGCACGTGGCCGACTCAATCCAAAGCTTTGCAGGACAGCACATGTCTAACTTCCGGGCCATCCCTTCAAGGAGAATTGGAAAGCCCCACCACACACCTTACTCCTTCCCGCTGGCTGAAAATAGGATGTGGTTGCTGGAGATCTGCAGTCACAGGAGACCTTGAGGTAGCAGCTTCCTGCTGATCTTGGCAGAATGGCAAGTATGGAGAGTCCTGGGTCCCCAGCCGATTGTGCACACACAGCAGGAGCTCTGGTGTGTTTACCTCTAGGCTTTTACAGGCAAGAGACAAAAAACTGGGTCAGCGAGACAGTCAGGGCAGCAGTAAAGACACCTGCCACCAAGCCTGGTGACCTGACTGCCACCAAGCCTGGTGACCTGAGGCTGACTTCTGGTTCCACTCGGTGGAAGGAAGGAACCAAGTGTCACAAGTTGTATACACACACACACACACACACACACACACACACACACACACACACACGTATACACACCCTCTATAGTGAGCATTTAAAGCCCTGGGCTCTTTCCACAGAACATCCCTGCTATTAGGGAAGGCTGCTAATATTTATGGATTGTCTCCAGCTTGCCAGACATGTACACATACTTTAATTAAACTTAATGTAATGTAGCTTCATTTAATTTTCCTACAAACCCCGAAGCGTTAGTATTATTATCCCCATTCTATGGATGAAGAAGCCAAGGCTCCCAGGGGCTGAGGAGCAAGTACACACAGTGAGTGCCAGTCTGGTGGCCCCTTATCTGCTCTTCCCAAGTTCGCCCAGCGTCTTCTGTCTCCTGATCCATCAACTTCACTTCGGAGCATAAGAGTCTCACCCCATTTATTTGTTTTGTTTCTCATTAGCCTTCGACTTGAGATGGGACCCAGAACCTGAGCCATTTCTCAGGGGTTTGAATGAAAACTTAAATCAGGCTTTAATATCAGTAAATTCTTTTCTTTCTCAAGGAAAAAAAAAAGCCCATCGTCAGCTATAATAAATCCGCTCATTACCTTTATTACAGTGATTACCGCTCCCGCCACTATAATTGGCTTCTCCAAGGTTTTAGGAGGAACTGTGTCTTCAAAGGTCTGTGCTTAGACACGGCCTTACTTGGAGCTGAACTTGACTTTTGTGGCCAAATTAGGAGCCTGGGTCCTGGGAGAAGTGGGGGGAGGGGTAAGGGAGGAAGACCCCACAGCTCAGGAGCCTGTGGCTACTACAGCAGCTATGTCCGTAACATCCATCCCAATTGCACACCGTCTACGGTACACAATGGTGTCTTCTTGGACAGGCCTCAGCTTGTCAAACAGAGAAGGCTTCTGACGGGTCTGTGTACTTTGCAAAGCCCATCCCAAGATGACCAGGACTCTGCAGGTGCTCGGGCTGGTTATGGGATACAAGGGAAGAGGTGGGACAAAGAACCCAAAGACCTACCTGTGTTATGGTGCTTGCCCCCCAATGACCTTGGGCAAAGACATTTCCTTTTGTCAAAGGGATGGATAAATGTATTCGGGAGCTTAATGGTAGATGCGGCTAAATGATGAGATGCTGAAAAAATAAGATTCTCTGTAGGATGCTGGGGAATCTCCCATGGGAAATTTAGACAGGTTGGTGTTCTTGTCCTGTGGGCACAGACTCCTGTCCGTCCTGCCACTTGGATTGTTACTGACACATGTGATCACCTGTGCCTCAGTCACACTAGCTCATGAGTGACAGAGAGAGGGGCACCCTCCTTGGGATCCTGACACTCTATGTGATTCTGGGTCAGGCCCAGGTCCCCACAGTTCAAAGGTTGTAAGTGTGAGCCACTGGCACTGCAGACAGGCTCCTCGCCCAGCAACCTGTTCCTACCAGCATGGAGCACCTTGCAAGATTCAGAGAAACCATAGCATGGAGGGTAAGAAGCCAGCTAGCAGCTAGCAGTGTTTTGTGAGCCCCGGTTGAGTGCTAGGAAGGAAAAACAGTTGCTGTCCCATGCAGGACTGACCGCAAAGTGGTTATTTACCTGACGTGCCCTGCTTGGGGCCACTTGCCTGGTGTCCTCCTGGACCTTCCAACCTTTGTAAGACCCCCTTACTGCATCCCACTGGTCACCCCACCATCATTGGAGGGCCACTAGTTCCTCACTTGGGACAAGACAGAGCTGGCTTCGATCATGGTGTTTGCAGACTGTGGATAAAGGGGAAGCCCAAGCCAACCAATATCTAGGACAATTCCCTTCTTTGTAGCCAAGATTTGGGATGGCTCCTGGGGATAATGAAAACGGGAGCCACAAACTTAGCTTTTGCCTCTTAGGAATCATATTCTTTCTCTCTCTCTCTCTCTCTCTCTCTCTCTCTCTCTCTCTCTCTCTCTCTCAGACAAGACAATGATGCTCTTCTAACAAGGTTGTGGTCCACAAAAGACTGTGTATACAGAAGGCTGCACAGGGCCAGGCATGCGGCAGGTACTCATAAATAGGGCAAAAGCAAAAACTCTAATAATCAATAGACTGTGGTAACCATGGCGACCCAGCCAATGTCACTGTTTGATAGGCCTGGGCTTCCTAAACCTTGTCCATGGACTCGGCCTTGCATTTCACCTACCCCAGTCACCTCCTGTCAGTTTCCCCACCAGGGTCACACCTACTTGTCTTTGTCCTTAGCTACTCTTCCTTTTCTAGCATCTTTACTGCCCCCATGCCCAGGCTCACAGTTCATTGTCTACCCATCCTGTGCCCTGCTCAGCTTAGTGGCCCCTGCCTCATGGTGGCTCCCAAGCCCTAAGTCTCCTCTGCTCCAACCATGGGGTCTTTCATCTGGCAGGAGGACCCCTCCTGAAGCTCCTCTACCTCAGGTTCTCTATGCTCAGGACCATACTTCTCCCTCCTGTCCCTGCATGGGATATGGCTTCTCCTGAGCCCGGATATGGTGTCATTGCTACCTCTGTCCCTCATGCACCACAGCCCAGTGTGAGCTGTTCCTCCCAGTCTTGTTTTTTGGTTTGAAGGGATCTTTCTGCAGCTTGTCCTCCCTGGCCTCCTGCCTCCATTTCTTTTCCACATATCTGCCCAGCCCACATCAGAAGCCATCAGCTCTGAGGGTGGTGGCACGCAACTGTCATCTCAGCTGAAGCATGAGAACTGGCTGACCTGAGCTACGCAGCAAGAATGAAGCTCAACAAAACAAAACAGAACAGAGACCCACTAACATCCACCCTGGCTTGGTTACCCCACTCTACCAGTACTCCAGACCGACAGAATTCTGTTTCCATCCTTTGCAGGGCCTCTAGCCTGAGGACTTTGCATTGGCTGCCTCCCAGCACACTATGCCTTGGGTCTGGTCCTCCCTCAGATCGAACCCTCTGCCTGCCTGGCCCCACCTGCTCGTCTGTCATCCCCGGTCTGTAGAGCACTCCTTTCCCAGAACCTGCTCAAGCTTAAGCCTCCTGTTGGGGTTTCCCTGTCACAAAGACAGAGAGGCTGGGCCCTGGTGTGGTTAGAGATGACTAATTAAGAGTGTGTAAAATATGTGTACATGGTGTACATGTGTGTGCAGGCACATGTACCTATCCACATATGTACAGAGGCCAGACGATGCCCAGAGATGTCTGGCTCTATCACTGTGCCACAAATTCTTTAGGGTCAGTGTCTTGTCTTTCACTGAAACCAGAGCTGGGCTGGTAGCCAACAGACCCTAGCCTCTCCCCTCTCCACCTTCTCTAGGGCCGTGGTTGCAGGTATACATGTGACCACGACCTAAGCTTCACCAGCACTAGAATCTGAGCTCAGGTCCTCGCACTTGTGAACTCAAAAATCACTTTTGCCCACTGAACCTTTTCTCCAGCACCAATTAGGAGAGAGGATTTAAATATTACACTCTTGTAGTTAATTGATAATTAATTATGAATGGTATTCCAATGTGTTTCCTTCCTTCGTTTTTCCCAGTATTTTCCTGTGTGTGTAGTTTTTATTCTAGAATTGCCTCATTTGCATATATGATCTGTGCCCCTCCTTCACTTATTTATGTGTATTTCTTTTTTTAAATTCCTATTGATTTGATTTGTTTTTGTTACACTATGTATGTGTGTATGACTCTCTCTATGTCTATGTGTGTATATATGTGTCTCTCTGTGTGCATACGTCTGTGTGTATGTATGTCTCCTTGTGTATGTCTGTGTATGTATATCTGTATACATGCGGCAGAGGACAACTTGTAGGAATGGATTCTCTCCACAGGCTGTGGGGATGGAACACAGATCCTCCAGTTTGGTGAGTGCATTTAATGATAAGTACCTTTACCCGCTAAGCCATCATCTTACTGGTCCTACATCTCTTTCATCTGTTTATTTTATAGCATGGGCCTTTTCCTAGGCTGTGAGCTCCTCTCCCATTCAGTGGACTTGTTGGTTTTTTGTTTGTTTGTTTGTTTTTATCCCTCCATTTGTTTAACACATATGTGTCTGAGGCTCCTGTGGGTATGGCGGTGTTGCTCCCCAACACTGACCAAGACAGGTTTAGCTCCAGCCCTGGTGTGGGCTCCAACCTAATAGGAAAGCTGGAACATCAATAGGGACAGGGTGCTGCAGGTGTATCCAGAGTGCACGCTCAGAAGAGTCCATGAAGGACTGATGTCCACAGAGATTAGAAGCCTTCACAGAAGAACGAAAGTCAGGTCCTGCCTCATGTGGATGCAAGGTAACATTTTAGGTAGAGTTGTAGCTTCACTGGAGAAAATGGATGTTCTCTTTACCAGCAGGTATCAATTACAAATAGCATCTTGGTTTGGGGTGGGAGCCCCTGACTGCTGGGTCACTATCTGCCTTGAATCTCTATAGGTTCGTGTGTGTGCTACCACAGTCTCTGTGAGTGCATATGTCCATCACTGTTGTGTCTAGAAGACAGTTTCTTTGGAGTCAGCCACAAGCTCTGGCTCTTACCCTCTTTCCACCTCCTCTTCAGTACAGATTCCTGAGCCTTGATGAGAGGGGTTTGGCGAAAACATTCTATTTATGGCTGGAGTCTCTCACTCTCTGCCCATTGTCTAATTGTGTTCATTTCTGTGTGATCTCAGTGTTAATTTCCATCTAGTTCAAGGAGAAACTTCTCTAATGAGGGTTGCCTAAATGTACCGATCTATGCAATAGTATAGCAATGTGGTTAGGAATATATATATTTTGGTTTTTCGAGACAGGGTTTCTCTGTGTAGCCTTGGTTGTCCTGGAACTCACTTTGTAGACCAGGCTGGCCTCGAACTCAGAAATCCACCTGCCTCTGCCTCCTGAGTGCTGGGATTAAAGGTGTGCGCCACCATGCCTGGCTCGATTAGGAATATTTTATTGCTATGTTTCTTTAGCTGAACAATAGTAGTAGGTTTCCCCTAGGTCTGTGACCTATTGAGTCTCAGGTTCTTGTCCACTTTAGCAGTATCAGGTACTGGTTCCATTTCATACAGTAATGGTTGGTTACTCTCATAACGTTTGAACCACTTTGCACCAGTATATACTTGCAGACAGGTCAGGGTTGTAGGCTACAGGGTTTGTTCACATATCATATGTATCATATATACCATATATCACACCACACATATATAATATAGATATCTATCATATGTATATATCATATATATATATGATATATATATCATATATATATATGATATATATATCATATATATATATGATATATATATATATATATATATATATATATATATATATATATATATACCATGTGTGTGCATATGTGTACATACATATATACCTATTAGGAAGCTTCTACACTATTAGGTTTCCACATGGCCTATAGTGTTAGTTGTTCCTCCCCACATCACTTCCTTTACTCTTTTCTCCCATCCCCTCCTCATTTAATCCTCCTATTCTAGTTTCCCCTTTGTCTCACCATAGCAACATATTTTACTTCTCCTTCCTTGGGAGATACTCTCCTCCCTGGTCCCTTACTAGGTACCTAACCTCTATGGTAGTTGAATTTTAACACACATGTCAAAAATTTAAAAGCAAATACCCACATCAGGCAGTGATGGCACACACACACCATTAGTCCCAGCACTTGGAAGGCAGAGGCCGGCAAATCTCTATGAGTTCTAGGCCAGCCTGATCAACAGAGCGAGTTCTAGGACTGCCAGGGCCGCACAGAGAAATCGTCTCAAAACCAAACCAAGCTAATATCCGAATATAAGAGGAAACATGCAGTATTTATCTTTTTTTTTTTTAATCTGAGCTACCTTACTCAGGATAAGTTTTTTTAACTCCATCTATTTATGTGCAAATTTCATGATTTTGTTTTTGTTTTTCTTTTTCTTTTTTTGTTTTTGTTTAAAGATGTATTTATTTATTATATGTAAGTACACTGTAGCTGTCTTCAGACACCCTAGAAGAGGGCATCAGATCTCATTACAGATGGTTGTGACCCACCATATGGTTGCTGGGATTTGAACTCAGGACCTCCAATAAAGCAGTCAGTGCTCTTAACAGCTGAGCCAACTCTTCAGCCCCCGATTTTGTTTTTCTTAATAGCTGAATACTAACCCCTAGTGTAACATACCACATTTTCGTTATCCACTCACCAGCTTATGGATATCTAGGCTGTTGTGCAGAGCAGCAATGCACAAGTGACTCTGTAGTAGAGTGCACAGTCCTTCGGCTGTGTGCCTAAGAGTGGTATAGCTGCATCTCAAGGTAGATCAATTCTCAGATTCCCGAGGAACTGCCAAACTGATTTTGGTAGTGACAGCCATTAATCCTGAAGAAGACAGGCCAAGCACTTTCTCTCCCTGGAAGGAAGGGTAAGACCGTACAGTACCTACCAGTATTCACCATCGAAGTAGGGCAGGTGCGTCTGTTTGGACCCAGCCCCATCTGATGCTCCTACTGGAGCACAAGTGTCATGGGTGTGATCTGCCCATAGGGAGGAACCTCCTCGCACTGCAGTATCACCGACGACGCCTCTCTCTGGCACCGAGAGAGGAAAAGCTGATGGTTTCATCACCCAAAAGCTTGGCCTGGGAACCTCATGCTGTGTTTACCTACCTGTTTTCATCTGCATCCAAGTTTTTGGACAATCTCCTTTGACAGACGGGGGAGAGAGGGAGAGAATTGAGAGAAGCTTTGCAAGCTAAGAAGAGTCAGCTGACTCAGTGCTGCGTTGCTGGGGGCTAAAGTGGGCTCAGTCAGCTTCCAACTGTGTCCTCTTGGTGGTTTCCCTTTCCAGCAGAGTCCTGACTGCTGCGGTCAGAGTAGGAGTGTGCCCAGCGCAGATTATCTCTGAGTTGAGTCTACATTCAGTGTGAATCCACCTTGCAAAGGGATTTGTATTTCTTCAGGACTCCATATAACCTGGCCAGTCACACACTCAAATCTTGGACAATAAGACAATTTAAAATGGTGTGCTACTGGGGGACTTCTGGGGAAGACAAAGGTGATTCTCAGGTCCTGTGTTAGACTTGGATGTGGTGTCTGGAGTACACGGTGGCCATTTGTAACTGTGAGATGGAAAGTGCAGTGGTGATAAAAGACGTTTAGAGTGACCCAGAAGCTGGGCGTGATGTCACATGGCTGTGTATTCCAGCCCTTGGAAGATGGAGGCAGGAGGATCAGGAGTCAAGGACAGCCTTGAGTTGGAAGCCAGCCTAGACTACATGATATCCGCCCCCCCCCAGTCCCAACAAACAAACAACAAGAAAGAAAGTGCCCCAAACCCTGCCTCTTCCCAAGGACGTGCTGAGCATATAGCCCAACATTCCTGACTTTTACCTCTGAGTTTCCTGTTATTTTGCACTGTATTTTATTTATCTCTATATCTGTATATGTGTGTGCACACACATGTCGCAGTGCACTTGTGGAGGTCAGAGGACAACCGTAAGCAGTTGGTTCTTTCACCTTCAGCCCACAGGCATCGTGCTGGCTCCAGACTTCTTTTTAATGTCACACTAAGTTCCTACTTAGATGCTTTTCTACTCAGAGGGCTAAGTATCTCTAACCATTTCATTTTGTGCCTCTAAACGTTGGCTTGAAGCTTTTCTGGTTCTGCTGCATTTAATCTGAGCGAGCATCATCCGTGTCTGATGGTTCTAGCTGACTGTCGTGCATCTCATTTCAAGGAGCTTTGTCTCCTTGCAGTATCTCAGGGTTTGTGCACTGGCAGTACATTCATCTCATGCTCAGATGAAGAAAACTAACCCGGGAGCCATTGACGAGAAAGTCACTGGCTAGAAGGCCTTCTGGCCATTATGGCAGAACACTGCTGGGTTGGTGGGAGCCAGATGCAAATCTTTCTAATCTTTTTGTCCCCAAGGAATAATAATAAGAAAAAAATCTTTGCAGGAATGTGGTCACAGCACTGTCCCCTGTGTAGACTGGCATCTCAGCTCACTTTACCTGAATGTCCCACACATGTCAAATGTACATTAAGGAGATCCTAGAGTGGAGTCAGTCCCAAGATCATGGTGGGAGCAAGTGCTTTCCTGTTCTGGTTGGTGTCATGGTCACCCTGGCCTCAAAGACAGCCCTGTTACACACTCTCCACAATAAGCAGAGCTCAGCCATAAAATAAATATGCGCACTGTAATATGGAAACAGTATCGAGGCAGAAGCAACAAACTGAGCACCGGATATTCCACACAATAGAATCAGAAATAACAAAAGCTAAAATTGTTATGTTAAAAGACAGAACACAACCTTTTCTTTCTTTCTATCTTCCTCTTTTTGTTTTTGTTGTTGTTTGCTTGTTTTGTTTTGCTTTGCTTTGTTTTGTTTTGTTTCAGATAAGATTTTTCTGTGTAGCCCTGGCTGTCCTGGAACTTGATCTGTAGACCAGGCTGGCCTGAAACTGAGAGATCTACTTGCCTCTGCCCCCCAAGTGCTGGGATTAAAGACATGCACCACAGAACACAAACTTTAAAGTGTATCCAGGTAACAGAAAGTTAAGAAAATCTGATCTTTAAAAAATAATAAAATAGAGCTGTTTTTGTTTTGCTTAGTTTTGTTTGAACATGATCTCACTATGATTCCAGGCTAGCCTCAAACTCAAGACCTTCCTCAGTCTCTTGACTGCTGGGATCACAGATCTGTGCCTTCACATTCACCTGAGATCATGTAGAAAAATAAATATAAGCATAATTACTGAACACTGAATTTAATAAATGTGTTTAATAGCTGATTAGATACAGACAAAGGGAAAATCGGTGAACTGGAAGATAGGCCAGAAGAAGTTATTCAGTGTAGGAAGTCCAAAAGAAAGCACATCAGAGGATCAGAGAGAAAAAAAAGAGAGTAAATAGTCTAAACACACCTAACTGACACTCTGGAAAAAGAAGCAAGAGCGAAGACAGCAAATGTGCTGGTAGAAGACAATGTCTATGAGAATTTTTCAGAACAGATGAAACATGCTGATGTCCACGTAAGAACCCTAATAAATGCCACAGACTCAAAATAAAAAGGTCTTGTTGAGCCGGGTGTGGTGGCGCATGTCTTTAATCCCAGCACTCAGGAGGCAGAGGCAGGTGGATTTCTGAGTTCGAGGCCAGCCTGGTCTACAAAGAGAAACCCTGTCTCGAAAACCAAAAAAAAAAAAAAAAAAAAAAAAAGGTCTTGTTGAGCCTTTCTGACATAAGGGATGGAGGACCTACTAGAACTTGACCAACCTCAGGACATGCTCTCCTGTTGGGGATGAGCCAAACAAGAATGTGTGCAACACCCAGTGGTGAAGACCGCTCCTAGTCTGGCCAAGTCAGTGAATGTGAAGGTCAGAATGACATTGGTGCATTTTGAGCCTTCATTTTGTCATTTATAGCACAAAAAGAGTGGGGGAAATGATGGGAACTCCATTCCCACCCTCCCGTGGGCTAGATGATTTTATTTGTAAGAAGTCTAGCAGAAATCTGTTGTTTCTTCCTCCCTACTACATTATCTTAAAATTAGTCTGTTTGAGAATTTAGTCTCTATATCCACCTTTGAGTTTGGTGGAAAACATCAAGTTTCCCATCTCTGGAACTCCTGTCTAGACTCTGAGAAACGTTAACAACATTATAAATTGTTTACAGGTTGGCACTCAGGTTTTATAAAGTCCATTTCACTGAAGATGGAAGAACTAAGGTCAGAGAAAATGGGGAACACAAATGGTGTCTGCGGTCAGGCCAAGCCTACTGAGGGGTCTCCTGGGTCTAAACTGGGCCTTCATCCACCACCCAGATGCTCACTTCCTGGAGATGCATGGAGCAGGTTGTTTTGTTCTCAAAGGGAAGATATTTCAACAACTGTTTGTTACCATGGACCAAGTTATGTAAGACGCAAGCGTCTCCAAAGCATCCTAGAGGTGACATAGAAATGGAGATAGAGACACCCCAACAGATCAAAACAGCCTGAGTTACATAACTAAGACAGCACTCGGTGAATCACTGCCGCGTAATGGGAAAATCAGATTGGTCACTAGGAAAAGTAAAAGGATCTAAGGTGAGTCACGGGCCCACCCTCCGGTGGAGCCTCTGAAGGGCAGACACCTGCCAGTTGATTCAGAGTCTGCCCTTTGTCTTCCTCTCTTCCACATCGGAGTCTTGCTGTTTCACAATGGAGCTTCGCTAGGGATGTAAATTTCCAATGAGGGCTAGGTGGAAGGGAAGCCCCACTTCTGTCTCTCAGCTATTCTGGAAGGTGGGCTCTGCATTAGTCAGTTCCCATTAATTACCAGAGTCATGGCATCAATAGGCTTTCCAAAGAGACCTGGCCTCTTCCTGATGGGTCCTTATGACAGCTCAATGCACTAAGTGTCATCCCCTTGATGGAGATTAGCGGCCACAAAGGTTCGGAGACTGAGCAGAATCTCAGAGTTAGGAGGAGAAGATGGTGGTCGGATCCCCCAGGCAAAACCGCTTGAGGGCTCACCTTCTCTTAACTTGGCTGGGAGGCCGACTTTCAGACTTTTGGATATGTTTGAGCATAGTGTGGTTGTCCCAGAGAAGAATGAGTCCATGGAGAAACATGTGCTGGAGCCCACCCTCACCGCACAGCCACTGCCAATGCGGGTGGTTCTCTATTGTAGTGGGACCGGAAGGTTGACATGGGAACCAAACTTCGATTTTGAAGGAGACCTGACCCCTTTAAAAATTTAGCGGTAAGCAAGGCTTGAATCCACCTGCTACTCTTATTTTTATTAACTTTTTGAGACCCTATGGACAGTTCTGGAAGACAATCTTATACTACAGCACCATTGTAGACCAAGGAGATTTCCCACAATCCTTTTCTCTGGTTTGTGGTATATGGTGGAAACTCACCTGGCATTTTAGATACTCTTGTTCCCCTGCTGGGAGAAACACCACTCCTTTGGGCCAGTTACCCCCATTTCCTTCCTGACTGGTTTAGTAGCAACTGCGAAGGTTGTCATTAGAGGATTAGGAGAGTCTCACTTGGTCCATTGCCGTTGCTACCAGCTCAGGCAATAGCTCTCGGGTCTGGCATTGTCTCTTCAGGGTACAGAAAAGAATGTGGGGCCTCTACCTGCATCTGTTCAGCACTACTGAGGCCCTACTCTATGCCCTCTCGATCTGCTGTATGGCTCAGCAGCAAGTACTCTTAACTGCTGAGCCATTTCTCCAGCCCCCACTGCACACCTTCAGGTGGCCAAGTTCAAACGTGTGCTGGAAGAAGCTGGAGGAGAGGTTAATGCTGGAGAAGCTAGTGGCTTAGCAGGGAGTACCAAGGGAGCATATGGAGTATTCTGGTTCTGACTTCTGAGCTGTTTTGGTTTTTTGTTTGTTTGTTTGCTTGCTTGCTTGAGGGTTTTGTGTGTCCGTGTGTTTGTTTTGTTTTGTTTTTATTTGATTTGATTTTTCAAGACAAGAGTTTCTCTGATAGCCCTGGCTGGTCTCACTCACTCTGTAGACCAGGCTGGCCTCCAACTCACAGAGATATGCCTGTGTCTGCCTCCTGAGTGCTGGGATTAAAGGCATGCACAATCACCTCCCTAGTCTGTGAGCTGGGTTTTATGAAAATTTATTGAGCTGTCCCTGACACATGCTCCTTGATGACCTGTCATGACAAAGATCCTTTGCTGGGCCAAACTTTAGCCAAAGTCTAAAAGCCTTTTCCTAGGCCCAACTATGCATGTCTTTGTAAAATCCAGTATTAGTGAAGAGCTTTGATGAGTTGCTGTGCTAACACTCCCTAACCTTGACCTCCAAACATCCTTGATATCTAATAGGGTCCTCATTCTTGACCATATCACCTAGGCCCACCTGTGATGGGGATCTGATGAGGATGGTTTTATCAGGAACCCTCTATGTCTGACACATGTCTGCTTGTGTCCAGGTCTGTGGCTCTATATTCCCGTGTGCCACAGCAGCTCCCAAGCCCACCAGAGGACTCTCTGCAGCAGCTCCGGTGCCTGCAGAACAGAACGGAGTAAAAGCCCCAACGGTGTGTTTTAACAATTGTCACTGCACAGCCTAATTATTTCTTTAATAGCTACAATCAACATAATATTAGGACAGAGCCTAGCTATGTAGCCCAGACTGTCTTTGAACTCATAATCCTCCTGCCTCAGATTCCCCTAAAGCTGAGGTTTACAGGCATGCACCGTCGTGCCAGGTTTACACTATTTGTTTAAAACATATTTTTATAAAAGGAGTCAAGGCCTCTCTCTTTACTTCTAAGGTTCCTCTCACTGTTTATAAGTTTACCAGCTGTCCCCATCTCTGCCGGTGACGCAGTAATTTTACAGTACAAGAGATATTTTTGGGGACAGATGTCTGTTACTCTTCCGCCGCCAAGGCCAGAGAGGCCAGTGGAGGGGGTGATGAGCTTCGCTTTTCCTGTTGGAGACACATCCTGTTGGAAACTTGGCTATTACAGCCTCTCAACCACAGTAAACAAACAAACAAGCCATACCTCACCTGCATCCTGCTACACAAACACATGCACACAGATGCGTACACAGAAATGCATTCATACATACACATGTACACACATGTACACATACATATGCATACACACACATACATACGCTCACACACACGAGCACACACATATTCATATACACAGTACCATAATTCTGATTATCTGTATTACTGCTTTCCATTGCTATGATAAAATATCCGAGATAATTAATTTATAAGGGAAGGAGATACTTTGGGCCTACAATCCCTTGGCCTTGACTGCTTTGAGGATTTGAGGTCGTCATGGCAGAAGCTGGGAGATGGAAAAGAAGTCACAGTCAGACTGGAGTCCCTCAGCCTTTGAGCCCATAGCCCTGGATCTAAAGCCTCCACTGGGCCCCACCAGCTCTTAAATCTGCCCTTGTCACCTAATACATAGAGCTAGGGACTAAGTGTGTAGCCTGCAGGCCACTGGGGACATTTAAGACCCAAACTGTCCATAGTTAGGAATGGCAGAGCTAGGCCGGGCATGGTGGCACACGCCTTTAATCCCAGCACTCAGGAGGCAGAGGCAGAGGCAGAGGCAGAGGCAGGTGGATTTCTGAGTTCTAGGCCAGCCTGGTCTACAAAGTGAGTTCCAGGACAGCCAGGGCTACACAGAGAAACCCTGTCTC
>NC_034596.1:15926270-15936416 GCF_900095145.1 Mus pahari
TTTTTTTTTTTGGTTTTGTTTTTTTATTGCTTTTCTGCAAGACTTTGACTCGGGATTGGACTGACCTTAAACTCTCTCTACAGCAGAGGGTAACCTTGAACTTCTGATCTCCAGCCTCCACCTTCCTGGTTTTAAGTGGTTCTTGGGCTCAAACCCAGGGCTCTATGCATGATAAGCAAGTGCTCTAACAACTAAGCCACTGTCCAGTGACTGCTTCTGAAGCCTTACACTGTCGTTTAACTGAAAGCACTTGGACTGGAGAGATGGCTAAGAGCACCAACTGCTCTTCTGGAGGTCATGAGTTCAAATCCCAACAACCACATGGTGGTTCACAACCATCTGTAATGAGAAACAAATAATCTATGGGCCTGAGCAAGAGAGAGAATGAGAAGGGGCAGGGTGGGGTGGGGTGGAGAAAGGACTCTGCATACCCAAGTGCCATACTTAAGGGTTAAGTTTTTGGAGCTCCAACAGACATTAGAATTGCAAATCTTTAAAATCACTGTCAACCTCCTCTGCAGCAGGGGTTTAATTTGCATTTCTCCCGTGACTAATGGTGTTGAGGATCTATTATGCATGTGAAGCCACTTGTCTGTGAATTTATGTTCAAATATTTTGCCTATTTTAAGAGTCTTGTGTTCTGCTGACTGAGCTAAGCAGGGTGATTTCGTCTCTTTTCTAATTGGTTGTCTGCCTTCTGCCCTTAAATTGTAAAGCTCTTGGAGCAGGTTGAGCGTTGTTTGCTGGTATTGTCTACCAGTTCTGTCTGCTCACCTTTCTTATGGTGTCTCCTGGAGCGTAGAGGGGGTTTATTCTGACTGAGTTCAAATTTTTCCGGCCCTGGTTTGTTCTGTATCTAAGAACTCTTCATCTCAGCTCACAAAGATTTTGTTGTTGCTTGTGTTTTGTGTCGTTTTGAGACAGGATCCTATTAGGCGGCCCTGCCTGGCCTGGGACCTACTCTCTACTGGCTGGACTAGCCTTGACTGCCTGAGTTCAATCCCCAGAAGGACTGACTCTAGAGAATTGACCTCTGATCTCCACATGCTTGCTGTAGTGCGAGTGCTCAGAATTACACACACACACACACACACACACACAATAAAAGGGAAAAATGATATCAGAAAGCATGAAGGAGTCCTGGATTTTCTTCTTCTTTTCCAAATTGGTTTGGTTATAAGAATTTTGCATTTCTACATACACTTTAGACTTAGCTTGCCAATTTCTGGGGGGCGGGAAATTTTGCCTCCTGGGACAGGGATAATGATAGACCTGAGTGTGCAGTCCACTCTCAGGGGAGCAGCTCTGTCAGCCAGTGAGCACACTGGCTGCCAATCCGTGGGCAGGGACTGCTCCCATTTGTTCATCCCTAGCTTCTCTCTTGAGTTATCTGCAGTCTGTGGCAGCCAGGCTTGATGGCTTCTGTTAAATGGATTCCTGAATATACCAGCTGCCATAAGTAAGATAGCTTTCTTTTTTTTCATAGTCGTCTTACTTACTGATTAAAAAAAGGAAACACTGACTTATCTCTGTGACCCTGATAAGCTTGTTTAAGCTTCTAAGAATGCAAACATGCATGTGGGTGTGTTTTAGGTCTTTTTACATATGAGATTATATGAGATCATATTGTGTCTAAGAAAGACGGTTCTGCTTCTGGGCCTTACATGATTTCTCTTCTTCCTTCCTTCCTTCCTTCCTTCCTTCCTTCCTTCCTTCCTTCCTTCCTTCCTCCCTTCCTCCCTTCCTCCCTCTCTTTCTCCTTCTTTCTTTTTTATTTTTGCTGGCTTTCACGGGCTGTAACCTCCATTACGATGCCAGGTGGATGTCTATGGCCAAGTCACCCTGAATACACTTAAATTGTTGCTATTTGGGAAGCTAGGCTCGGTTCATACTTAGGTGGGAGAAAAGCTGAATGAGACTGTGAGCATGAATGATCTTCCTTGTGATAAATCCGAGTTGTTCCTGGCGTATAACTTTCTCATGCTGTTGCATTAAGTCGGTTGGGTGCTTTTTCTTTTACAGAGTCTTACTTCCCATGGCTGCTCAGCCTGCTTTCTTATAGAACCCACGACTACCACCCCAAGGATGGCCTCACCCACAATGGGCTGGGCCCTCCCCTATCAATCACTAATTAAGAAAATGCCTTACAGCTGGATCTTACAAAGGCATTTTTCTCCATAAGGTTTCCTCCTTTCAGATAACTTTTGTGTCAAGTTCACATAAAAGTATTCAGCACAGAGGCCGTCCTGGGCTGTATAAACGAACACACAAATATATGTACAAAGGCTAAGGTTGCTGTGTGAGCTGAGCCATCGATTTTAGGACATATTAATGCTGCCCGAGGAGTCATGGAACCCTGATGGCCCCACCCAGTGGGCTTCCCGGGAAGCATTCCCCAAGAGCAAGCTCCCCTCCCCCCATATGCTAGAAACCCTGACTAACTGGTACTGACCAGAAAGGAAGCTAGCAGGAAGCTAGCATCTCTGTCTGAATTCAAGATTCATGCTGACTGCATGTGAGGTCAGGGACTATATCAGCCTCTGGCCCAAAGTGTCCCTTTTACAAAGATAATAGACTAAAGTACAAAGTCCCAAGAAGATCAACTGAGTAGACCTGGGACCCCAGGCTCACAATCCAGGGGATTGTGTCTTGTCGGCCATCGCCAAGTAAGGACAGAGAGTCATGACTCCACCATGGTTCTCAGTCCCACCTGTCTTTTCTTAAACTGTATGTGGCCAGATTCTTCAAGAATGTTCCTGTGTTCTGGTGGAGCTGTGAAAGGGCCTTTGGCAGCCTCTCAGGCCCTCAGCTCAGGTAAGGTTGTCTATTCTTGGACTACATACTTCTGCTCCACACAGGCTAGAGGCTTCACAGGAGCACCCAGGTCGGGATTTTCAACTCCTTTCTGCGAGCAGAGCTGAGGTTACAGCCTCACAACCCCGAGTGGGGCCTGGGGTTTGACTCTTACCTTCCAACTGTCCAGTCGAACTCTGGAACACAAAGAAACCCATCAGAGATGTGGCATCAGGACTGGAGCTTGGGGAACGAGATACCCTGAAACTTGTCTATATCACTTTCCATGTGCTTCTGAGTGAGTCTCCTTTGCATTTCTTAACCTTGGTTCTGTGAGGGGGAAATTAGGGTCTCCTGGTGGGAGCACGTGGGCTCACCTCACTCTAAAGCTGAGGCAGGACTGAAGCCTGGCTCCCTCCACAGCACCTCTTCCCACTACCTACCATGGTACTTCGTGGGAGCGATGTAGAACCCAGAGCTTTGAGTGCCTTCCATGTCATGTGTAGGTGAAACCTGAGCCCAGGGCACAGCCACGCATAGGCACTAAAGCTCCAAGCAGCCTGCCAGTCTCAGAGCTTTCTCTAGACAGTGACTGTGTCCCTCAGTCCCACCACCTCACGGTCTGCCTGCTGTCTGATTGTCTACATGTGCCTCTGTGACTAGGAGCTAGGCCTCTGTCTGAAGTAGCCAAGGAGAAAGGAAACAGAAGCCCCCCCCCCGCCAAGGCCCCCCCAACAAAATACTGCCATTTGGGGCCCCCAGCCTTTTTAAAATCCCAAAATATCGCCTTATAATTGCTTCATTTTCTGTGTTCATTCATTTTATTCAAACCAGCCTGGGGCTCTCCAGCCTAGCATATTAGGGACCTGCTTACTTTTTAATAATAATACTTAGTGTTTATATAGCGTGTTTCATGTTCAAAGTACTTTGACAGGGTTCACTAATTAATTGGAACGCTAACTGCTGCCCTGGGCAGGTTTGACCACGTTCTCAGGCTCCTAATTGTGAGAGGTAGAATTCTTTCTGCTGTCTGACCCCTTGCTCTTTCTCTCTGGACCCCCGTTTTCATCCATAGCCTAGATTCTGGGTCAGCAGTCTTAGCTTGCCTCTGTGTGATAGACACATGGCCACTGCTGTCCTGGGAACCCTTAGAACAGGGTGCGTCTGATGTCTGGGTATGGAGGAGCAGGGGCTGATGGGAACACAGACAGGTTCATGCTCACTGGCCTTATGGAGCAGTGGAGAAAAGGGGTCTGAGGGATGAAAAGGAGGTATCAGGACAGGAAAGACATCCTGAGAAGGAGCTGGTTGTGCACAGTGGAGTTTCAAGGGTAGGAAATCAGTATCCAGCGACCAGGGTCCAGGGTAGGGCTTAGGGTAAAGCAATAGGCTTTTGGAGCATGCTACATAATCATTCTATAGGGAGCATGGGTCTGAATCCAGGACAGCATGAAGTGAGGCCTGAACTAGGGTAGATGAAAAGCAAGCCAAACCCAAGGCAGACGTGCAAGGTGACAGGATGAACAGCTAATCCAGTATGAAGGGTCGGGTGTCAGTGGGGTAGCCTGAGAGTCCCAGCATAGTAGTGAATGAAGGTCCTAGGAGGCCCCCCTCCTGGTATAAAGACAACCTGAATGATGGTTCTGGGACACTAGAGATCAGTTGATATTTGGAGATAAGATCTGGAAAGAGCCAGACTTGGGGTCACCTGGGTTTCGTGATGCCTGAGGTCTGGGAATATCTGATATCTCGGTCTGTGTGTCTCCCTCTGTCTCTGTCTGTCTGTCTGTCTGTGTCTCTCCCTATGTATCTCTCTGTCTCTGTGTATCTCTTTCTGTCTCTGTTTTTCTGTCTGTGTGTCTCTCTCCATCAATTTTGAAAGGATTTACTTTAGTTTTATTTACATGTGTCCCTGTGCTCCGTGTCCACAAGGAGGCCAGAAGAGGGCGTCAGATCCCCTGAAGTTGCAGTTACAGGGGACTGTGAGCTGCCATGTGGGTGCTAGGAACCCAACTCAGGTCCTCTGCAAGAGAAGCAAGTGCTCTTAACACCCCGCCGTCTCCCCGTCCCTATCCATCAGCTTCTAAGGGGGTAAGTTTGGGTCAGGGACTGGCACAAGTGGCTGAGTGAGATGACTTTGAGACTAAGGAGAGACCAGGGAGACTGTAGAGGTCTGGCCTAGGTCCTCTGCATACATGTTATGGTTGAGTAGCTTGGCCTTTCTGTGGGACTCCTAAACATGGCAGTGGAGGCCTGTCCCAAATCTTTTGCCTACTACTGGGGCCCTTCTCCTCCTGTTGATTTGCCCTGTTCAGCTTTGATAGGATGGTATGTGTCTGGTCTTATTGTAGCCTTTTATGCTGTGTTTAACTGATGTCCCTGGGAGGCCTGCTCTTCTCTGAGGTGGGGAAGGGGAAGGGGAAGGGGAAGGGGAAGGAGGTGAGAGGAGGGGGGAAGGAGGGAAGGGAGGGGGAAAAGATTAAACTAAAGTCACCATAGGACCATTTGGTCAAGGCAGAGGTTCTGGAGTGGGAGGGAATTCAACACAAGAACTGAATGACAAGGTTGGACACTGAGGCCTGGCCAGAGGGAGCCAGAGCTGGAACACGCTTATCTGAGGTGGTATGAGGGCATTCGAAGGCTTTGACAGTCAATGAGGATTCACTGGCATGTGTGGTACAAATGTTCTAAGACAGATGTTGGGCAATGGCTGGGAAGAAAAGAAGCTGCCTGCTGACATCCGTGGCAGAGGGAAAGAAAGCCCTTTGTGTGACAGCAGGACCCAGCAGCCAGCAGTGGGAACTCTGCCCCAGCCTTTGCAGCTGGGAAGAGCAGGGGATCATCAAAGATGGCAGACAGATTTGGGGGTCTTAAAGACTTGCTGTGCCAGTGGAGGGCCCCAAGGAGGGTCCTGCTGGTTCAGCTGTGGCTATCCTTCCTATAGGTACCTGCCTTGCAGTAACTTCCTGCCAGGCCATGGCTCAGCTGCCTGGCTGAGGAAAGGACCCAAGAGCCCTTCCACCCTAGCCATCATACAGGGCTGAAAGCAGAGCAGTGAGCCTGCATGACTCGTTACCCCCATTTCATCCTCTGGTTTATCATCATCCAGTGAGAGCCAAAAGAAACCAGGGGCCTGAAGGGAGAAGCCACATGCAGAGTCGTAGGTCTCCACTTGCTGCACAGACCCAACCTGGAGTCTCTTGTTCCAGGACAGAAGGATGGTGGAGACATGAAAGAGGAGACAGAAGTGAGGAGGGTCAGAGGACCCCGTTCCCCACTGCCCAGGGCATCTTCTGTGTGCCAGGGCTGAGGTGGTCTCCTCTGCCACGAATCCATCAAAAACCGAGTGGAACAGACATTGGATATGAGAAGATCAGCATCCCAGGGAGGGAGGGAGGGAGGGAGGGAGGGAGGGAGGCAGGGAGGCAGGGAGGCAGGGCAGGTGCCCCTCCCATCTGTGATTGTCATAGACACAACAGGACAGCTGGGCAGGAAGGAGGAGGCAGGTTGTCAAGGTAGGGCAGAGGCAGAGCTGGGGCCGTGCCAGGTGTGTGGGGACTCTGGACGTTGCTGCCCTGGAGGGAGGGAAGAGAGACTCAGGTTTAGAGTCTCCACTTGGGCCTCTGACTAATGGAGTGCTCACCTTCCAGGCCAGGCAGCCTCCCAGCTGGTAAGTCCCCAGGGCTGGGGAGGAGAGAAAAGTTAGTTGAACATCTAATCGGGAATAGGCCCTGTGCCAAATAATAATAATTAATTTTTATTGAGCACTGTACTTGGCACTCCCCTAAACTGTTCACAGAGATTATCTCATTTAAGGTTCACCACAGCCCCATGAGAGAGGTGGGGTGAGTGTTGCCTCCACATTACAACCGGGGAAACTGAGGCACGGTGCAGTTAAGCGGTGAGTCAGAGGCCCCGGTGTTAGGATTTTAGCTCGGGAGCCCACTCTCCGCAGGTGCACGAGGGACTTGAAACCCGGGGACACCCAGGAGATGTCTCCAGTGTCTTATCATTAGTAAACAGTGCTAAAACATGCCTAGCCACACCTTCCAGAACTCCACCTCTACCCTGCACATCAGCATAGCCAGGAAGAGGCCGGGTCCTCATCAAACGCCATGAGGGGGTAGGTACCATATAGTAACCATCAGAAAGACCTCCTCACCCCGATCTGAGGTCTGTGATCTGTCTATTTGTCCATCTGTCTGTAGAATCTTGAAGATGAGGTGCCATCAGCTCTGCCCACAGGTGATTGTTTTTCTTTCAACATCTCTCTCTCTCTCTCTCTGTGTGTGTGTGTGTGTGTGTGTGTGTGTGTGTGTGTGTGTGTGTGTGTTGAGGTGGCAGGGGAGCTGGGGGGTGGGGGTGGGGGTTGTCAGGCACAATGCATATGCAGAGGTCAGAGGACAACTTGCAAGATTTCCACCATGTGGGTCCCAGGGACCTAACTCCCAAGGCCCTTGGCAGCAAGCGCCTTTAACCACTAAGCTATCTTGCCAGTCCCAGAAGTGCCTCTTACTGTACAGCTGGGGGCAGAAATTGAACATGTAATCAGGAACAGGTCCTATGCCAAAATACTGGTGATTAACTTTTCTTGAGCACTGTGCTTGGCCCCCCCTAAGCTGTTTACAGGAACTCTCTCAGCACAGTGAGAGAGGTGCCATGAGTGTTGTCTCCTTACCAGCATAACTGGCTGCTGCCTCCCAGCACCCCAGCCCCCATCCTTCTGCCCTGCATTGGTGTTCCACTGCCTGGAGTCAGCATGTGGCCCTGATGCAGCTTCTAGCTGGGCCAGGGTCTGTACCTCTTAGAGCTGCATGTAAATGAGCTGGAGGTGACAGCAAGGACTTTGAGAACATAAGCTTCCTTGAGCAACTTCCCTTCAGCCTCCATTTCCTTCTCTTTGGAAGAGGCAGCCTCCAATCTGCCCTGAGTAGGTAATCAGAGGGACCTCACTACCTTGGAGACAGATCTTTCTCTTTCTTTCTTTCTTTCTTTCTTTCTTTCTTTCTTTCTTTCTTTCTTTCTTTCTTTCTTTGTTTCTTTCTTTCTTTCTTTCTTTCTTTCTTTCTTTCTTTCTTTGTTTCTTTCTTTCTTTCTTTCTTTCTTGTTGTTGTTGTTGGGTTTTTTTGTTTTGTTTTGTTTTTTTTAGGGGTGGTTGTTTTGGCTTTTTTTTTTTTTTTTTTTTTTAACTTACTTATTCTTGAGACAGGGTTCCTCTGTATAGCCTTGGAACTCACTCTGTAGACCAGGCTTGGTCAGTCAGAGATTCACCTGCCTCTGCCTCCAGGGTGGGAGGCAACCTTTTCTATGTCTCACTTCCTTTTCCTAGATATTCTTAAACCAGACTTCAGTGAGACACACCCCAGCTGCCCCGGGACCCTCAGAGAGAATCAGTGGCCTTCTTTCAGAGTCCACCAAGGACTGACAGCAGAACTCATGCAGGCCAGTCAAAGCAGCAGCTTCCACAGGCTGCGGTGCCTGCCCATCTTCCCCGTTGGCAGTACAGGCCCAGGGTCTATCTCTATCCTGTCTAGTTAGTGGGGGCCTGGACCCAGTTCACACCTCTCCAGGATTCTCGGTGCGGTTGCTGCTCCTTAAAAGTCTCCTTTAGGGGCTGGAGAGATGGCTCGATGGTTAAAAACACCCCCAGCATCCAAGTAGGGTAGCTCCTAGCATCCTCTGACTATAGCTCCAGGGGATCTGAAGCTCCCTTCTCGGTCCCTCAGGCACACAGACATACTATATGCACACACATGAGTATATATACACACAGCACACACACATACACTATGCTTTTTAAACTCTTCTTTAGGATCTGGGGAGATGGCTTCGTGGTTAAGAGCACTGTCTGCTTCCCCAGCACCTCTGCGACAGCTCATGACCATTTATAACTCCCACCCCAGACAATCTGATGCCCTCTTCTGCTCTGTGCGTACCAGGCATGCCTGTGCAGCACAGACAGACATACAGCCAAAGCACCTCTACACTTAAAATACATAAAAATAAATAAGTTCTCACTTAAAGACTATTAACTTTTATTTAAGTTCACAGAACTAAGAAGCCCACAAAGGTGACCTGGCTCCCCAGCACCTTGCTAACAGCACTTTGGGGTAGCAGAGAGTACAGGACCAGGTTCCTGAAGGGCAGGTTGTACCTGCTACAGGCCATGTGATTATAGGGGCAGACAGAGTTGGAGAGTCCAGATGGAAGACACTAAACTGGGTGGCTTTGTTCCCTGATGGGCTCTGCAGCCTCCCGAAAGCCTGCCTTCTGGCCGCAAAGAAAAATTTCATGTAGGGGGGGGCTGGACCCTATTGTGGGGAAGTCACAGGCTCAGCTTCTTCATCTCCAAAGCCACTGCGGCAGCTGGGAGATGCTCACAAATTTTTGAATGAAGGAACGAGTAATGGTGATGTTATATTATTATTGGTTATTTTACTTACTTACATTTCAAATGTTATCCCCCTCCCCAGTTTCCCCTCCACAACCCCCCCTCCCCCCCCCAAGAGTAATGGTGCTAATCTTATTGGGTTCGGTGAGATAACAAGAGGCATACATAGCACTTGGATCCAGCAGTGACACAGTTGCTGGTCACTTTCTCATGCCCCCTCCTTACCTTCATGGCTCAGACATGGAAACTGCTCCCCAGGGAGGAGTCACTTTATTTAGTGGTGTGCCCGTTGGTCAGTTGTTGAGCTCCAGTGAATGAACGCCCCTATATACCTGTAAACAGCACTAATTAAGCTCAGTGGGTCACACACATTTTAAAAACAACAACATAAAAATAGAAGGGAGACTTGCTTGGAAAAAAAAAGGACTCCAGAGAAAGGGAAGGGGCTAGAGAAGGTAACGAGGGCCAATGTGACCCAATACATTCATTTATATGCATGTGTGAAATGGTGGAAGATAAACTTTAAAATCCTGACAGCTTCATTTCTACTTGCATGCCATGTTTGCACATGTGATTTAATGCATCTATTTAAAATCCAGAACCCACAACCAAGAGGAAAAGAGGAAGTGTTTGTCTCAGGAGCTGACTTCAGTAGCTCACTGCCACAGTCTCCAGCCATATCTGTTTTCCTCAGTTGTTGTGTTTTTTTTTTTCTTCTTTATGGCTGAATAAAATCCCATTGTGTATAGGTTCCAGGAGGAGGAGGTGTACTGGCTAGCTTTGTGTCCACTTGACACAGCTGGAGTTATCACAGAGAAAGGAGCTTTAGTTGGGGAAATGCCCCCATGAGATCCAGCTGTGGGGCATTTTCTCAATTAGTGATCAAGGAGGAGAGGCCTCTTGTGGGTGGGACCATCTCTGGGCTGGTAGTCTTGGATTCTATAAGAGAGCAGGCTGAGCAA
>NC_034596.1:15937051-15946343 GCF_900095145.1 Mus pahari
CACACACACACACACACACACACACACGCACGCACACATGCACACACACACACACATACACACACACACACACATACATTCTCTTCCTCCCCTTCCCTCTCCCTCTCTCCCCCTCCCCCCTTCCCCCATCTCTCTGCCTGTCACCCGTCCAAACAACACCCTGGCCCTGGCCCTGACCCAGCACATCTAGGATGAATGGCAAGTGTGACTTAACTCAATGGGCCTCTTCCAAACAGCTGGCAGGCCCCATCTTGCTCTGGCACCTCTGGCTTCTGTTCTCCCCAATGTCATTACTGCAGTGGTGTGTGCAGCCTCACTGTCTCCAAAGGAGAGCGGCTCCTAGCACCTGGCCCCTGGGGCTCCAGAGGCCTGTGCTTCCCTCAGAGCTCTGCTGGCCAGAGGCCAGAGTACTTCAGGATCTGCTTCAGACTGCCATTGGTTAAATGATGCCCAGGAGCTGTGCAGGAATAGGTGTCGAGACTCTCAGAGACTGGGAGCATGGTTCCTATGGTCTTTAGCATCTGTGAAATGGGGATAGTAAAACTTGCAAGCAAAATGATGTCCTGCCTATGATGTTCTCAGCACCATGTGCTTGGTGAAGAATAACAGCTAATGGACTTTATAAGAACAAAGCCCGTTCTTCTGTCCTTTGCTAGTGGTCATGAAGCTGAGCACAAATGCACTGTTGTTGGTTGGTTGATTTTCTTGAGACAGGGACTCAGCATGTAGCCCAGGTTATCCATGAGCTGGAGGTCATCCTATCTCAGCCTTCTGAGTGCCTAGGACAACAAGTGTATTACTCAGTGGAACACACAGCGAGAAAAAGACCGCATCACCTTGCATCATCTAAGTCCTATAAAAAGTATGACGTTGGGTACAACGAGAGTCTTGAGAAAACAAAACAAAATGGAAAATGTGGGGAGCTAGGGCAGGGTGGTGGGGACTGTTTACTGTTGCCCTAATGCTCTCTGTGCACTTTCTCACAATAAAATGACATGAGAAGGTTCAGAGAGCCAAGTCCTTGCTGCATTACCACGAGGCCCCGAGTTCAGATCCCCGGCACGCATGTAAAAGGTTAGGCATGGTGGGGCACATCTGTAATCTTGGTATTAGGGAGCAGAGACAGCAAGGTTCTTGGGGCTTGCTGGCCGGCTACTCTAGCCAGTCAGTGAGCCAGATTCAGCGAGCCCCTGTCTCCAAAAGCAAGGTGGAAATTTTTTAAGAGGAGGACATTAAAAGTTGACTTCTGGTCTCTACACAGGAACACACAGGTGTGCACATCTGCACACATCGGGCCTCGTAGCAAGCGCCTTACCCACTGCAGCATCTCTCCAGGCCTAGAACAGTTTTAATGGGGGACTTAGTCTATGTCTGGATGGAGAAGTGAAGCAGGAGCCTCCTCACAAGTGCAGCCAATTTAATGGAAGGGGGACACATAAATAGATTATGCATTGCTTGTAAGACCCAGACACGGTTTTGTACGGGCTCAGGGGACACCTGCTACCTAGTTAGAATTCTGAAGCCAAATTCAGAGCAGGCAAGCATGTGCATGAGGGAGCCTTGTCAGTGGGACATCCCACAATGCTGGACAAAGATATTTGGACGACAAAACCCTGTAGGTGTCAGGAGGTCGTGAACATCACCCTGCACAGCTGGGCGTTTTCTGGAAAGCCGAGAAAGAGCACTAAAGGCTCCCAAAGGTGGACATTCATGGTTCAGAAAGTCTGTCTTTTGACTGAAGAGGAGAATGGAGAGCCCAGAAGCCAGGTAGTACACTGCACCATGAGCTAAGGTTTGAGTCAGGGCTGGTGTTAGGGCACAGTGATGTAAGGAATGTATCAGGACTGGAGTGGGTAGATAGTGATAGACCTTCCCTTGACTCCCGGTTTGAATGGTTTGCAGGAACTGGAGGGGGAATAAAGATACTTCACGTCTGGGTATGTGCCCAAGATGAAGGATAGCGTTGTCCATGTGAAGACTTACATGCTGAACACTCCCAGCAGTTTTCTCTGTAACAGACTACACTAGAAATAACCCAGGTGTCCACAAGGTATCCACATGAATGGATAAATACACTGTAGCAAAGCTCTCTAAAAGGACCATGCTTGGGAAAGAAAGAAAGATGGAAGGCAGGAAGAAATTGAAGGTGGTAGAGAAATGAAAAGTAAATGAATCTACCCAATAAAGATGAATCTCAATATCATCATGCTGACTGAAATCAGCCTTGCAAAGTAGATGGCCATGTGGTCCCACTTTTACAAAGTTCTTAAAAAGCTGAGCTAACCTAAGGCAAGAGGAAGTACATCTGTGGTTACCTGGGGCCCAGGGTAGCTCCAGGCAGGGTAAAACAAGAAACGTTTCAGAGGCAGCTAGGAAAGGGGGACCGTATCATTGTCTTCAGTGGGGGGTGGCTTGAGGGCATGCAGGGCTGCAGAGTGCAGGTGTGAGGACCAGTGCAGTGTGAGCCCAGGACCTCCCCTGCCCCACCCACTGAGGTGAGACAACTCTCCCCACCTCTAATGGAGCCTCTGCATCTGAGGGCTGCTTGGGGACATCTCAGAAGATGCTTCCCAGTTCTTTACTCTGCAGATTCAGCTCTGTGTTCCAAAGTCCAAGATCGATCGATCGATTCCTTCGTTAATCACTGCTGAGAGTTCGTGGTCCGTGCCTTTAGATCTCAGCATGCCAGCTGGCGGGGGGTGGGGGGGGGGAGACACAGCTGTCCCTGTGTCTGACAGGACCAGTGGCCACACTGTCCCTGTCTCTGCTCCCTACGGCCACATCCAGGTCAGGTGACCAAGGCTGATTAGAGGAAGGAGGGTGTGGGCAGGGAGATATTTTGCAGGTGGCTATCATACACATGCTCTCTCCTGTGGTAAGACTGATCTTGGGGCACACACATGGAAGCTACACCTTACTCCGTGCTTAGAAGGAAATGGAAGCAGGGAAGGCTGCAGGAGCAAAGTTCTTCTGTCTTTTAGTGTTCAGCATGCAGTGGGCACCGGGACCCTTGTTACACAGCAGCAGCTGTCGAGATGCATATGGAATCAAAGTGAGTGCCAGTGTCACTGTTCCTGGGTACGGTGCCACCCCCGCCCACTTCCTGTCCTGTAGCCCATCTGAAATCTTTATGAACCTGCTGTGGCCCCTAACCTGGCTGATCTCATCCTTGGAGTTGCTGTTCCATTTAGGGTCTGAGTTGGACCCATCTGGACTCAGCCCTGACTTCCCAAAGAGGCTTTGGGGTCCATTACTGTGACTTGCCATTTAGGGGCAGAGTTTATTCATTGGGGTTCTACCCAGAGACTGGATTAGAGCAGCAGGTCCTGACCATCTGCCACTAGCCCACCCTTCTCCAGGAATGCCAACCAGTTTGTCCTGTCCAGAGACAAGCCACCTGGGGTCTAACATCAGTCCCATTATCCCTGAGTTGGTGTATTTGAAGATGGCAACTAATCTCTGAAAGCCTCAGCTTCCCCATCAGTGAAATGGACGCAGCACATTCGGACTCCATTCTTGGGAGTGATTGTATATCCTCTAGGGAAATCTTGTGTGCCAAAGGTCAACTTCCATGGCTCTGATGATAACAGTCTGGAATTTGTGAAGCCTGGAATGATCTTTGTTGGGTCACAGCTTGTCACCGACTCACAGGCATCACCTAGGATGGGCGGGGTTCCACATATTACTGGAGCTCATACTGCAAAAGCAAACACGGCGCGCAGCCTGGCTGGCTCCCCAGACAGTTTCTGGTGAATCAAAGGGACAGTTTATAAATCCTCTTAAGTAATCAGCATCTGTCTTGGGGTTTTCCCCCTTTTCCAGGATGTGACTTGAAAGCCTGCTGCTTCCGATGAGACCAGTCCCAGCCCCAGCGTCACCCCTCGGGTTGCGTCAGTCGCCAGCCAGTGGGGAGTAAAGGGCTGAGCAGCTGGGGCAGGTGCTTCAGGAGGTGACGCAGGAAGAATAGATGGTCCCGAAAGTGTGACTGGGGATTTCCACCCAGGGCCAATTCTTGTTCTTTAGTTGTCACTTGAGTATGGCCTTGTCATCCCAGGACAGATGTTCCATGACCCACAATCATTTCCTGGGATGAGATGCCTACTTCCTGTGGCTAAAGGGATCAAGCACACAGAAGACAACCCAAGACTCGGGGCTTGTGGGTAATGTCTGACTGGCCAGATCAGTGAGGGCTTGGCAGAGCCCCTGCCTGCTCACTGTGCACCCAGAGAGGGTCTTGGTTCCAGTCCTAAGCTGGTAGCTTAGGGATGCAAAGGGCTCTGTCTGATCATCTGGGTCGAGTCTGCCCTCCGTCTCAGGTCTCCTGGGCAGAGGCTCGGCCCCTGTTTATTAAGCACTTCCGTGCTCTGGAATTCACACTGAGAAGTAAACAGCGCTCTTGTGGAGGATGCTCACTCGAGGACAATTCTAAGGAGGTTCCATTACCTACCAGGCTTGCCAGATACCTGCAGATCCACAAGGTAGACAACTAACTTCTGGCTTGTAAACATGTGAGCACAAGCCCACAGCTTCATTTTTTTTCCTCCTCCTCCTCCTCCTCCTCCTCCTCCTCCTTTTACGATTTCTGCTATTTTTTTGGTGAATAGTGATGGCACTCAGAAGCAGGTGCATCTCTAAGCTTGGTCTACACAGTGAGTTCCAGGACAACCTGGGCTGCCCAGGGAAATGCTGTCTCTAAACACCAAAAAGAAAAAAAGAGAGGAAAAAAAAAAGAAAGAAGTAAAGAAAGAATAGATTTATTTTATTTTCAATTGTGTGAGCGCTGCGGCCCCTGTGAGCGCAGGTGCCTCTGAGACTGGAAGAAGAGTGGGATTCCCTTGGAGGCGGAGTTACAGTTGTGAGCTGACCAATGTGGATGCCAAACTTGGGTCCTCTGAGGAACAGTAATGTTCTTAAGTGTTGTGCCGTCTCTTCGACTCCATCTTTCCTGTTTTTAATTGAGATAGAGTTCACAGTCCATGGAAGCACTCCTTCAGTATGTCGTTCCCGTGGGCTCTAGTGCCTGCAGACATCACTGCACTCTAGCTTCCAAGGGTTTTCATTGGCCCCCAAAGCAATACCACCCCCAGTACTGTCACTCCCCACTTGTCATCCCAAGTCACTTCCACCCACGTGCCTCATTCATGTCTCTGTAGATTCTTATTCTGCATATCTCATTTAATTTGGGTTCGTATAGTCTGTGGACTAGCCTTGGTCCACCCTTGGTCACTGTCAGAGTTACAAAGCACATCCCTGTTGCAGTGAATACCAGGATGCTATTCCTTTTGATTGGCGGGTAGTACTCCATCATATGAACATTGGATTGCTTTCATCTGTTGTCTGTTATGAGTCATGCAGCTATGGATGTTTGTGAAGGTTTTTGTGTGGATGCAGGCTGTCCATTCATTTGGTAACATACCTAAGGACGGAACTGCTTGGGTCATAAGATGACTATTTTTTGAGCCCTTCAATTTTTCATTTTTTTTCTTATTTTAAACTTTAAAATTATTTTTAAATTTTTATTAATTTATTTTTTTATATTATGAGTGTTTTGCCTGTATGTAATGTCTGTGTGCCACATGTGGAGGGCAGAAGAAAGCATTGCATCCCCTAGAACTGGAGTTATAGACAGTTATGGGCGATTATTTCCTTATTTCCTTTATGGTTTTTGGTGCTGGTGGCTGGGATGAGAATACCTCCCAGTCCAAGCCTAACCCATCGGGGTTCTGCTTCTGAAGATGCTGTAGAAGGAGGTGGTTGCCCAGGTGACAGAAACAAAACCACTCGGAGTGGAAGACATAAGAGCCCTATGGTAAGACTGACTATGAGCCTGAAGGAAGGGGACCTATCTGGGATGCTAGCTCTGGGTCCTCTAGTTCTGCAGGCCCTCACGCTGGGGTATCTTGCTGAAGCATCGAGAAAAATTGCTGGTGGTGTATGCCTTTAATCCCAGAACTTGGGAGGCAGAAGCAAGGTATCTGAGTTCAAAGCCAACCTAATCTACAGAGAGAGTGCCAGGATTACATAGAGGAATGAAATCCTGTCTCAAAAAATAAAAAGTCATAAAAGAAAGAAAGAAAGGGAGGGAGGGAGAGAGAGAAGAGAAGAGAAGAGAAGAGAAGAGAAGAGAAGAGAAGAGAAGAGAAGAGAAGAGAAGAGAAGAGAAGAGAAGAGAAGACTACTGAGCTGAGCCCCGTGGGCAGGGCAGACAGACAGACAGACAGACAGACAGACAGACAGACAGACAGAGGGACTTCTTCCTGTTCTGAGTTAAATGCAGATGCTACAGACGTAGCTAAGGGGACACTCCTGGTGGGACTTGCACCTGCATGCTCCTGTCTAGCTGGACCCACTGAGGAGCAAGGATCCCTGAGGGGAAGCTGGACCTGAATGCAGAAGAAGGGAAAGGAAGGGCTGGTTACTGAATTGATGCTCCCTGGGGAGCAAGGGGTTGCCAGAATCTGCTCTCTGAAGAGGTGGTTAAGGGGAGAGAGACAAGGACTGAGGAGCCATGGAAGCGAGGGACCTTCGGGGGCAGATCTATATTTTGTGGGAGCCGGGCACCTTAAAGGTATTGCATCACCCTGCTGTAACTGTGCAGAGTCCCAGCTTCATGGTGACCCCTGTGGAGCAAAGCCCAAGACTGAGTGACGAATTCCCAACCACTCTGCACCGGATATGACAAGCCTGGGGGCAGGGTACTGCCTAAGGCTCCCCTTTGCCTCGAGATGACGCTGGGGCCTTTCTCCAAGCTCAGTGTTCATTTTGATCCCTTGAGTCACGAGCCTGCAAGCGGGAGAGGCTTCCCAACGGGTGTGGGGGGAAGCGGAGTGATGTAACAGCGGGCTGAGTCGGCCTTGAAAGTGAGTAGGACTCAGTAATTGTTACTTGATGGGCTCCGGGGAATAACAATTGTTTTGCAATTGGGTTGCTCAGAGTGCCAGGCTCCGAGAGGTAAAATTTGCTAGGCTGGGCCCTGATAGAGTGGTTCCTCCTCAAGCAGCCTTATGCTCTTAGCCGTCCGTCCACACAACTAAGTGGGTGAAGAGAACTGGTGGGATTCTCTCCATCTGGAGAGAGGAGGAGAAGCCCAGCCTTGCCCAAGGCCATCCACTAGGAAGCGAATAAAGACAGCGAATAAACCCCTCCAATGGCTAAGATACGAGACCCTCCTTTTGGGTGGCACTGCCTTGAGTTGGAGAACAGCTATAATTTCCCATGCACACCAGAGTGAGGCCTGGTCCCCGGTCCCCGGTCCCCGGTCCCCGGTCCCCGGTCCCCGGTCCCCGGTCCCTGGTCCCTAGTCCCTGTGTGTGTGCAGTCTCTGAGACAAGCCTTGCTGTACTTCAGCAGGCCAGGAAGAAACCCCCAAGTCCTATCTACTGTCATAAAGAAAAATAGGACTGATATATATCTATTTCTATATAGATAGATATCTATAAATATATATAGATATATGTATATATGTGTGTGTATATACATATATATATAATTTTTTTTTTTTTTTTTTTTGGTTTTTCGAGACAGGGTTTCCCTGTGCAGTCCTGGCTGTCCTGGAGCTCACTCTGTAGACCAGGCTGGCCTCGAACTCAGAAATCTGCTTGCCTCTGCCTCCCAAGTGCTGGGATTAAAGGTGTGCGCCACCACAATATTTTTCATTGAAGCAGTCTTACTATGTAGCTCAAGTTGGCCTGGAATGCAGGATGTAGGCTAGGCTAGCCTCTGACTCAGAGAGATCTGCTTGCCTCTGCCTCCGCCCCTCCGCCCCTCTGCCCCTCCGCCCCTCTGCCCCTCTCTCTGTCTCAGCCTCTGCCTCTGCCTCACGGAGATCTGCTTGTCTCTGCCTCTGCCGGCTAAATGCAGGGATTGAAGTCATGTGCCACCACACCCAGTCAGTCACCTTTGAGATTTTAAAGTGTGAGTGTGGTTTTCCTCCTGACGATCCAGCGTACTACACGTCTGTTGCAGAAATTTTAAAAAGCAACAAAGCACAGAAAACTATGAGAAATAGTATAAAAAATAAGAACCTGTTATGGTGGTTGATATCGACTGTCAATTTGTCAGGATCTAGAGTGACGTCGATAGCAAAGGTCTGGGCAGGTCTGCAAGGGAGTGTTAAGGTTAAGCACACCGAGACAGAAAGAAGCCATTCTGAATGTGGGCAGCTCTATGCTATGGACTCAGGTCCCTGTCTGAATAACAGAGAAATGGGCAGACCACTCTGTTCCTGATTGGCTCTGTTACCTGTCAACCATGATGGACTGTATTTCCTGGAACTGTGAGCCAACGCAAGCTCTTTTTCCCTTTAGATACTTCTTGTCAGTGTCCCTCACAACAGCAGGAGAAGTAACTAACATTCAGATATCTCGGTTACCTCTGTGAATCTCCTTTTTAAGAAAGATTCATTTTCTTAAAAGTGGGTGTTGGGGCTGGAGAGATGGCTCAGCAGTTAAGAGCACTGGCTGTTCTTCCAGAGGACCTGGGGTTCAATTCCTAGTGCCCACATGACTGTTCACAGCTGGCTGTATTACCAATTCCAGAAGATCTGATACCTTCACAGTCATACATGCAGGCAAAACACCAGTGAACATAAAATAAAAATAAATAAATCTTTTTAAAAAATGAATGGACACTCCTTTTTGGTTTTCTGAGACAGGGCTTCTCCATGTATCCCAGACTATCCTGGGACTCACTATATAGACCAGACTAGCCTCAAATGTAGAGATCCACCTGCCTCTGTCTCCCAAGTGCTGGGATTAAAGGCGCATCACACCATACCTGACAGGGTACTTTTCATGAAACATTTGGTTATATGCCCTGAACTTTTTCTTAGTTGTGTGTTTGGATTTTGATTGTGGTTTTTCTACTTATTTCTCCATTTTTCTCCCATGACATTAGTCTTGTACTTTTTTTTTTTGGTTTTTGTTTTTAAAAATATATATCATTTGAGGCTAGAGAAATTGGTTCAGCAGTTAAGAGCACTTTTTGCTCTTCCAGAAGATGCAGGTTCAGCATCTAGCATCCACAGAGCAGATCACAGCCATCTATAGCTACAGTTCCAAGGGTCCTGACACTGTCTTTTGACTATACATATAAAATGATAAATCTAAATAATGTTTTAATCCAGATGTTATTTTGTGCTACAACAATGACTCCACAGTAAAGAATATTAGTGCTGGCTGCTCTTCTTGAATTCCATTCCTAGCACCCATATCGAGGTGTCTCACAATCATCTGTAATTCCAGGCAATCTGACACCTTGTTCTGGCCTCTACAGGAACCTGTACATACATGCA
>NC_034596.1:15946828-15948796 GCF_900095145.1 Mus pahari
CATGTGGTTGCTGGGATTTGAACTCAGGACCTTCAGAAGAGCAGCCAGTGCTCTTAACCACTGAGCCATCTCACCAGCCCGTGCATGTTTTGAAAAACAAAATTACTAACAAATGTGTAAACAAAAGTATTATTATAAGCAAAGTTAATAAAGAAATAAAAGAATATGTCTGGCCTGCGCCTGGCCCAGAGTCAGGAGACCTGGGAGGGCCTGGACACGCTTGGTCATCATGACATAGCAGGCAGGCTTTTCCTATAATATTTAGCAACTGAGAACCAGGAGATACAAGCTTACCACACCGAGAACTATCCTACTGTATTAGACAGGGTTCTCTAGAGTCAGAGAACTTATGGAATTTCTCTCTATATTAAGGGAATTTATTGTAATGACTTATAGTTTTTAGTCCAACTAACCCAAAAATGGGTAGCTATGAAGGGAGGTCCAAGAGTCTAGTAGGTGCTCAGTCCCACAAGGCTAGTTGTTTCAGCTGGTCTTCTGTATAAGCTAGAATCCTGAAGAAGTGGGTTCCACCAGATGTGCTGGCAAGTAAGTGCAAGCAGAGAAGAGAGAGTCTTTCTTCTTCTTCCAATGTCCTTATGTAGGCCTCCAGCAGAAGGTATGGCCCAAATTAAAGGTGTGTATCACCATGCCTGGATTTGGAACTTCCTCTGTCCCAGGCTGTCCTTGAACTCAGAGATCTTCTTGCCTCAGTCTCCTGGGATTAAAACTGTGTACTACCTTACCTTACTTGCATGACTAGTAAATGCCTTCATTTACTAGGTTAGAAAAGAGCCCTCCGGATCCATGGCTCCAGCCGCATATGTAGCAGAGGATGGCTTTGTCGGACATCAATGTGAGGAGAGGCCTTTGGTTCTGTGAATGCCCCAGTGTAGGGGAATGCCAGGACAGGGAAGCAGGAGTGGGTGGGTTGGTGAGTAGGGGGAAGGGGGATGGGATAGGAGGTTTTTGGAGAGGAAACCAGGAAAGGGGATAACATTTGAAATGTAAATAAAGAAAATAGCTCATAAAAAAAGAAAAGAGCCCTTCTCCCTCCCCTCCCCCTCCCCCACATACTCCCTGCTACTTGGAAGGAGCTCACGCCCATAGTATTTAAGTAACTACTTCTGTTTTGTGAGTAGATTTCCATCTCTTCAAGCTAGTGACTTGACTAAATGTATCAAGAGCACTTGATGAATATCAAGCCTTTCTCTTTCTCCACTTAGTCAACACTAAACGATACAGTTCTAGCCATTGTACTTGGCGGCATGCTAAACACACATTTGTGGTGCACATTTCAAAGGGAAAGACAAGTTTGAGGGTCCTTCCCCAAAAGAAAAAGTCTTGTGGTGGTTTGAATATGCTTGGGCCAGGGAGTGGCACTATTAGGAGGTGTGGCCTTGTTGAAGGAAGTTTGGCCTGGTTGGAGGAAGTGTGTCACTGTGGGGGTGGCCAATGAGACCCTCCTCTTCAGCACGCGGGTGCCAGTCTTCTCCCAGCAGCCTTCAGATGAAGATGTAGAACTCTCAACTCCTCCTGCAGCATGCCTGCCTGAACACTGCCATGGTACTGCCTTGATGATGATGGACGGAACCTCTGAACCTGGAAGCCAGCCTCAGTCTCCTTCTGGCTGTTCTCAGGGCCACAGTGTCTTCACTTGTGGAATGTTTTGCTCTTTACATTTCTCCCTCTTACAGACCCAGGGAGGACACTTGACATAGCGTCTTGAGTCTGAGGCAAGGGGGTGTTTTGTAGTAGCCAGTCTGTTTTCCATGAGTTTAAACAGTTTGTGACAACTTACCAAAACAACTTACAGTGGCAAGAGCATATACCCCAGGGATCTAAAGTGTCCACCTCTTAAGAGTTTCACACACAGCTGGGCAGTGGTGGTGCACGCCTTTAATCCCAGCACTTGGGAGGCAGAGGCAGGTGGATTTCTGAGTTCGAGGCCAGCCTGGTCTACAAAGTGAG
>NC_034596.1:15948901-15967558 GCF_900095145.1 Mus pahari
ACACACACACACACACACACACACACACACCCCATAGCACCACCCGATGACTCAGATTTTAGCACATGACCTTTAGGGGACATTTAAGACACAAACTACAGTAACAACATATGGGTGATGGCTGCCCGGCTCTGTCACAGATTGGTGATTTACAAACTCTGTCAGGACAGCTGGTGATGGTGGCAACGCCTCCCCTGCTCTGTGCTCCGCGAAGTGTCTCCAGAGCCCAGGGGTTTGTCACTCCCTGTCACTGTCCTGATTCCAGCACCACTGTCCTGAGTGTGTTTATCTCTGTTCCCCGGTTACCTGCACAGATGTGGATGGGTCTTAAGCCACTTTATATCACTAGAGGACAATAAAAAGAATAGTGGATATGTATGTCACTTGGCAAATTAAAACAAAAGACGCAATCGGTGTTTTCAGATGGGATTTTCTATGAAGGCTAGACCAAGCAGGCTCAAACCACTAACTAGTTCATGTTTTGTGTTTGTTGTATCTGTCTGTTGTGGTCTGTGTCTGCATCTGTTTGTGTGTGCATCTGCCTATATTCACATGTGTGCTTGTGCATGTAGAGTCCAGACGTCAACATTAGCTGTCTTCCTCAATCACTCTCCACGTTAGTTTTTGAGACAGGGCCTTCCACTGAACCTGGAACCTGGGACTCTCCCGTTCGCCTAGGCTGGCTATCTGCCTATGCCGTTCCCAGCTTCTCCCTGGGTACAGAAATCTAATCTGAAATCCTCAGGCTTTACAATAAGCACCTTGTAGACTTAGCTATCTCTGCAGTGCCCAATCATAACTTACTTTCTTTCCTTTCTTCTCTCTCTCTCTCTCTCTCTCTCTCTCTCTCTCTCTCTTTCTTTCTTTCTTTCTTTCTTTCTGTTTTTTGTTTGTTTTTTTGAGACAGGGTTTCTCTGTGTGTAGCCTTGGCTGTCCTGGAACTTGCTCTGTAGACCAGTCTGGCCTCAAACTTTGAGATCTGCCTGCCTCTACCTCCCAAGTGCTGGAGTTAAAGGGGTGCCTGGTGATTATAACTGTCCTTATTGCAAAATTCAAATGTCAACTTTAACTAAGGGGTGACAGAAGTTCACAGGAGAGATAGACATATATATGACCATTGCTATTCACTCAAAACTTCTTCCCCACGCGTGGAGATTTGCTTCTGCTACTCTGAGATGAGAGTTTCCATTTCCCTGTCGGTAAAAACTGTAGGTTATTCACGTTGAAACTCACAGGAAAATACTCTAATCCCCTAAATAGTGGCAGCCTGCATTCCCTTTCTCTTGTGTGTGTGTGTGTGGGGGGGGGAGAGCGGACCCTCTGGAGAACGGCATCCTCTCCCTCTCTGTGGCTCCAGCTCTCCTTATTTTTTTTCTGCCATTACAAAGCTGGACTAACACCTACCTGGAGAAGGCAAGGCAGAGGCTTCCTCAGGGGAGATTATTGACTTTGGTGGGGTCTCACACACACACACACACACACACACACAGACTCACATACTACAGACACACACTTATACAACACACACACACACTCACACACAAAGACTCACACACAAAGACTCACACACTACAGACACACACACACTACAGACACACACACACACACACACACACACATACACACACACTGCCATGCAGACTTGTTCCCACAAAATGATTCTTTGATGATAGGGAGAAAGTATCAATTTATTTGATTGGATACCTGTCAGTGTTGTTCACACACAGACACACACACACACACACACACACACACACACACACACACACACTGCCATGCAGACTTGTTCCCACAAGATGATTCTTTGATGATAGGGAGAAAGTATCAATTTATTTGATTGGATACCTGTCATTGTTGTTCACACACACACACACACACACACACAAAGACACACACACACAAAGACTCACACACTACAGACACACACTCATACAACATACACACACACACACACACACACAGACACACACAGACACACACACACACACACTGCCATGCAGACTTGTTCCCACAAAATGAGTCTTTGATGATAGGGAGAATTATCAATTTATTTGATTGGATACCTGTCAGTGTTGTTCTTGGGGACAGAATTCCAGAACCGAACCTAGAAGCAGACACCACAAACCATCAGCTGAGAGGCACTTCAGTGTCTCCTCAGTCTCTCCTACAAAGTCCTGCCTGGTCCCCTGATACCTCCTCACTCAGCTTCTCTCCTCCCAACACTTCACCCTTCCTCCCATCTCTTCTCTCCTCCCTCCTCCCATCCCTTCATTCCTCTTCCTTTTTCCATCCCTCTCTCCCTCCATCTATTATTCCCCTTTCTCCCATTTCTTTCTCCCTCCTTCCATCCCTCCATTCATCCATCCCTCTCTCCTCCCCTCCCTCCTTCCCTCCACCCCTTCCTTCCTCCCCTCCTTTGGATATGCATGTATTGTCTTCAGTTTTATAGGGATGAACATGTGATATCCAGTGCTCTGGCATCTCAGTGGTCAGACAGGACACTAGGCCAGCCTGGGAACAAGCAGAGCTTCCTGGGTGAGTTGAAAATGCCACCGGGTCTGGTAAGATTAGATCTCTCTGAAGTACTATGTGGAGACTGAAGTGGAGGCTCCAAGATTAAGAGCACTGGCTGCTCTTCTAAAGGACCTGCATTCAGTTCTCAGTACCTGCTTTGGGCAGCTCACAACAGCCTGAAGCTCTTGTCCAGTGTCCCCAGTACACCCTCAGGCCTCCGAGAGCACCAGCATACACCTGGCATGTGCACAGCCATAAATAAAACAAGGGACTGGGGAGATGGCTTTGCAGTTAAGAGCTCTTCCATGCTCTTCTAGAGGACCCAGGCTTATCTCCCAGCTTGCCTGTCATGTGCCTCACAACTGCCTGTAACTCCAGCTCCAGTGGATACAACCCCTCTGGGCTCTGCAGGCACCCATACACATGGCACACGTTCACACAGACACAACTAAACATTATGAAAACTAAAGCATATCTTTTTAAAAAGTAAAACAACAAAGATGTAATAGGTACAGTTGTTCACAGGAGAAATGAGGGGGATAGATTTAGAGATCCTCTAGCAACAGACAGATGAGGCTCGTGGGATCTGGCCCATTACTCCACTGGCCAAGCCATACCAAGACGGCTTGACGAGCTGTACAACCTGCCATGTTGGGCAAAAGTGGTTTCTCATTTAGCTGTGACGTCCTCAGTCTCCAGAAATGATTATACCATTCAGAGAATGGGGAGGACTCAAACAATGGCCACCACACAGCTGACCCCACTGTGGCCACTATTCTATACCGAATGCAACGGGCCTTGGCATTCTGTCTTCTTTGGTGGAGTCTAGGATTTGGGCTTCAGTCTTCGGGGTTCCGGGTATGATGTTATCTGAAATTCCCAGGCCCTCCTTCTTAAATATTTTATTTATCTCTGTGTGCGTGTACATGTGTACCTCTGAGTATTTGTATGTGTGTGTGTGTGTCTGTCTGTCTGTCTGTATCTGTGTGTGTGTCTGTCTGTATCTGTGTGTGTGTCTGTCTGTATCTGTGTGTGTGTCTGTCTGTATCTGTGTGTGTGTATGTGTGTGTGTGTATGTGTGTGTGTGTGTGTGTGTGTGTGTGTGTGTGTGTGTGTGTGNTGTGTGTGTGTGTGTGTGTGTGTGTGTGTGTGTGTGTGTGTGTGTGTTGAGGTGCCTACAGGGGCCAGAAGGGAGTGTCAGATTACCCTGGAGCTAGAGTTACAGACAATTGTGAACTGACCTGTGTGGGTACTGGGAACCAGATTTAGGTACTCTTCAAGAGCAACAAATGGACCCTCCTTATCTCTGCACTAAGCCTTAGAAACTGTGACCAAGTACAACCATTCTGACAATGTTGAAAATGGAGTCGCTAAAGTCAAGGCCAAGGCCATCTCCCAAACAGGATGTGCAGCCTCTTTCTGGTCCATAAATGAGTGTCATAGCTAGACACACAGTAGAGCATCACACCCTTTGGGGGGAAAAAATTCTTTGATCAAAGAGTAATGTTTGGTAAACTTGCCCAGAGTTAAACTAATTGGTTCAGGAGCAGATACAATCTCCCCAAGGTGTTCTGCTACTAAATTAGCATTGGTCAAGATGTTTGAAGTTCAGAGGAAAGCGGATTCTCAGAGAAGCCCATTTGAATAATTGGCATCCCATGCTGTTCCCAGCTCTGGCTCCCACATCGAACCTGCCTGAGAAGATGAAAGAGAGTTTCCTTGATCAGTCTGGCTGTGTTGTCTGTGGAGGACTTCTGGAAATCCTCAGGAATGGAACAGGTGACTGTGACCTTCTCTCAGAGATGAGGTGTGCTGGGGAAGCTATTTGGGGTAGCACCCAGGCAAAAGAAAAGAGGGTTTGGGGGAGCAGCTTCCTGTGAGGACCAGGTGGCAGGCAGCAGGTGTCTCAGCCCCTGCACTGTGTTGGCCTTGGTCATTCTTTGTTGTGAGGGTGTTCTGGCATTGTGTCATGTGGCAGGATACCTGGCCTCCACCCACTCATGCCCAGGCCACCTACCCAATGTGGTGACAGTCAAAAATATCTTCGAATGTTGCTCACTCTCTTGGGAGCCCAAAAATCCCTGATGAGGAACCCCTGGACTCTCTAGCATCTCTTTCCAGCATCTCTCCAGCATCTCTCTCCAGCATCTCTCCCCATTGCGGTACCCATAACTTCCATTTACTGGTCGCCTTTGTCAAAGAAAGCACTTTTCTAGGTGCTTATTTTTTTAGTGGAGACTTGACTTTCTGCCTTCAGGGACTGATCTGCAGGATTGCCTGGACTTGGAATGTGGTCTGTCATTTGTGAGACCTCAGTGGAGTCTTGTTGTGACATGGAGCCTCCAGGTCCCTGCAAGGCATTGTGGGTAATACCTACCCTAGCCTCCTTGTGGAGTGAAGCTGAGCCCCATGTGGTGGCTACCGGTGCTGTGTCTGCTCTTGTCTCTTTAAAGACTGCATCTGGGTCATCATCAGAGCCCCAGCAGCTATTTGCTACCACATATTTTTGCTGTCATGGAACTGATTGAAGCCTTAGAAGAAGCTAGAAGGGTGCTCTCTATGAATGTACCAGGGTTCAGGGATGTTGTGGACCTTGGGGCCAGTCAGGCCAGAACCATCTTTAGCCCCATCATTGTCCAGGGCCCAGAACTGCCCAATCAATACCCTTCCAATGTAGTAATTGTCTACTCTGACAAGCCTGCCTCTCAGACAGTGGGCTCAGAAAAGACACAGTGCCTCCCATTGATCAGCCTGTGGTCAGCACCACCCTTCCTGTGGTTCTTGTCAGGTGTAACAGCAGACAAAACTGGAGGGAGCTTGGCTCACAGATCACCCATCTGTGTTTACCCTCACCCCAATTTCAGAATGGTTACATGCCACATTGCAGGGATAGACAGTGACCCCCTTGCTGAATACTCCACACAGCAGTCCATTTCAAAGAAGGCTGAGCTCTTCTAAGCCAGATTATAAACAGCCCCAAGAGTATGAACTGGAACCTCTGGGGAGGTCCCAGGTTTTTGCTTGGGGATCTCTTCTCAAGGATCCTGTATGGTTCAGAAGTTCTAGGGGACCCAATACCCTCACACAGATCCCCTGGAACTGGAGTTAAAGATGGCTGTGAGCTGCCATGTGGGCACTGGAATTAAACTCAGGTCCTCTGGAAGAGCAGCAAGTGCTCTTAAACACCGAGCCACCTGCCCAGATCTGTTATCTATCTATCTATCTATCTATCTATCTATCTATCTATCTATCTATCTATCTATCTATCTATCTATCCATCCATCCATCTATCTATCTATCTATTAATCTATCTATTAATCTATCTATCTATCTATCTATCTATCTATCTATCTATCTATCTATCCATCCATCTATCTATCTATTCATCTATCTATCTATTCATCCATCTATCATCTATCTATCTATCTATCTATCTATATCTATCTATCTATCTATCTACTTACTTATGCTTATTGAGACAGGATTTCTCTGTTTAGTACTGGCTGTCCTAGATCCTTCTCTGTTCCTACCTCTGCCTCATGAGTGCTGGGATTAAAGGTGGGCACCATCACCGCCTGGCCCGTTAGTCTTTTCTTAAATTATGTAAAAAAATGTATGTGAGTGTTCTGAAATCACAACAGTAAAGGCAAACGTGTTCAGAAAGTTCTGGGGTCCTCCACACTCCCACCCTTTCTGCCACCCCACCCTGCACCCACGCCCTCCCCTTTTCCTGTGACTAGCCCGTTCTGCCACCCCACCCTGCACCCACGCCCTCCCCTCCTCATGTGATTAGCCTGACTAACATCGCTATTTGCTTCTCCCTCCCGCTGTTTCCTTGTCAAAGATGAGGGAATACATGGTCTGGGATTATTCTTATTTTTTTACATGCATTTATTTATTGGGTGTATGCATGGCTTGGTATACATGTGGGGGTCAGAGAACAGATTTTGGGAATCACTTCTCCCCCCACATGGTGACCTGTCTCTCAAGAATCAAATTCAGGTCATCAGGCTTGGCACAGTGAGTGCCTGTATCCACTGAGCTGTCTTGCCAGCCCCAACATTTAATTTCTTTTCTTTTCTTTCTTTTTCTTTTTCTTTCTTTCTTTTCTTTTCTTTTCTTTTCTTTTCTTTTCTTTCTTTTTTTTTTTTTTCGAGACAGGGTTTTTCTGTATAGCCCTGGCTGTCCTGGAACTCTGTAGACCAGGCTGGCCTCGAACTCAGAAATCTGCCTGCCTCTGCTTCCCAAGTGCTGGGATTAAAGGCGTGTGCCACCACTGCCCATAACATTTTATTTCTTAATGTGTGAGAGTATACATATTAAATGTGAATCTTAACAAAAGATAACTTTACCCATTCCTTTTCCTGTTGTGTTGACCAAATAAATACCTGGTAAGTAGCAACTTAAGGGAGGGTTTATTCTGGCTCATGGTGCAGTGGGTAAAGCCCATCCTAGCGGGGAAAGCATGGCTGCAGGAGTGTAAGCCGGCTGGTGTCTATATTCAGGAAGCAGAGAGCAAATGGAGTGGGGCTAGACTGTAAATCTCAAGGCCCATTCCCAGTGGCCCACTTCCTTCAGTGAGACTCCACCTCCAAAAGGTTACACAACCTTCCAAAACAGCTCCACCAACCTGGGACCTCGTTCTCAAATACATGACCCTGTCAGAGACATTTCACATTCAAACCACCACACTCGTATACAATGTTTCTTTTCCTTCCTGCAGGGAGCTCTCCTCCATAGCGAAATATAGAACTTTCCTTGGTTCTGATATCAAGTACTGTACCCCCCTTTCTGTGACAGCTAATAAGCATTGTGTTTCAGATAGTCAAATGGGGCTAAACAGCCCATCCAGTTTGCCTGCCGTGGTACACAAATTTGTGTCTACAGTCCCTCCGAGACAGTGACATTTGTGTGGATGCCTTGGAGGCATGCAACCTTGTCTCAGATCCAGGGAGAGGAGTCAGAGGGCCAGAGTCTCAGTCAGACTCCAAGGGTCCTGAAAATAGGACTAGAAATGATGACGCTATCCCTAAATATATCAGGATCTGCTCCAGGCAAGCATCTTGAGATGAAACATATAGCACGATTGTCCCTTCCTCAGCATCGAGAAGTAGAGTCATCAAGTCTCCAGGGTCTGCTTCTTGGGTGGGGAAGCAGGGCTCTTTCCTGAGGGTCTGTGGAGGCTAGGCTAGAAACTAGGACGAGGAGAGACGTGCGAGCAGCCAGATGCCTTATTTCTGTATTGCTTTAAGCAAGGCACTCTGAGCCTCTGGGTCTTTCCCTAAAGGCTGAGGAACCTGTTCTGCAGAGCTCTTGCAGAAGATCCTTTGGGACCTGGACAGGAGTGTGCACATTTAGAACACATTTAGAACATAGCAGCGTAAGACTGAACCTCAGTCAAAGGCTAGGGTGACACTCACTAGAGGGGGAGACTACCTTCCTAACAGGTCCCCGATCCTCAGGTGACCCTGTCCAAGGAAGGTGCTGAGGTTCACCTTCATCGAAGGACATGAAAGATGACCCAGCTTTGCTCTCTGCCACTTCCTCCCTAGGGGGACCCTTAAGTGCAGAGCCAGAGGGCCCCCTCTGACCTCTGGAGCCTTTGCTATTCCCCCTCTCAAGCGAGGACTTCCTGTGTGCTCTCATTTCCCAAATGGCTGCCCAGCCAGAATTCCTAGACCCCATGACCCGCCATTCTTCACCTCAGTCCTGGTTTGGCAGATGAGAGTTCCAGGTTCAAAACTCAAGCCAGGGGCAGGGCAGGCGGGGGTAGGGGCAGGGCGGGGGTAGGGGGTGGCACAAGAAGGAACCCCATCCTTCTACTGTTAGAAGCCAGCACATTTCCTCCTTTGTACAATTGTAGGAAAGTTTGGTCTCTTCAAGGCTTGGACTTTCCTCTTCCATACAGTCTAGCCATCTCAGGAGCTCCTAACGATACTAAGATTTGGCCATGGAAACCCCTCACCTCCCAAGAGCAGTCGGATGTCTTTCCTCTTGTGCACTGTGTTGGCCCCTGTAAGGAACACCATGTCCCCAGTGGATGCTCATGTTTCATGGGAGTTCTTCACCCTGTGGTCTGTTCTACAAGAGGCTGTCTCTCCCAGTGCTAGGTCACCAGCCCAGGAATGCAGCATCTACGGACAATCACAGAGTAATGGAGCCTCATCTTTCGAATGGAGCCTTCCTGGATAGATTGAGAGTACCTGAAGGACAGCTTCATGGCAGCCTTTTGTCCCATGAAAGGAACAGTGGGAAGGCTTTTCCTGAAAGGGGAAAGCCTTGTAAGATATGGACACTAGCCTTCCTAGGCCTCCCTGGAGATCTAGGAAATAAATGGAAAAGCAAGGTAAGGTGGGAAGTGTAAGTCCTCCCAGAGAGTCCTCCACATCTAGGAGCTGGTTACCTCCTGACTCATGAAGTCTCCATGACCCCCAGATAAGGAAATTCCCTAAGAAGTGAAAATACCACCAAGTTCGCAGTGAGCAAGCAGCCCGAAGCTGAGAGTCCAGTGGAAAAGAAAACTAGAAATTGCTTCTTGTTCTGTTTTTGAGGCCTGAGGAAGCTGCTGGGCTGAGAGTTCATCATCGGCTTCAGGAGTCATGTTTGAGGACCCTACCTTCAGGTTTGTTCTCTGTGCTTCCAGACCCCCTGTTAGATACACAGAGACATAAACAAATCACACACACACACACACACACACACACACACACACACACAGATCATACATATACACAGAGACATATAGATTGCACATGGTACACATTGGTATTATACACATAGATTATGCACATACACATACAAATTAGACATACACACATACATACATATATATGTATATACACACACATATATATACATATATATGTATACACACATATATATACATATACACATATATATATATACATATACATGTATACACACACATATATACATATACATATATATACATACACACATGTATACACGCATGTATATATACATATATATACATACACACATACATGTATACACACATATATACATATATATGTATACACGTATATACATACACATATATGTATGTACATACACACATACATGTATACACACACATATATACATATATATACATGCACACATACATGTATACACACATATATACATATACACATATATATGTATACACGTATATACATATGCATATATATATATATATATATATATATATATACACACACACACACACATATACATGTATACACACACGCACGATTTGGGGGCTCTCTTCAGACACATGGGTCCTGGAAAGAGCAGGACAAACCCATCCTTCTATCACTGCCCATTAATTTCAGGGCATCATCTTCAAGTCTCCATTTATTTTTTTCATTTGTCAAGTGTATTGTGAGACCATATAACTATTCTGCTTACCTGTACTCTCTCATTTCTCTTCATACAAAGGATCAATGCAACACACACACACACACACACACACACACGCGCACCACCAGGATCAGGGTTTTTACATGCTCTGACCTAAGACCTTGGAGTGTTTACCCCAAATCCCACAGCTTGAGCCAGGCCTTCTCCAATGGCAAGGCCTGGTCATCTCCCTTGGCCTCTTAGTCCCTCCTTTAGAGAACTATCTTAATGGCATGGGTGTGTTCTGACTGGCACCCCCAAGCCTGGGACTTAATTAAACCTGCGTGCAAACTTCCAGGTGAGATGAAAGAGACTGGCGATCCCAACCTTTCTATATATAGACTTCTCATCTCTAAAGTTCTATCTATTTATCGTCTATTAATTGCACTGGAAAGAAGATAATTTGCTCCACAGGCAGGTGGAAACTATGCTTCCGTTTTGCTTATGAAGAAAGGAGCCTAGGATGTGGGGTGGGTGGCTTTCTTGGAATGCTGTGTGTTTGGACACAAACTAGACCACAGGGCAAAGCTCATTTCCTCTGCAGACAATACCACCTAGGCCTCCACCTCAGGTAAGCACCAAATCTGTTCCACGATGCCCTGCCCTGGGGGACTTCGAAGTCCCAAAGCGTTCCTCAGAATGCAAGGACTGCAGAGTTCTTAGGCAGACTCCTCTCCTTGCTGACTTGAGGAGTGGTGACCACAGGTCACTGTAGGATTTCAACATAACTTACCTGGCATTACATGGAGACATTTGGTGTCATTTGTTGGCTAGTGCCTAAAAACTGTAATTATCCATATTGCATTGATTATTGGTAGGGAGAAGACATGTTATAATTTTTAAAAATTACATAAATTATCCTCTAGACTTAAAAAAAAACTTTCTATGACTATATCTGCCTTTGTTTCTGCTTGTATAGAAATTAAAATTTTTGCCTTTTCCTGCAAAATTATCTTTTATAGCCGACAGGAGTATGATAATAATACTTTGTACTTTTGCAGGTCCTTTTATCCGGGAATCTCAAAGCGCTTCATAAACTTTAATTAATTCTTGCAACAAGCCCCGTGAGGTAGGTAAGTATTATTATCCCCATTTCACAGATAAGGGGAACTAGACACGAAGAAGTTAAGTAATTTGCCGAAGGCCCCGGAGCAGTTAAGTCTGAACAAGAGCACAAAGTGCCCCGCTCAGGCCTAGGGTTGGCCCAGTGGGGCCGCCCTGCTGGTCTCCCCAGTCCCGGGGCACGACTGAAGGGGAGCCCTGGATCAACTGCTCGGCCTGTGTTAAATACATGTTATAGTTAGCTTCCGGGCGTTATGAGGAATTATTTAGGTTGACACATAGGCTTCAGCCCTGGGTATTGGATTATCTTCAGCAGAGCTCAGCGGAGCCTGAAAACCCTCTTCCCATGTCTGAATGCTCCTGCTGCATAGCTGTCTCTCCGAGGCAAACCCCCTCTCCCTCGTACTTGAATTGGATCAGCTCGCAGTTTGAACATAGAGGGTGGTTTGGGGTTTGTGACTTGTCAAACACACTCTTATTAAAAAATAAAATACAGAGTGTCACGTGTAGCCAGGCTGGCCTTGAATTCAATATATACCCAATGTACCCAAGAGAGGTTGATCTTGTACTCCCATCTTCCTGCGTTCACCTGCCAAATGTGAGGATTACAGGTGTGTGAATGCTAGGCAAACATGCTAACAACTGAGCTACATTCTCAGGTCCTCAAAATAAATCCAATCTCATTTTTTCTCCCCCCCCCCACCTCCCCCCTCTCTAAACACTAAACAGAGATCAACTTCAGCTCTTATTCTTCAGGGCTTTCTACCTTGATATTTAATACCAGGTCTCTCAGTGGGATATTATAGACTACATGGAGCTGACTGACTAGTGAGACCCAGCGATCCATCCACCTGTCTCTGCTTCTCAGCCCTGGAATTAAGAGAATATCTCACCACACCCAGTGGCTTATTACCTGGGTGCTGAGGATTGAACCCAGGCCTCATGCTTGTCTAACAAACGCTCTTACTGACTGAGCCATTTTCCCCAAGCCCCCAACCTACATTCTAATGGCAAGTCTCCGAGTGACTAGCATCTCCACAGATGAAGGAAACAGCAGCTCTGAAAGTGAAGTGGCATAGCCCATGCCACAGCAAATCCCAGATCCTGGCAAAGCCTGCGGAGACTCAAAAGTGACTCCACCAATCCTCAGGCCCTGTGAACTGTCACACAGGTTCAGGAACAGCTCTTGGCTTGAAATTGGATTGCAAGAAGGGGTAAGAATCCTGCGGTAACATTTTCAAGGACAAGAGAGGTTTGTCATTGCTGTGAACTGGGCTGAGCTGGAAGTGTCTGCTGCTGGTGACAAATTACAAGTACCCTTTTCCCAGCAAGTCTGGTGGTATGAATGTTCAATTTCACCTGTGCAGTGGGAGTGAGGTAGAAGCAGGCAGATCTCTGAGTTTGAGGCCAGCCTGGTCTACAGAGTGAGTTCTAGGACAGCCAGGACTCCACAGAAAAATCCTGTCCCTGGGGTGGGGTTTGGGGGGAAGATGTTCACTTTCAGAAAGGAGTAAGTCCCTTATGCCCTGTGGGGTGTCCAAGGAAGGGCTTTTCTTGTCTGCCACTAGCCCTCGGTCTGTGGCCCCTCACACGTGCAGCATAATTCTTGAGGGCGTAGGGGGTGGGGACACTGACCTAGCTCAGGCTGTTTCATCTGCCTTTCTCCAGCATCACTGCTCAAGTCCAACAAGCCTGGATTTGAATTCAGGCTCTGTACTCACATGTGGTAAATCCCAGGCAAGTCTTGACCTCTCCCCGGATGAGATGGGTTTGTATGCACCAATGCCCATAGCCCAGCCTGGCCTATGGACTGCACTCTGTGTTTGGTGTCTGCTGCCCCCTCTTCCTCGGGAAGCTGCCCACATTCTAATCTAACAGAAGTGATCCACTCAGGCCCTCAAGATCAATTCTTTACAGTTTTTTGTTTTTGTTTTTTTGTTTTTGTTTTTTTTTTTTTTTGTCAAAACCATGGTCCAGACTCCACATCCCCTTCCAGGTCCTCATAGCTCAAAAGCTGCCAATGACAACTGCTCCAGATCCCAGGTGACAGCTCACAGGGTCAGACTGTTACTAATGTCGGAGTCAGAGTCCAGGCCCTGGCAGCTGGGAGAAGCTAGGCTCATCACGCGCCTTAAGTGGGTCAGTTAATGAAACAAAATAACCGTGGGGAACTGCAGAAGAGATACATAGTCAGTGTGACGGTGCTGGGGGAGGAGGTCCTGGAACTCTCAGGGGTCTGACAGCCAGGGGCAGGGGAGGGGAAGCTTGAACATCTCTAGTATCTTCATCCCTAGCAGGATGAGGACAAGAGAGTGGGAGTGGCGGTCATGTTAGTCACTTTCAGATCCCGGGACAGGTCCCAACTCTCTATGAACTAAGACAGGGTGGGATCCAGCATGCTCCAGGCCTCCAGGCCTGCAAGCCTGGGGTTCCCAGAAGTTCAGACCCTACGAGGCTGGCAGTGCTGGAACTGTCTCCCAGGGTGACAGGCAGGCACTTTGTACCCCGAGAATCTGGAAGGTGCCAGCAGACTTCTCTGCTAAATTGTCTCAGTCAACCCCCAAATATAAATGAATTTTTAAGAAATGTATAATAAGTGAAAATGGGAGGGTCTGAGGTCTAGCTCAGCTGATAGAGTGCTTGCCTAGTGCACACACAAGGCCCCGCCCTGGATTCAATCCCCAGAATTGAATAAGCCAGATTTGGTCTCAGGAAAACTTTTGTGGTACAACCACACCCTTAGCTGAGACAAGCAGATCTCTGGTCTACATACAAAGTTCTAGTCAGCCAAAGCTACACAGGAAGATGCTTTCAGAAAGGAAAGAAAAGAATAACTTTTTTAACCCAGCATGGAACCTTCTGACAAGTTCTACAGCCCAGCCCCTGATGTGCAGGCTCACCTTTATACCTCTGCCCTTCCCTGCCCACCTCTCTTGGACACGTCTGGGGTTGCCCTAAGTCTGGGTCACAGGCGTTCAGGCACGGCTCTACCTCCTGGCAAACCCACACTCTCCCATTGCCTGTGGTCAGGCAGGTGTCTCCAGCCTCATGGAAAGGATGGGCTTCAGGACAACCCCCACACCCCTTCAATAACTTCTTAACCTCAGCAGGTAATTGGCTCAAGGTGATCACTCTGAGTTCAATCCCCAACACCACATAAGAATAAGCTGTGGCGTGACACACCTGAAATCCCAGCCCTCAGAAGGTAGAGGCAGGAGGATCAACTCCCTGGGCCTAGTCCTAGATAACTCCACCCAGGTCTGGCCTCGTGGCCCATCTTCCCCCTTCCCAGAGATTCCTGCCTCCTAGACATGCCTTACCTACATAAAACAGATTACATAAACAGTTGCCTAGACAACCTAGGGACTGCCACTGTCAAGGTAGGAAATGCTGTCACTGGAGGAAAGTAGGCTTTTTCACTACCTGTGGGTCCTTCTAGAAGCTTCGGGGCTATTAGAGTGTTGGAGTAGTCAGTCTCTCTCTCTCTCTCTCTCTCTCTCTCTCTCTCTCTCTCTGTGTGTGTGTGTGTGTGTGTGTGTATGTCTGTGTCTGTCTCTGTCTGTCTCTGTCTCTGTGTGTCTGTCTGTCTGTCTCTCTGTGTCTCTGTGTATGTATGAGTGTGTCTGTCTCTCTGTGTGTGTCTGTCTGTGTCTGTCTCTGTGTGTGTGTGTCTGTCTGTCTCTCTGTCTGTCTCTGTGTGTGTGTGTCTGTCAGTCTGTCGCTGTCTGTCTGTGTGTGTGTGTCTGTCAGTCTGTGTGTCTGTCTGTCAGTCTGTCTCTGTCTGTGTGTGTCTGTCTGTCAGTCTGTCTCTGTCTGTCTGTGTGTGTCTGTCTGTCAGTCTGTCTCTGTCTGTCTGTGTGTGTCTGTCTGTGTGTCTGTCTGTCTATCTGTGTCTGCGTGCACGTGTCTGTGCAGCCTGTGGGCTCAGTGTGAAGCACTGCACGCAGGCACAGTCCACAGTGCTCAGCCCTGTGATGCTCTCACCTCCCAGTGAGTGCAGGGCCAGCCTCAAACCTCTCTGGAATTCACACTTAGCACTTGTGATCAGAAGAGTTAAAACTTGCTAAGTTCTGGTGCCACCCACACTCAGCAGGTGGAGTGCCTGCCTGAGTTCAGTCTCCGACCTCATATAAGCCAGGCATGGGGGCACACACCTGTCATCCCAGTATCCCAGCTGAAGGATAAAATGTTCAAGGTTACCACAGCTGGTCAGGAAGTATTCTTTGAGGATCTTAAGAGATTTCAGCCTGTGAAGGTCCTGTGACTTATTTACACCCCACTGTTGGCCTTTTGGGAAGAGTCATGAAGAACAGAGCTGAATCCTCCGTATGGTCTGAAAAGCTGGCCCTGAGCCGCCACCCTCCCAGGAGCCTCTTGGGGATTTCTTGGCTCCATTGGGTAGGCTAGGCTCTGAGGTAGGAGTTAGAGACAGTGCTACACTGCTGCCTGCAGGGGTCTGGGGATTCCCTTTGGAATCATCTACATAAGTAAAGCCAGATTCTTCACTGCCAAAATGAACTTCAGGATGCTCAGGTCATCTTCAGCCACGGAGTTTAAGACCAGTCTAGGATCCGTGAGTAGGATCAAGCGTGTAAGGTTAACAGAGAGGTTCTAGGGGATGGGGTTAGACACACCCAGGCATGGGTGTGGGTGTGTCCCGGGAGTCCTCTTAATTGTATTTGCCATAGCAAAATACACAATTTTCGTGGCTTCTGACATTTCACCCTCAAATGGGTGCTAAGGAGTTTAAATGAGATCCTGGGGTGGTTCTTTAGGTACACTGGACGGGATTATAGCTGATGAAGTAAAACTTTTGCAGGAAAAGTTAAGGTTTTGTTTAAAGAGGAAGGAGAAGGAGGAAGAAGTCTCAAAAAAGTTATAATTTTGTTTGTGATTTTTTTTTTTTCTGGAAAGTTTTAGGCTTCCAGAAAACCTAAATTGGGAACAGAATGAGGTTACTTATGCTTGGACCTCAGATACAACTCACTGCTATCTAACATTCTTATTTGAAATATCTGTATATCAAAGAAATTACGCTGTCTCTATGCACAATCTTTACAGCAAGTTTTATTAATCATGCTGATTTTTTTAAAGATTTATTTATTTATTATATTAAGTATACTGTAGCTGTCTTCAGACACTCTAGAAGAGGGCATCAGGCATCAGATCTTGTTACGGGTGGTTGTGAGCCACCGTGTGGTTGCTGGGATTCGAACTCCGAACCTTCGGAAGAGCAGTCAGGTGCTCTTACCCACTGAGCCATCTCACCAGCCCTGATTTTTTTTTTTTTTTTACTGTCCTACTGAGAGGCTTTCTCCAGACTACCAAGTGAGGGACTCTATTTCCTTTCCATGTGTTAATCTTGATATTTACCAGAAAAACAAAACTCCACTGTTTTGAGCCAAATTTAAAGCAAGTTTTACTAAATATTAAATACTGACCAAGGGATGGACTTTGGTCAGGACCATTCTCTGGAATTTCTCAGCTGGGATGGCCTCAAGCCATGTGTTGCAGGAGCTTATTAGCCTTTAAACCACCTGTTGCTGCGGGCCCTTCATTGTCGGGTGAGACCATCCTGTCACATCTCTCTAGGAGGCCTGTGCTGTGGGTTCCCACTTGGCAAGACTGCCACAGCAGCTGAGACCTCCAATCATCCAAGGGCTTTGAGGAAGCCTTGTGAGCGTACGAGAACTCTTTCCTAGTAGACCAAACCTTGAGGCCTCTCAGCTGATTGGGCTACCTGGGCCTGGGAGTTGGAAGGAGAAGAAGATGTTAACCCACAGGAAAGAATAAGACCACTGCCACAATTTTTTGAGTCAAATATGAAGCAAGCTTTTGTTAAATACTGGCCAGGATCATGGATACTGACCAGTCTGTACCTAGGACTCCCAGAGCATGGTGCTGAATTACATCAGTTAGGGGCTTATAAAGGCAAAACCCACAAGGCTACATACTTCTGACCTTCGTCCAATCAGGGGTGAGCAAAATCCTGCCATACTTTCTGCTTCTGTACTACCTGCCTACTTTGATCAAGCAAACATCCTCTGCAGTTGGTGCAACCAGGCTTGCTTCCAGAAGTGGAAAACACTCAGCTTGTTATCTTACATGTCCAGCACCCAGAATTTCAGGAACTTAACTGTCCTTGGGCCAGTGGGCTTACAGGTTAGAGGCATTTTGTTTAACAGTTCTCTTACGCACAGTAATTTAACCATAAAACACAGTGTTGACCATCACAGAGAGACAGTGGAGCCAATGACGACCTCTTTTCAATTCTCTACAGCAGACCTGCATAGATCTGACTAAAGCTAACTGACACACCTTGAAGGTCAGTTAGGCATCACTTCCCTGCAGTCAGGCAAGCGTTCCCTTCAATGCCTGCTCATTTCACCCATGGGTGAAAGGACCGGGTGAACTCCTTTATTCTCACCTTGGCTTGCTCATTCACTCTGTGGATATCTATGGTCTACTGGTTATGTGCCTGCTCTGTAAACTAGGGTTAAACAGTATACTTACTTGCCATTGTCTAGTGTCACAAGGGTGGAACTCGCAGTTTGCAGGAAGCACAAAACATCCTGAGCTTTCTTCTCCTTATCTTGAACTAGTTCGTGCTTTGCTGGGTCACACCATGAGGAGAGCTTTTCCCTTCCAGCCCAGACAGTGCTAGGAAATGCCGGACCAGTAAGTAAACACAGAAAGTGTGGCCAGGTGACTTTGGGGCACAGGTTCTTCTAGGGTCTCCCCCACCCCCAGGGTTTTATTGTTGTTTTCTCTATGATAAAATTAATGCCAGTTTGTGCAAATGCTTAAACCTACAGGCATCACAGAAGAGCACCCTGTTCCATTCAAGCAGGGTGGGGAATTCAGCAGAAAGAGCCAAATGATGCCAAAATAAGGCAAGTCTGCTCTGTCTGAGAAGACTCCATCCTGCTCAGTTCGTGGCAGTGGCTCACAAAACTGGTGCTCGCAAAGCACTCAAAGCACTGCTCTGCCCTCAAGCTACAGGCTAGACCCCAGGTCTCCTAACTCCCAGCATGCTCTCCTGCAGTGCACACACACACACACACACACACACACACACACACACACACACACACACACACCACACTCATCATGGCTCTGGCTGTGGTAATTCTCACTTCCTCAGACTAGATGCATGTGGCAATGGGGTCTCAAGGCACCTCTACTTGCAGGACAGTGGGCCACAGGTTGGTCTGTGTGTGGAGGCCACGGGGAGTTGTCCACTGGTAACTTCACAGTGATATAAGTGTCGCATGTACCTCCCCTTTGCCTTTAGCTCCAAAGCTCAGCAACTTTTCCAGGCCCTTCATGCAGGTCAGCGTGTGCTTTCCAAAAGCTAATGGCAGTCAAGAGTCAATGCGGTGTAATAAGGGGTTTGGTTTTACGAGAAGGAAGAATTACCTTTGTCCATGAAAAGGTGGTTTTCAAGTTAAAGTTATGTCATTGGTGGCTGACTAAAGCAACTCAGTCAGTCAATAGGTTCTCCGGGGCAGAAGCAAGGATTAAAAAGAAAAAGACCTGGGCAGTGGCGGTACACACCTTTAATCCCAGCACTTGGGAGGCAGGGGAGGCAGATTTCTGAGTTTGAGGCCAGCCTGGTCTACAGAGTGAGTTCCAGGACAGCCAGGGCTACACAGAGAAACCCTGTCTCAAAAAAAAAAA
>NC_034596.1:15967688-15969181 GCF_900095145.1 Mus pahari
AAAAAAAAGAAAGGAAGAAAGAAAGAAAGAAGGAAAGAAAGAAATGAAATGAAATGAAATGAAAAAGACAGTTAGACAACACTGTAGCATGACCCTAGCCAGTTCTGCGACTGAGGTGGGTTTATTTTCTTCCCAGTCTGCTTTTATACCATTTTAATTACATACAAGTAATAAGGTCAGTTCTATGTTAAGGAACAAGCAAGGCAATAAACAAAGTCCTGTGATCCTGTTTCTAGGGGCTTTATCAGGATGACCAAGAGTGCTCCTGAAGTGCTGAGCCAACAGACTTCCTAAAGAATATCTGTTCCCAGCCCAGAGTCCCGTCCTGAGAACATAGTTCTTGAAGGGCAGAAGGGACAGGTCTCATAGCCTCCATGGACCTCCATTGTACTAAAAATCCAGGTCTCTTTGGAGAGGTTGCTCTGTACGAGGCTGGTGGCAGTGTTTATAGATTGGTTGCAACTTGTACTCTCCAACACAGCACTCGCAAGCTGGGCACAGCTACAGATGTACATTTTATAAATTATAAATAAATTAATTTCAACTGTCTTCACATTTATTTATTTATTTTGTCAGGAAGGAAGGGCAAGTCCATGCCATGGTATACCCGTGGAGGTCAGGGGACAAGCTGTAGAAGTCAGTTCTCGCCTTTCACATGTGCATCTTGGGTATTAAACTTTGATGGTCAGGCTGACATGTCTGCCTACATGCAGATACATGCAGATACATGGGTGTGCGTGTGTGCATATACACACACAAACATACACACAAAAAATATAAACACACAGAGAGTGCTTGTATAACATCAATAGAGCTCTAGGTTCAATCCCCAGCCCCAAATAAAACTGGGCATGCCTATGACCTCAGCGCTGGAGGGGGGTTGTAAAGCCGGGAGAAGTAAGGTCAGCCTCAGGTAGTTGTAGGCTAGCCTGGGATGCACTAGACTTTATTTCAGAAGCTAACAGGAAAAAGAAAACTCTCAAATCACAATGCATCTAAAATGGCCATTATGTTATTTATGTTAAGCTTCTAAAGACATTTACTAACAATTTTGGCTGCAGCCCACACAGCAATGAAAGGAAGGTTTTTTTTCTTCAGAGAAGCAGAAAAGTAAGTAAGTAACAATTATAAGTGTGTGCAAAGAGGCACCAAAGATAGGAAGGAAGCACTAGCTCCATAAGTTTCCTTGTAGCAATGAAGTACCAAAATTCACCCTGAGGTCTGGAGGAGGCCCTTCATTCAGTTACTTTGAAAATAAAATAAAGATGGCACCTCTCCCAGGGAGGGTATTTAGTACCAACACTCAGAAGATAGTGGAAGGTGGATATCTGAATTTGAGACCAGCCTGGTCTGCATAGAGTTCTAGGCTATCCAGGGCTGTGTAGTAAGACCTTGTTTTGAGAAGGAGAAGGAGAAGGAGAAGGAGAAGGAGAAGGAGAAGGAGAAGGAGAAGGAGAAGGAGAAGGAGAAGGAGAAGGAGAAGGAGAAGGAGA
>NC_034596.1:15969291-15987743 GCF_900095145.1 Mus pahari
AGAAGAAGAAGAAGAAGAAGAAGAAGAAGAAGAAGAAGAAGAAGAAGAAGAAGAAGAAGAAGAAGAAGAAGAAGAAGAAGAAGAAGAAGACGACGACGACGACTAAATAAAGCAGGGCATGTTGACATGTGTCTGAAATGTCATATGAGAAGAGGCTAGAACAGAGGGATTGCCACGAGTTCCAGATGATCCATGTAAGCAAGACCTCATTACTATCCCTCCACCTCCATCCCAACACACACCAGATACCACCTCTGCCCCGGCTATAGAATCATTTGCTCATGTCATTCTTGTTGGTTATTTGAAGTACTCCTGATGTCTGACTATTATAAACCATATCTTCAAACAAGTCATTTTATGCGTCTTTCATAAAATTTTATGTCTTTCAGTCCAGATATGGTAGTACACACCTGTAATCCCTGTATTTGGGAGGTAGAGGCAGAAGATAAGAATTAGAGTCTGGCTTACATAGCAATGCCCTATCTCCAAAATTTAAAAGCAACAAAACATAGGGGGGTATCTTTTAAGACAGAGTCCTAAAGTAAGCTTAAGCTAGCAAGAGGATTCACGATTTCAAAAGTACTTTTCATACAAACACCTTAGAAAGCAGGGTCACCAGAAGGGAGGACTGGCATCTTTTGGTTTTTGATACCTTGTCCAGATTATATTCATTAAACAACCTCTCCTGGATGTACCTGAGAAAGTCACTATCATAGCCCAACAACCTGAGCAAATACATTTTAAAATTTATTAATTGATTTTATTTTGTTTTGATTTTTGAAGTAAGGTCTCAGTAGGTAGTTCTTGCTCTATATATCCTCCTAGCTCTTCCTCCCAAGTGCTGGGACTGAAGTTGTATGCCATCACATATGGCTTCATTCATCTTTAAAATTAAGGGTATGTATGTGTGTCTGTAGGAGGGTATGTGCATGTGAGTGCAGGTACCCACAGAGGCTGGAAGAGGGTGTGGGATCATCTGAGGTCAGAGTTACAGATAATGGTAAGCTCCCTGATTTGAAGGATGCTGAACCATTAGGATGCAAAGGACCTAAGCTGATTCTCCAGCTCCAAGCAAATATATGTTAAAGGGCCTGGGCCATTCATGCTCCCCGTCCATCCACATAGATACATACTCCTTTCCTGTGCTCTGTGCCTGGTCAGAAGCATCTCTGAATATTTCTGGCTTTGGTTGGGATTAAAGCCATGGGACTCATACTTGCTCCATGTAACACTGGCAGCTGGCCTTCCAGAACCACTGGGATTGGTGTGCAGCTCAAGCCTGGGTTCAGGCAGGTATGTCCTGGAAAGAAACACATGGGTGACAGGGTGCAAACAAGGGGATGGGGGTCGGGAGATGGGAGAGGAAGGTAACCTGAGACTTGTCAGCTAAACCAGGATAGTGTGAGCTTCGTATCAGGATCTATACCACACTTAAATGTCACCAGGGACTTAGTTCTACCTTTGGTCATTCTGTATAGAATGGGATGTGAAGTATGAAGGTGTGTATCTCTGTGTATTTTCCCAAGAGCTTGGTAGGTGCAGGGAAGAGAGAACATTATCATCCAAGAATAGTGCTATCATCTCACGCCATGAATTGATGACAGTACACCCACCTACGTGCTAAGACTCCAACTCATCAGAGAAACAGAGACCAGGCAATGGTCTTGGGCATGGTTAATAGTATGAGATCCCAAGGAAGATAGAGACAGAGATTCTGGGGCTCTATGCCTTTGATACAAGGCCTATGTCAATCCTCAAAGACCTAAGGGCAAGCTATTCCAACTGTAGCACCCTGTAGGTAGAGAAGCAGGTACAGGGAAGGGAGGGGACAGACAGGAGTTGAGATTCTACCTGGGGCAGAGCTTGAGCTTGGCACTCCAAAGTTCAGCCAAGTCCCATCAACAACCCCACAAGATAATAGCGAGGCCCCAGACTCAGAGAGGTGCGGAGACTTCCCTAAGCCACACCACAAACCATGCCAAACTCACCTTGGTGCTTCCTGGGCACCAGCCTTGGGCCAGGAGCCGTGGTTCAGGAAGGGCGGGACGGTGGGTGCTACCTGCAATAAGGAAGGGCATTGTCTGTAGATCACAAGCTGGACTCAGAGTTCCCCTGCTTGTTATTATCATCATGCCTGTCAACCCTAAACAATGGCGCTGATAAAATAACCCTCCTTGAGAGAACACTTCTTTGTTCTACACAATGCCTGTGGTTATGAGGGAGTTTTAAAGGTGTGCATGGAACCTCACGTTTGCATGACTTGTGCCTTCATAAAGGATTCTGCACCAAAATTATTGTTGAGGTCTCCTAGTTCCACAGCCAGGCCCTGATTCCCAGGCTTTGCCCTGTGTGTCTTATGGGCTGTAGTATTTCAGCAGCTGACCAGCTCACCCAGGCTCATCCAGGATTTTTCTAGTTTAGCACTGACAGTCTCTAAGTGTTGGCCACTCCACCTTGGGGTCCAGCCCGTGGACAACCCATGGCTTCATTGGTATATGTATATGGTATATGTGTACATACACCATCCCTGGTATATGTATATGGTATAATATATATGCCTGGTACCCAGAAGAGAATATCAGATCCTATGGAACTGGAGTTACAGATTTTTTTTTAAAGATTTATTATTTTAACTTTGTGAGTACAGTGTCTCTGTACACTGTCTCTGTGAGAGACTTCTCTGCCTCTGACTTCTGACCGAGTCTGTACACTGTCTCAGACACACCAGAAGAGGGCATCAGATCCCATTACAGATGGTTGTGAGCCACCATGTGGTTGCTGGGAATTGAACTCAGGATGCCTGGAAGAGCAGTCAGTGATCTTAACCACTGAGCCATCTCTCTAGCCCCCGAATTACAGATGGTTATGAGCCACTACGCAGGGGCTGGGAACCAAGCCTGAGTCCTTGGTGAGAGCAAATAGTAGTATTGACTGCTTAGCTATTAAGCCATTTGTGGTAGTTTGAATAAGAATGAACCCCATAGGCTCATGTATTCAAATTCTTAGTCACCAGAGAGTGGAACTCTTTGATAAGGTGAGAAGAATTAACAGGTGTGGTCTTGTTTGAGGAAGTATGTTACTAGGGGTGGGCTCTGAGGTTTCAAAAGTCCATGTCAGGCTGGGGGACTATGCCTACTGCCATGCTTAGTAGAGATATATGCTTAGCAGGTGAAATGTCCTAGATTTGATCTCCAGCACCACATTTAAAAAAATTGTAAATAAGTGTGTATAGTGGACAATGTATAGCTCTGTATGATGTGTTTATGAAAAGATAGAGAGGGGGTTATGTTCTATGGAGGTGTAGTAAGGTATGGGGAGCAGGAGGTTGTGTCTCCGTGGGCCCATGACAAAGCATCCCTTCCCCTTGAGGGACCAGCCACATGGATGGTATAGTATAGAATAGAGTTTATTCAGGGCATGGGGAGGGGAGTCAAGAGGGTGGGTAGTAGAGGCAGAGAAAGGCAGAGAGAGTAGAGAAGTAGAGGAGTAGAGGGAGTAAGAAGGCAAGAGAGAGAGGAGAGGGCAAGCAGTCCCTTTTATAGTGGGTCAGGCTTACCTGGCTATTGCCAGGTAATTCTGTGTGTGTGTGTGTGTGTGTGTGTGTGTGTGTGTGTGTGAGCATACCTAGCTGTTGCCAGGTAACTGTGGGGTGGAGCTTAAACAGAATGCTAACACTGTATAAACCATCTTATGTGGTCCTCATGACTACCCCGGGTTACTTCCCCTTTAGAGATAATGAAGTTGAGCTTGGGGGCAGTTGATAGGGAAGGTAGGGTGTCTTTCATCCCAGCTCTGTTCAGAGAGACAGAGGCAGCTTGATCTCTGAGTTTGAGGCCAGTCTGGTCTACATAACCAATTTTCAGGACCAGCCAGGGCTATATGGAGAGACTCTATCTCAAAACAAAACAAAACAAAACAAAACAAAGCAAAATAAAACAAAACAGGTCTAAGCTGCTTCCTTCAGTTGCATAGCTGTGTAACAAATTACTCCAAAGCTCACCTGGGGCAAACAGCCATGTGCATATGGTTGGATTTGGAGAATCAGGATACCTGGGGCCTCCGCTGGGAAGATCTGGTGCTCACTGTAAGTGATTTGCTGGCATAGGGTTATTTACTTGAGGTGTCCCACTCATGTGTTAGATGATTAGACTTGGGGGTGGCAGTTTGCTATGAGCAGGACATCTGGGTAACCTGACATCAAATGAGAAGACCAAGGGTTTCATCCATCAGTGTCCCTGCACAAGGTGAAAACTGCATCACCTGGTGCAATGGGGTCTCACATGGCCTTTGACACAGTCTCTAGTGATCTAGAGAGTCAGGAGCCTGCACAGGAGGATGGAAGCCTTCACTTCCTGATGGAGCTGGCCAGGCGGCCCAAAGCCACTAAGCAGGACCCATTCCCCTATGCTGCTTGCCTTTCCTGCTCTTGCCTCCATTCTCAGCTGTAGCCTGGGCTCTTCCTGCTACAGGACATGGCCTATCTCAAGCCTGTCAGGCAGTCCCAACCCAGTTGGATATTGAGGTATAGCCATGAGAGAGGCACAGATAAGGGAAGACCTTTGATATTAGGGTGTGCACCCAGTCTTCAGACATTACAAATGGTTGTGCTCTGGCTGCTTCCTTGGACTGTTAGGAAGCCATCTCTTCAGACCTTGACATGTCAGGCCTTCTCTAGCCATCTCACCGAGGAGTTGTAAATGGTTCTGCCCCATCCCCTCCCGTCCAAACCTCCATAAAGGTCTTGCCAGGTTACCTCTCACCTGCAGACTCCTAGGTCTTGCCAAAAAGAACTGGAAGACACCTGCCTGCAGATGCCTGCTGTCTGTGAAGAGTGGAGGGGTGTGCTGGAAGGGAGTCTGTAGGACAAATTGGGACAGCACACTGAATAGGACCAGAGGATCATTATTCTAGGAAGGAAAGAAAGCTCTAGGGGAGGGGCGGGACTGGAGGCAGCAGCGGGTCTTCTTTTTTCTCTACTTTTTCTTCTTAAAGGAATTATCTTTTACTTCTATGGATATGTGTGCCTGCATGAGCTTATGTGCAGTATGTATGTGGAGATGCTCGTGTAGGCCGGAGGACATGAGATCCCCTGAAACTAATGTGGTGGTGGGAGGTAGGTGGGAGCCTCCATGCAGGTGCTCAGAACTGAATGTGGGTCCGTCTGCTGGAGCAGTATGAGCTTTCAAATGCTGCTCCATCTCTCCAGCCCCTAAGCAGTAAGTTTTCCATGGCATAAAAAAAGACCCCCCCCTCCCCACCTTTCAGTGTTTGAGATAGAAATGAGGGACAGGCAGGCTTTGTTTGAGTTTTCATATGGCTCGAGCCAATATGGAAAGTCCCCAGGGGCTCACTGAAACAAAGTATAGGGAAATGGCGGGAAAGATTTGGATCCACCTTTGGGGAAGGGGAGAGCCCATCCTTAGCCTGGCAGCTCTTGAGCTCCCCTTACCCTCCAGTTCTATTCTGTTCCTGGATTTTTCTTCCCTTCTCCCCAAGGAGGTTCTAGCGCCCTCAATGGAGGCTGTGAACCCAGTTCCAACCTGTGAGCCCAGGGGGATACAGCCCCGTGGGGACTTGACTCCCTCCTATCACCTGCATAGGGGCTAACCTTTGTCTGCAACCATGTGGTTACCTGTTCACCCCTCCATCAAACTGTCTTCTTGGACCCTGGGTAATCCAGCCATAAAACACTAGAAGGAAAGATTTTGTGGCTTCGTGTAGTGGGTCTCTTGCCTTCCACGCTCTCTAGGCCTGACAAAGCTGAGGCCATGCAAAAGGAGGCTAGAGTAGGAGCTGCCATTCACATACCCATAGCCTGCAACCCCCTCCCTAAAGAGAGCTTGCATGGCCAGGTCTCTGTGCTCAAATGGCTTGGTTTTGCCCTGAACCCTTTCAACTCATCCCAGCTTTGTTTAAAGGCCTCTAAGCCCAGTACATCTTCTCTTTGTTATTTCTGATGTCTCTGCCTTTGGGTCCCTATAGCCACTGTCCCTGGTCCCTAAGCTAGACCTCCCTTCTGAACACGAACTTACTCAAGAATGGGGATTTCTGGAGTTGGTAAAATGGCTCAATGGGTATTTTGTTGCATGTCACCAAAAATGACAGCCTGAGTTTGATCCCTGGGACCCATATGGTACAAAGAGTAACCCCACTGCTGCAGGTTGTCCCCTGACCTCCACATACACACCATAGCTCATGCATGTGCACACCCAACAACAACACTGACGACAATGACAACAACAACAGCAACAGATAAAATTAAATTTGAAAAAAGAATGGACTGGCTTGGCTCCTCTCTTTCTCCTTGGGGCCTGACAGAGTCCTGGCGTAGAAGTACAGAGAAATAAATGGAGGTCGTACTCAGACTCTCCTTGTCCAGTCACGCCCCTCCCTGCGCTGATACATTTGCTCATGTATTCTCTTCCTAGAAGCCCCTCGAGGTGTTCTTGGCCACAACTTGCCAGGAAATTGACACACATACCATCTCCAGGAAAAGTGGTTACCTTCCTGAAGCCGTCATTGTGCAAGGGCCAGCCAGGCACTGTTCCCTATGACAAAAGGAGGAGGGAGGCTTGTCAGTACTGGGGCTTCCCAGAGGTGGGGCTCACAAAGGTGTGGCTCCAGACCACAAAAAAAAAAAAAAAAAGTGACAGGAGCAAAACCCAGCAGAAATGTGCTTTGTGGCTATCACTGGGCACTTGGGAGGAAAAACTAAAGAGCAACCACACCATTTTCTTCAAGAATCAGAAGCTGATCCTTCTAGTGGTCCTTGGCAGACCCTTGGGAACCTGGTCCTACTAGTGTTATCTCTTATATACAGGAACTCAACAGACATGCAGAATGAGCACACCACACAAAGACAAATACTCGGATTCTTGTGTCTCCAATCCCAGAGAATACACAATAAGGAGGGAGTTCTTAGCAGCCAATTGCTCACACAGAAACCACAGATGCCACTAAAATGAACCTCAGGACAGGAGTTACTTCACTGCCACGTCCTGTGTGGCCGCTGACCTGCCCCTGAGCCTGCTGGGCTTGGGAAAGTCCTGTCCCAGTTTCCACTACTGGGCTTGCTGTCTGGTCCCGTCCCAGTAAGCTCTACCAGGGCTGGGTGAGGTAGGGTCATGATGTAACTTCACCCTTCATAGTAAAAATACCGAGACTTGTACACATGGGTGTCTGATGCTTAGCAGAGATCCTCTGGAGCAATGCCATCACTTCTGATGATGCCACCATTGCTCAGAACAACCTGGAAGCTGCCTTCCCAGCCTTGGGCACATTATTTGGATTATCAGCGGAGGTGGCACACTTTCTGCCTTGGAGGGAGGGTTAGATCTTTGGAGACACTCAGCACAATTTCAGGGCAAGTCTAGCATCGGTGAGTTACAGCAGTGGAACACTATTTTGGGTCAAATATCCAGATGTGACTTGTCTGGTGACTGCTCTCCATTGCCCAGGTATCTTGAGTTGTGCACCTTTAGCAGGGCAGGTGCTAATTCCCTTATGTGGCCTAATATTAGGAACCTCACTTTAGTCTGCTTTCTCTCTCTCTTTCTCTCTCTCTTTCTTTTCTTTCTTTCTTTCTTTCTTTCTTTCTTTCTTTCTTTCTTTCTTTCTTTCTTTCTTTCTTCCTTCCTTCCTTCCTTCCTTCCTTCCTTCCTTCCTTTCTTTCCAAGACAGGGTTTCTCAGTGTGAGCAGTCCTGGCTGTCCTGGACTCGCTTTGTAGACCAGGCCAGCCTTGAACCTGCCTCTGCCTCCCAAGCACTGGGATTAAAGTTGTGTGCCACCATGTCTGGCTAGTCTGTACATTTTCTAGAAGACAGATATGACCTTGCATACAGATTCCTCCTCCTCTCTTCCTCTTTTAAGAGTTCTAGCTTGAAGCCGGGTGTGATGGTCCACACTTTCAATCCCAGCGGAGGCATACTGATCTTCCAGGTAGCCTATCTATATAGTAAATTCCTGGCCAGTCAGGTATACAACAGAGAGACCTTATCTAAAACGAACAAACACACAAACACACAAACAATGCTTCAGGCTGCACATTCTCTGATGGGTCACAACAGCTAATCTCATTCTTGGGGGAAAAAAAGGAGTTGTAAGGAGGGGATCACGTCCCCTTCTCATCAACCAATGGATGAACGAAAGCCCTGTCTTGACTTTGCCAATACCAAGTAAATGGATTTGTATACAATTACTGGTTATTCCTTTATGCATTTTAATTCTTTTCCAATAGGGGCCCTCTCTACATTTGTAACTACCACATGTACTTGGGAGTGGAGGCAGTAGCTATTCAAGGCCCTGCTCTGCTACACAGGGATTTGAGCTACATGAGATGCTATCTTAAAAAATAAAGTTAGAGCTCTTAGAACTCAGCACGTGTTGGCCTAAGTTCTCACTTGGCCCAACCATCGCCACTTGTAGACATTGAGCTTGTACCTCCAAGGAGGGGAGTGAGATTCAGGGCTTTACCATGGGCAAGTGCTGAGAGTCCCTAAGAAAGTCAGAGACAGCCCATGATATAGGACAGTAACTGAGAATACCGCTAATAGCAGCATCTACACTGGTTTCATCCATCCTTCAGTGCCTCTGCACCAACTGAGCACAAACACCTCACCACATGTCGGGATAACATTCAGGGCATTGACATTTTATAAGGTCTCATCGCTTTACTTTGGAGAGGCAATGGCAATGGGACTTGGGGCCTCAAATTGCCCCTAGGAAAAAAAGGGGCAAGCACTCTTGTGCTGAGTGGTAGCCTAGCCTTGTTGATTTTCTCTTAAGGAAGATGGGTAGGGAAAGGGAGGAACCCCGTGAAAATAATATCAGCAATGCCACTCGTTTGACTAAGACTGGGTTTAGTCACCACTGGTCTGTCTTCTTGAATGCAGGTTAGTAGTTGAGTCTTATGACTCAAGCTCAGCTACTTTCAGACCGGCTTTGGGGACCTCTCCATGCTGGAGCCTGTCTACCACCAGCTAGCAGGGCCACTACCCCAGGAAATGGGCCCCTCCTTCCCTACCTTCTGTCCCCACCCTGACAGTCAGCTGGATCGTGTACAAGACACCACCTCCCCAGGGTTTGGGCAGGAATTGGAATGTGGGTGGGTTGGTGCCGTACCATACATAGGCAGTTGTGATAGAGCCAGAGTAGGTTATAATTTGGAATGGTCTCCTGGTCTTCCTGACCAAGACCTGCGCTCTTCTTCCCAGGTAAGGTTTCCAAAACTAAAACACTATGATTATCTCCCATCACAGAGATAAAGACGCTAATTGAACGCTTGGGGCTGTATGTTCTCTGATGGGTCATAACAGCTGATCTGGTCCTTGGGGAAGAAAGAAGAAAAGAGTTTTAGGAGGGGATCCCATACCCTTCTCCTGCTCTGCATGGCACCTTGTGACTGCTCCAGGATTATATAAAACTAAGGAAGAACAGGGTGCCCAAGAGAAGAGTGTAATGCCCATCTCATCATTGTATGGACATCTTGCTTGATGCTTTTGTGGCTCTTGTTTCTTTCTGCAGAAGCCATGATTCAGGGAGAAGTGAAACACTCTTTCTTTCTTTCATTCACTCATTCAACAAATATCCACGGACTATGCCCCAGGCTTGGAAGTGTGTACTAAGGTTTTCCTCCCAGGACTTTGTGGTTGTAAAAGACCCTTGGGTACATGAGACCAAGACTTGCACAAAACTGCACAATTTGTGAGTGGAGTTGCATTATGGATTTTCTCTAGGGACCTCTGAAGAAAAGCCAGTGGGGTTTGTTTGTTTGACTTTGTTTTGTGATAGGGTCTCATTATGTAGCTGTGGTTGGTCTGGAACTCTTTGTAGATTATGCTGGTCTCAAATTTACAGAGATCTAGCTGGTCAGAGAAGGAACACACCTTTAATCCCAGCACTCTTGAGGCAGAGGCAGTCGGAGAGAGATCCACCACAACCTGGGATACACGGAGAAGCCAGGTCTCAAAAACAAACAACCCGAACCAAACAAAAAAACAAATATCAAAAGCCTGCCTCTGCCTGAGTACTGGGATTAAAGGTGTGGGTCATCTGGCCCTGCTCAGGCCCTTGAAAAGCTTCTTCAAGTTTTTTCCTTTGCTGTGATTCAAGTTAGTTTTTTGGTACTGCTCTGGTATCCCAGCGTCTGGGCTGGGAGAGGGGTTTTAACTGAGAATTAACAAACCATTAACATCGTATACTTAGTAACAAATTGGAGTATTCGTGTGTCTTTCCAATACTGAATATGTAAGTATCCAGTCAGTCCCACTTGTTCTTTAACAATGTAACTTTGGTGGATACAAATTTACCGTCCAGACTCTGTTCTCAACCAGGCTTCTCAAAGTTGTAGCTACTCTGAAAGACAGAATAAGGGACAGCCGGTGGCTCGAAACCCCACCACCTCTTACCTCGTCCCTAACACGCCTTTAAATACGACTCTTGCTTAGATAGAAGGTGTATCTTAGAATGCAACTGATGCTTAACATCTAGTTGGAAGCCACCAACATAACATAGAAATGGCCCGCCAGCCTCCGCGGGCTTGTCTTTCAGCAAGCTTTCAGGCATAGGCAGGCATACAGGGTCGTGATGCAGGGTCAGTCTGCGCCACCAAATCTAGTCTACGTGGCCAGCACACAGCTCCGCTTGCATCTGCGATCCCGCCTGCCCCGCTAGGGAATACCACCCTCTGAATGTAAAGCCGAGGAAGAATTTTGCTAGTCTTCCAGGACTCGGCTCAGCCGTTAGGACCCGGAGAGGGGGAAGAGGATGTGTGCGTAGACGGAGAGGTTGGGGGCGAGAGACTGGAGGCGAGGTACATGTGCGCATGCACCAGCCGACTCCCGCCCGCTGCCCATAGGGCCCTGCGGCGTCCTGGCAGCCAGGACTGGTGGTGTGGTGCGCGTGCGCGGGCCTGCCGCAGGGCGTGTCCGGCACGAGGCCGGGCGGGGAGCGCGGGGCGGATGGGCGGGTGGGTGGGCACGCGCTGCGCCCCGCCCCACTGACGCGCCGGGCCCGCGCCCCCCGCCTCCGGCGCCCGGACCGGGGTTGGCCGCCACGGAGTCCCCGCCCCTCCCCCGCGCCTCCCGGCCGGAACCGATCGCGGCTGGTTTGAGCTGGTGCGTCTCCATGACGACGTGCTCGGCGTATAAGTAGCGTCGCGTCGCCTGGTCGGGCTTTGTCAGTCCCTGCAGCCGCCTCCGCCGGCCGCCCTCCAGCCAGCAGCTCGGCGCCACCTCCGGTCGGCGTCTGCGGCGGGCTCGACGAGGCGGCTGACGGGGCGGCGGCGGCGGGCGGGCGGGCGCTCCTCGGGGTTTGGCGGCGGCGTCTCCATGGGTCCGGCCAGCCGCGCCACCGTGCTGTGAGGTGAGCGGGACGCGGGAGGAATGTGCGGCCACGTGTCGCGAGGCCGGGACTGCGGCCGCCGGCTGGGGACACGTGGCCCGGGGCCGGTGACCTTGCGAGCCGCCGCCCTGAAGGCAGCTGCTCCTCGCCCTCGGCTGCAAGCCCTCGGATCCCCCATGGGAGCCCTCATCGCGTCAGCCGGACTCAGCGCTCCACTTGCCCGGGCGATGATGGAGGGCAAGCCCGCGGCAGGTGCAGGGGAGCGCGGCCGGGAGCAGCGGTCCTGCCGTTAGTTTCCTGCTGCTTTCTTTAGTTTCGCTACGTGTACAGAGCAGAGCCGATGACCCGAAGTGGAAGTTGCTAGACCTAATCTAGTCTGGGAGTCACTGCTAATGAATACCCACCAGCTGTGACTTGGAATTAGAACTCCTTGAATGACTTAGTGGTTTAGGGGAAAACGGGTTCCCGGCTATCCCGGAAACCCTACTCAGAATCCTCAGTAACTGGAAAAAGTGTGAGGAGCAGAGCCTGTCAGGAATGTCTGGGAGAGGACAAAGAATGCAGTGGTTTGTTTTATTCAAACCTAAGATCGGGCAGAATTTGTCTGGTGGAATTCATTTTTGTTTTAATTGGCTTGTATTTTCCAGAGTTACCTTCTTGTGCTAATTGTCTTGACACGATTTAGCTACTTCCCATACCAAAATGTGTTAGTAACATTTTTCTTTCAGAGTTTATGTATTATATTTAGGCAAAGCTACAGAAAGGCAAAACAGTAAATGGTATCTCAAAGCTTTTCGGGTTTAAACCGGAAGGTTGCCTGGAAACTACTTAAGACCTAAAATTACAAAGTTACTGCCAAAGCCCATTCATCAGTTGTTAATGGTATACAACGAGTTGGCTGGCGCTCTTCTCTAGTCTTAGGAGAGGTTTAGGCAGCTAACGGAAGTTGACAGTGCCAAAAGTCTCGTTAAATTAAGGCTTAAAGCGTGTTTTACCATGCATGGATTTGGATTTATGGCAGGCTCGTCCCCGTGGGCCTCTCATAGTGTCCCATGCTAGAGCAAACTGGCTCCTAACCATTGCCCGGCCTCCGTGCCTGTAGGCTGCTGGCACTGAAGTGTGTCACACAGTGGAAAAAAAAGGAGTTTTACTTGGCCACTTTCTGTTGTCCATTTCATAAGGCCCAGACAGAAGCTTTTATTAAGAGTGGTGACCTTGCTTATTTTTGTTAGTCATAAAGTTGGCCAAAAGTTTCTTCCATATGGTTATTATCCATAACTATAAGTGGATATTAGAAGGCATTTGAGGACAGTCAGATTCCCAGAAGTGCTCATTTTGTTAGGCAATATAGATACGCTCTGGAATACTGGTGTCTCATAACAGTAACTAACAATATCCTGTTGATTTGAAAGGTTTGTTTCTGGGTTTTTTTTTTTTTTTTTTTTTAATATGCTACTACTGCATGAAAGTTCCTTATGGAAAGTTTTGATGGATTGTTCAGAGTTTGAGTGCTCTAGATGATAATGACTGTATTCACTTAAGATCATTCAGCATAACAAAGTGGGAAGGAATAAGACATTTTCAGGGCTGCATGTAGTTACTATAATGCCATTTGAAGTTTCTGAAGAGCTGGAACGGTTCAGAAATGAAACCATGTAATACACTAATTGCCAGAGTTAATGAACTGTATGCAGATATGCTTCTGGGACATTCTATTTTGGAGAGATGTCCCATATGCATAGAGTTGTGGCATTCAGTTTTGAACAGTGGACTGTTTGAGTACTGCAGAGGTTTTGGGGGGGGGGGGTCTGTTCACCTAGGCACTGGGATTCCCACCCCACAGTTCTTCCTGTACTGGGTACTTTATTTCACCTGCTTACTCTGGTGTATTGTTGCAGTGTGTAACCTTTAATGGGTAAGGGTGACATCACATCTTGTGTTTCTATTCACTAGTGTTTCAACCACTCCAAGAAGACAGCATTCAGAGTTCTTGGATAAGTCAGCCTTGTGAGGAGCTGGCGATAATTTAATTCCATCTCCAGGTTTTCTGTGTAAGTATAGGTTTACTTGTGGATTTGTGTTGGAGCATTGCTACGATTTTGAGTGCGTTCCCCCTCACTTGTGGCTTCCTCTGTTTCAGAGGCACATCGAGAACCATGAGCAGCTTTACTAAGGAAGAGTTTGACTGCCACATCCTCGATGAAGGCTTTACTGCTAAGGACATTCTGGACCAAAAAATCAATGAAGTCTCTTCTTCTGTAAGTATGGGAAGCCCAAGGCCGCAGCTCTGCTGAGAGCTCCTAGCACCATACGTGAGAATGTCTTGCCAGAGAATCTAGAATGTCTAGTGGTTGGTCATGACATGTGAGTGACTCCTAACAGGGATAGGATTTGATTAAGGAAGGAAGGGAAAGGGTTTTCAGTGTGGCTAGCTGCAGGACGTTATGAGGTCCCTGAACCTGTTCTCATTCCAGGACGATAAGGATGCTTTCTATGTTGCGGACCTCGGAGACATTTTGAAGAAGCATCTGAGGTGGCTAAAAGCTCTTCCCCGTGTTACTCCCTTTTATGCAGTCAAGTGTAACGATAGCAGAGCCATAGTGAGCACCCTAGCTGCCACTGGGACAGGATTTGACTGTGCAAGCAAGGTAAGACTGCTCACCCCACCCCAAGGAGGCATCAGTGTGTTAATAATAAGTGTTGCTATTAAGCTGAGGTGCACATGACAACTTCATGTGCTTTTGTTTGTTAGACTCGGTCTGTATACAGCCTAACACTGCTCTTCTCTTTCAGACTGAAATACAGTTGGTGCAGGGGCTTGGGGTGCCTCCAGAGAGGATTATCTATGCAAATCCTTGTAAACAAGTGTCTCAAATCAAGTATGCTGCCAGTAGCGGGGTCCAGATGATGACTTTTGACAGTGAAATTGAATTGATGAAAGTCGCCAGAGCACATCCCAAAGCAAAGTGAGTCTTCTGATTGAGCACAAAAGCCTTGTTGGACAGGCTCAAATCTTGGTTCATCTATTCCTTCACATAGTAGAACTAGGCCAAGCCCTGGGTTAGTTAGACTCACACGCAGCAGCACCTGCGTGTAGGATGAACGTGGATAGAGCACTTATACGGTGTACTTCCACCTAGGTTGGTTCTGCGGATTGCCACTGATGATTCCAAAGCAGTTTGTCGCCTCAGTGTTAAGTTTGGTGCCACACTCAAAACCAGCAGGCTTCTCTTGGAACGGGCAAAAGAGCTAAATATTGACGTCATTGGTGTGAGGTAAGATCTGTGGTGTCATTACAGGCTGAGACATGAAATTTGAAGGTCTTTTCTCTTTCTGAGAACTAGTCAAAAGACCAGCATCCTGTTTGTATTTCAGCTTCCATGTGGGCAGTGGATGTACTGACCCTGAGACCTTCGTGCAGGCGGTGTCAGATGCCCGCTGTGTGTTTGACATGGGAGTGAGTACACAGGGCTTGTTCGTGGCGAGGGAGGGACTCTGAGATAGAGTCTAGACTCGGTCTCTTGGGGAAGCCTTCTGCATAACGGATTTTAAACCCATCTGTCGTGCACTTAAACTCTCCAGTCTGGCAATTTGACTTTTGAATTTTCTTGGTTCTAGACAGAAGTTGGTTTCAGCATGTATCTGCTTGATATTGGTGGTGGCTTTCCTGGATCTGAAGATACAAAGCTTAAATTTGAAGAGGTAATTGCAGCATTCATTAATTAATGACCTACAGAGGGTATTTTATATCTAGTAAGTTCCATTTTGGTGTTTTTACTGATATTAAAAGGTGCCAAACAAACAAGTGACCTGGTGTTACATTCCCACTGATTGATGTGTGTGCGGTTGTCCAGGCTGGCCCTGAACTTTAGTTCTGTCTCAGCTTGTACAGTCATCCCTGTCTCCCATATATTTTTAATTTCTCGTAGGAAATGAAGCCATTGTTCAGAGCCTGTGTTATATTTGTATAATTGTGTGAGCTAGGCAGGGTGGATTATCTTGTTGGCATGTATTTGTTAACAGAAATATTTCAGCATTTGTCCCTCTTTTGTAATTTATTTTGTGCTGTTTAATAAAGATAGTCATAATGTGTTGGAATGATTGAGAGGGAAGTGGGCAATGGTGTGCAGACTGGTTTCCAGGGAGAGGGAGGGGTGTTGATGCTCCTGCTGGGCCATGTCCTGTTCTTTACACACCGCATAACAAATGGCTGCTCCCTTCTCTCCCTCTTAGATCACCAGTGTCATCAACCCAGCTCTGGACAAGTACTTCCCATCAGACTCTGGAGTGAGAATCATAGCTGAGCCAGGCAGATACTATGTCGCGTCAGCTTTCACGCTTGCAGTCAACATCATTGCCAAAAAAACCGTGTGGAAGGAGCAGCCTGGCTCTGACGGTATGTGGTGGCAGGGTGAGTCATGTAGGGTAACTGGAAGTTGATGTGCTGGGTGGTAATTAGGGTGATCTGTTTTTCTAGATGAAGATGAGTCAAATGAGCAAACCTTCATGTATTATGTGAATGATGGAGTATATGGATCATTTAACTNATTGGTGTGAGGTAAGATCTGTGGTGTCATTACAGGCTGAGACATGAAATTTGAAGGTCTTTTCTCTTTCTGAGAACTAGTCAAAAGACCAGCATCCTGTTTGTATTTCAGCTTCCATGTGGGCAGTGGATGTACTGACCCTGAGACCTTCGTGCAGGCGGTGTCAGATGCCCGCTGTGTGTTTGACATGGGAGTGAGTACACAGGGCTTGTTCGTGGCGAGGGAGGGACTCTGAGATAGAGTCTAGACTCGGTCTCTTGGGGAAGCCTTCTGCATAACGGATTTTAAACCCATCTGTCGTGCACTTAAACTCTCCAGTCTGGCAATTTGACTTTTGAATTTTCTTGGTTCTAGACAGAAGTTGGTTTCAGCATGTATCTGCTTGATATTGGTGGTGGCTTTCCTGGATCTGAAGATACAAAGCTTAAATTTGAAGAGGTAATTGCAGCATTCATTAATTAATGACCTACAGAGGGTATTTTATATCTAGTAAGTTCCATTTTGGTGTTTTTACTGATATTAAAAGGTGCCAAACAAACAAGTGACCTGGTGTTACATTCCCACTGATTGATGTGTGTGCGGTTGTCCAGGCTGGCCCTGAACTTTAGTTCTGTCTCAGCTTGTACAGTCATCCCTGTCTCCCATATATTTTTAATTTCTCGTAGGAAATGAAGCCATTGTTCAGAGCCTGTGTTATATTTGTATAATTGTGTGAGCTAGGCAGGGTGGATTATCTTGTTGGCATGTATTTGTTAACAGAAATATTTCAGCATTTGTCCCTCTTTTGTAATTTATTTTGTGCTGTTTAATAAAGATAGTCATAATGTGTTGGAATGATTGAGAGGGAAGTGGGCAATGGTGTGCAGACTGGTTTCCAGGGAGAGGGAGGGGTGTTGATGCTCCTGCTGGGCCATGTCCTGTTCTTTACACACCGCATAACAAATGGCTGCTCCCTTCTCTCCCTCTTAGATCACCAGTGTCATCAACCCAGCTCTGGACAAGTACTTCCCATCAGACTCTGGAGTGAGAATCATAGCTGAGCCAGGCAGATACTATGTCGCGTCAGCTTTCACGCTTGCAGTCAACATCATTGCCAAAAAAACCGTGTGGAAGGAGCAGCCTGGCTCTGACGGTATGTGGTGGCAGGGTGAGTCATGTAGGGTAACTGGAAGTTGATGTGCTGGGTGGTAATTAGGGTGATCTGTTTTTCTAGATGAAGATGAGTCAAATGAGCAAACCTTCATGTATTATGTGAATGATGGAGTATATGGATCATTTAACTGCATTCTTTATGATCATGCCCATGTGAAGGCCCTGCTGCAGAAGGTAAGTTCTGAGCATGCTCTCTAGCAGTGAGAATGGCGGACAGGATTCAGGGATATTAAAAAACAATGTCTTCTTCATACAGAGACCCAAGCCAGATGAGAAGTATTACTCATCCAGCATCTGGGGACCAACCTGTGANGGCCTTGATCGGATCGTTGAGCGCTGTAACCTGCCTGAAATGCATGTGGGTGATTGGATGCTGTTTGAGAACATGGGTGCATACACNNTTGCTGCTGCTTCTACTTTCAATGGGTTCCAGAGGCCAAACATCTACTATGTAATGTCACGGCCAATGTGGTGAGTGAGATTGATTGTGCCTGCTTGTTTGTGTTCTTTCAGTTGCTCCATGGTAGAATATTTGCCAACCAGGAGCCAGAAACTGTCCCTGGGTTCTATCCCTGGTGCACACATACACACATACTATGGGGAAAACTATGTGCTGAGGGGGAGGAATCACTTGAGGGCCTTGATTATTCTAACTTGCTTGCCTGTCTCAAGAAAAGGACTGAATTTGTACTTGGTTTTTGGCTTTTTGATATAAGAAATTGCTTTTGTACCTTGAGCTAAATACAGCTAAAGGGAAGGGAATTCTCCAATAATACTGTTTGTTTTTAGATTTTTATACTAGGAAAGATCTTAGAACTAAAAGCAATTAGATTCTTTGCAACTAAAATGTTATTATTAATGTAACTAAAGTATTCAAGTTAGCATATGTGACCTGTGGTGCATTGGATTGTTTCCTGGTGAGGTAGTGACAAAGGGTGAGGTGTCAGGAGATCTCTTGGGAGGCTGCCCAAATTTGTAGACACTTGGGTTTTGAATATATATATATATCTTTGTTTTCAGGCAACTCATGAAACGGATCCAGAGCCATGGCTTCCCACCGGAGGTGGAGGAGCAGGATGATGGCACGCTGCCCATGTCTTGTGCCCAGGAGAGCGGGATGGACCNTCACTCTGCAGCCTGTGCTTCTGCTAGGATCAATGTGTAGATGCCATTCTTGTAGCTCTTACCTGCAAGTTTAGCTTGAATTAAGGCATTTGGGGGGGACCATTTAACTTAATTACTGCTAGTTTGGGATGTCTTTGTAAGAGTAGGGTTGGCACCAATGCAGTATGGAAGACTAGAAGATGGGGGTCACACTTACTGTGTTCCTATGGAAACTTTGAATATTTGTTTTATATGGATTTTTATTCACTTTTCAGACAAGATACTAACGTGTGCCCCTCAGCTGCTGA
>NC_034596.1:15987923-15991857 GCF_900095145.1 Mus pahari
TGAGGAATGTCATCTGCCTAGTGACCTGTTGGCATGGCCACTTCCTAGGGAGGTCATCTGAGGTTCTTTGAACCTTGCCTGCAGAAACCCTGACTGTTCCCTCAGCCCTTGGCTTCATCTGCATTACCACCGAGTATCAGTTGGAAGTATACAGCATTTGGCAGTCAACTTCCTGTAATAAATTCAACAACAGCAACTACTGTGTTGTAAATCTTTACCCTGACCTTTTATATTATAGTTTACACACACACCTTTGCCTCCCCAAAGTATGCCAGGCTCTTAAACTCATTAGCATTGAAAACCTGTAGGTCAGGAGGAGGGGCACTGGGAGACAGAACAGTGTGGGCTCTACTTAAGGCAAAAGTGGCTGAGTAAAACAGCTAACCTGTCATGGAGAGACCATGGATCTGAAGGTTGAGCTACCTGTACCTCAACAGCTGCTTCCTCTCCAGGGTCTCCTTTCCCAGGCGCAGGGCTTTATTTGCTGAGAACTTTCTTGGGAGCCACAAATAGTGGCTGGAGTTGGAAGATCTGAGGTGAAGCTGCTGTGTCCCATGCTGTGCCAGTAAGCTCAGGTGGGAATGTTACAAGGGTGGAAGGCCCCCACCCCAGGCCTGGATTATTGGTAGTTTGGATAGCTGGGGAAATGAAGATCTCCAGCTCCTGGCAGCAATACATTTTCCTATAGATAAAGGTTTTAAAGATAGTGTACCATATGATCACTGGAAATACTCAACTGTGAAGGTGATGGACAGATGAGAGAGGACACAAAGGAAAGGGCTCATTTTCTAAAGACTGAGTTCCAATCTAAAGGCTCAGACTGAAGTGGCTAGATGCCAGCACAGAATTCACAGGAAAGTACAACTTAGGTTTTGCTATTTTGAAGTAGGGTCCCAATATGCTGGCCTGGAGTTTGTTTTGTAGATGATACTGCCCTCAAATTGATGTGCATATGTGTATATGTACAATGTGGGTTTTGCCTGAGGAACCCATAAGAGGACGTCAGATTGGGAGGGGAGTTCCAGAACATGGGTCCTCCACAAGAGCAGCCAGTACACTTAACCCCTGAACCATCTCTCCAGCCCCCAAATAGTTTTTGTCTTTTTTAACAAGCCCCGATGGAGTGGTTGCCTAGCAGACTAAAGGCTGTGGGTTTCTTGCCATGAAAGGAGTTGTGTTCTGGAAGACAGGAATGCTCAGGTCAGGAAGGCAGTTTTGACTTAGTTCTCAAAAACTTAAGTTCTAAAGTCAGCAGGATCCAACCCTGACCTTGAATTTATCATCCTCCTGCTGCCTCAGTGTCATGAGTGTTAAGATTGCACCCAGTGACAATATTTTTTTGGCTTAAGTATATACATGTATGCTTGTATGGGTGCTTCTACGTGTGTGGAGGCCAGAGACTGACCTCTGACCTTCCTTGACCACTTGTCCAGTTTATGTATATGTGATGTATCAGGAGAGGGGTGGGCAGTGCCAGAAGAGAACATCAGATGTCCTGTTGTGTCATTTGAAGTCCCTTGAAAGAAGTTGAACCTGGAGCTAGGCTGGCAGCCCATAAGCGCCAGTGATGTACCTCCAACACAAGGCCTCTCACCAGACCTGGAGCTCACGATACTGGTGGCCAGCAAACGAAATCCTCTGTCTCCTCTCCAGAGGCCACCCCCTTACAGTCCTCTGCCACCTGGTTTGTATGTGTGTACTGAGATCAAACTTGGGACCTCATGCTTACAAGGCAAGCACTTCTCACTGGACCATCTCACAGCCCCTGAAACTGTCCTCTGGTTCATCCCCTGCCCAAATAGCAGCAGGCAGGGCAGCCCAGAGCACTTGTGGTCCTGGAACAGCCATGGATTGAGAGCCTGGAGCCAGACAGACCCAGCTGAGATGGCCCTATCCTTTCTAGGCACAGAGTACCTCTAGCTGCCTCATCTACAGTGGGAGTGAGTCAGTGCTACCTCTAGGACTTGCCCATAGGCGGGGATTGCAGAGCCCAGTATTAAGTGGAGGCACACATTTTACATATCCAAGCAGACCTGGCCTCCAGGTTCCTATCTGGCAAACCCTGCCCCAACCCGAACTTTCTAGCCCAGCGGTCCGGCTGCCCTTCCCCCAGAGGCTCTTCTATAATTCCAGATATTTTGTGCTCTCTCTTTCTCTTTCTCCCTCTTCTCACTCCCGATGCACTCTTTCTTTTCCCCCTCCCTCCCCTCTCCCAATGGAATTCCCCTGGCCTCAGTCCTTGGTGCCAGTAACCTCTGAGAGTGGCTTCCAATAAACCCACCTTTAATATAATAGACTCTGGCCTGAATTAGCACATTTCACCCAGGGAGAAATAACCTATCAGTGGTCTGTAAGGCAAATCTTTCCCCTCTCAAGTTGCTTTTGGCCAATGTTCTGTCACAGCTACAGAAAAATGAATAGCTAGGATATCCCTAGCTACACACCTAAAACATTGCTGCTGGTTGTGAGAGAAGGGTTTTATGTAGGCCAGGCTGACCTCAAATTCAGATCCACCTGCCCCTACCTCCCTAGTGCTGGCGTTAAAGGTGTCCACCACCACTGCCCAACTGACTAAAGTGTTTCTAAGGTGGAACCCACTGGGCTGCCATGCTTAACACCCCGTTGGGAGAAGGCCTAGGAAGCTGGGCAGGAGTGTGTGTCTACTAGGTAGCTGGGATGCTAAAGCCGGGGCTGCCTGTGATGTGACCTGTTCCCTCCTGTTTCCAACCTGTCTTGGCAGCTGTGCATGTTCAGCTCTTTGATTTATAGGCAGAGAGGCCACATTTGGCAAGTAAGTTTTAAGATATTACCTGGAACCTATTAAGAAACATTATTTGTGGTTTATCTCATTTAACTCGGCAGCTTGACAGGGCTTCTGGCCTGGCCCTGGCTTCTGTGGGCCTCAGCATCCTTATGAGTCAACGGGAGACAGAAAGCCAGGCTCAAGTAAGACTCAACCTCTTAGCTGTGCAGCCTGGGACGGTCCTGGTCACAGCCACTAGGGGGCAGCAGCATCTAGTGTTTAAGGTGTGGCTCGTTGGCTAGGGGCCAAGCTCCACTCTGAAAGAAGACTCCAAGCAGACTTGGTCCCTCTCCAGATTCCCCCAACCCTCATCCCTGTCTCAGTAGGACTTCCTGGGATCTCCAGTGGGTCATCTTCGGCCTCTGTTTCGCTGTCTCTTTGCCTGTCCCTTCAGTGGGTAAAGCCTGCAGCCATGGCTTCCTGAAGCATCCCAGGCCTACTCCTGTGCCCACATGACATTTGTACATGAAGATCTGGCCTACCTGTCCCCATGTGCCCCGAGAATAGGGTCCAGCGATTTGTGTGTCTCTGCGTAGCTGTCTCAGCTAATTGGCTCTGACCGGAGGCAGAACCCACCTAGGCTCCTCTGCATGATCCCGCCCACACCAACCATCCACTCCCATCCCCAGTACCTGACCCTCTCCTTACATCCACATCCCTGCAGACGCCAGGGTCTTGTGGAGATGGGCCTGGCAACCATGCTTTCCCTCAGCCCTACTCCTGAAAGCTTGAGGTCAGGTCCTGCCTCTGGGAACCTCATGGGCCCCAGGGCATCACACTGGGCAGTTCAGAACCCAGCTTTCAGGACAAACAGCTCCCACGGAGGACAGAGGCCTGGCATGAGTCATGTGACTCGTTCACAGCCCATCAAGCTTGCACCTGAGTCTCACAAAAAACTGAAGATCTTGTTTGTAGTCCGGTGCTTTTGAGTCAGGGCACAAGAAGCCTTGCTTGGGAGGGTAAACTACAGGTCACTCTATATCATAAAGAACACGGTGCAACCACTAGAACTGTATCCCTCCCCAGGTGCCTGCATAGGATAGCAGAGCTTCTGGGATCCCAGAAGCAAGAGAGCAGGACCAAGAAGCTTTCAGGAGGCTCCTCCTCCTCCTCCTCCTCCTCCTCCTCCTC
>NC_034596.1:15992027-15995357 GCF_900095145.1 Mus pahari
TCTTCTTCTTCTTCTTCTTCTTCTTCTTCTTCTTCTTCTTCTTCTTCTTCTTCTTCTTCTTCTTCTTCTTCTTCTTGAGACAGGGTTTCTCTGTGTAGCTCTGNNTGTCCTGGAACTCACTCTGTAGACCAAGCTAGCCTTACTCAGAGATCTGCCTGCCTTGGTCTCCCGAGTGCTGGAATTAAAGGTGTGCGCTGCCACCACCTGGCTACAGATTGATCTTATTCATGGAGTAACTAAGAAAGTACATAAGTAGCCCCGGCTGGCCTGGTACTTATATGGCCAGCCTGGGCCTCAAACTTCTAACAATCCTTCTCCCTCAGGTTCCTGAATACTACAAATCACTACACTGATGCACTTGGTGTGTGTGTGTGTGTGTGTGTGTGTGTGTGTGTGTGTGTGTGTGTAGAATTTGCCCTTTATCTTGAGATGGACACTAGCCTCCACTTGCCTTCAGACTTGTTTGTACTGGAATCACTGTCGACTCTGGGTCTCTGAATTACGGGGCTGAAGATCTTAGGGTTCTCTAGGCTTCGCCTGTACTGATTCTATTCCACACAACCAGTTAGTGAATCAACAGATGAACACTCCAACTCATCTCTCCCATCCTCCATCCACTTTATCATCCATCATATTCATTGTGCTGGCTAGTTTTCTGCCACCCTGACACGAGCTATGGTCATTGGACAGAAGGAACCTCAACAGAAAATGCCTTCATCAGATTGGCTACTGGGCATGTCTATGTGGTGTTTTCTAGATTAATGATTGATACAGGAGGGCCCAACCCAATGTGTGTGGTACCAACCCAGCAAAGATGGTCCTGGGTTGTATAGAAATGCAAGCTGAGCAAAACATGAGGCATAAGTCAGTAAGCAGAGTTCCGTAGAGATCAACCTTCAGGTTCCTCTTCTCAATCCTGTACATGATGCATTATAAACTGTAAGAAGAAATAAACCCTTTCTGCCCCGAGTTACTTTTGGTCATGGTGTTTATCACAGCAGCAGAAAGCAAACTAAAGCAGATTTCTGCAGCCCAGAGTGAGGTATTGCTGTGACAGACCTGACCACGTTGTTTTTTGGGGGGGCAGGTGTGCAGGGGGATTGTGGAATTGTTTGGAACTTTGGGCTGCAAAACACATTGAATACGCGAAGCTATCACTTACAGCTTTATCCCTTTGAAATAGGGTTTCTCAATGAATCTACAGCTAGGCAGGCAGCCAACCAGCCCCACAGATCCTCCACAATGCTGGGTGTTAATCAGGGTATTCCGGGCCATGTTTTACATGAGTGCTGAGTTCTGAACGCAGGTCATCAGGCTTACACAGCTAACTTTAGCCAAGAAGTCATCAGTGAAGGCTGCCTTACTGGCTATAAAAGAAACCCAAAACAAACAAACAAACAAACAAACAAACAAACAACCAGATTTATTTATATTTATTTATGTGTAAGGGTGCATTGCCTACATCTGTCTGTGCACCACATGCATGCATTACCTGCAGTGGCCAGAAGAGGTCGTTAAATCCCCTGCAAGTGGGCGTACAGACACCAGGTGAGCGCCGTGTAGAAATCAAGCTCTGGTAGAACCCGTGATCTTAACATCTGAACCATCTCTCCATCCTCTTTCGCAGCTTTTGCTTCCCCCCAACCTCCGGTAACATTCTAGGGCTCAAATTCTGGTCTTTGTGTTTGCAAGTGTTTCTTCGCTGTCTCTACCCAAACTACAGACTTCCTTGTCCACAGCTTCCAGACGATGGGGTGTACCCAGAAATTTAGCAGGGAAGCCGTCCTCTTAGACTGGCTAGAAGTCCCTACTTTCTCCTGACTGAGAAAACGGGGCATGTAAGATGCACCATTAGACAGGGCAAGAAACACATTCAGAGAGACCGGGATTTCAGGCAGGCTCATCCCGAACCTGACCATCCAGGACATCTTCCTCTCTGGGCCACTGAACTTTCTGCCTCTCTCCACCATCAGCTCCTGTCTGGGTGTTCTAGATGGCAGCCTGTGGAGAGGAGACTCTGGGATGCTGCATGCCGCACATCCCAAGAGACAGTTTGGTCTCTGCCTGGCTGGCTGTTCTAAAAATAGCTTCTGCTAATGAAGGGAGGGCTGGGGTCTGGCTGGAGTGGGGTGCTGGGCCCCATTCTCCTGTGAGCAGGCCCTGTCCTGAGCTCATCAGCTAAGCAGGTAATTATACGTGTGCTTTTCACCACACAAAGGGGCTCTCAGAGAACTTCCGAGAGGCTCCGCTTCCTGGCTGATTTGATTTTTTTTTTTCAGAGCTGGAGTGTGAAAGTCAAGCTGAACCTGCCTAATTGTGCCTGCGAAGGCAATTCAGAGAAGCTGCTCTTGGAAAGGAATCAGGACAATTAGCTCTGGGCTGTGTGGAGAAGGGACAAGAGAGCTCACCATGGTGAATGTCAGCCTGTCCCTGGGCGAAGGAAAGGGCAGCATTGAGTGAGAGTGAAGAGGTGGGTATCTTGTCCTGAGTCTGGGTGTGAGTGGTGGTGGGGTACAGGCGTGGGAGCTAGGACCAGTCAGGAGAAGACGCAATTAGCCCAGTCAGCGTTGGATGCCAGTGGTCTTGGGCCACTAACACATCCCTGGAGCCTCAGTTTCCCTGAGTCCCCAAATGAGCAACACTCACACACACACTCTCTCTCTCACACACACTCTCTCACACACACACACTCTCATACTCTCACACACACTCTCACACACTCTCTCACACACATACACACTCTCTCACACACACACTCTCACACACACTCTCACACACACACATACTCTCACACACACACACTCTCTCTCACACACACTCACTCACACACACACACTCATACACACACACTCTCTCTCTCTCACATACACACACTCTCTCACACACACACTCACACACACACACACTCTCATACTCTCACACACACACTCTCACACACTCTCTCACACACATACACACTCTCTCTCACACACACACACTCACTCACACACACTCTCACACACATACACTCTCTCTCACACACACTCACTCACACACACACACTCATACACACACACTCTCTCTCACATACACACACTCTCACACACACACTCTCATACTCTCACACACACACACTCTCACACACTCTCTCACACACTCTCTCTCTCACACACATACACACTCTCTCTCTCACACACACACACTCACTCACTCACACACACACTCTCACACACATATACACTCTCTCTTACACACTCACTCACACACACACTCTCACACACACTCACTCATACATACACACTCACACATTCTCTCACATACACACACTCTCTCTCTCACACACACACACAC
>NC_034596.1:15995902-16034698 GCF_900095145.1 Mus pahari
CACACACACACACACACACACACACACACACACACATAATGGACCAGATGGAGCACGTTCATCCCAGGCAGTGTAGGCACAAGGCCAGGGCAGATGGTGCCAACAGGCCCTGCAGCAAACTATCCACAGCAGCTGTAAGCCTGGCCCTCCCATACCCAGGGGCCTGGCTGTGTAAGCCAAAACTGCTCTTCTCCTTACCTCCTGCCCTGGGCCTGGACCAGGGGAAAATGTTACCAATTCCTGTGACTCTTGGGGCTTCCAAGTCTGAGAGCTGGGCATTCAAATCTCGGGGAGGTTGCATCTGCAGCCTCTGGACTGGCTTTGTCCCTTGATTCAGGGCTCCATCTGGCACCAAGTAGGTGACAAATGTTTGTCCTTCCTATAGCATCAGGAAACTGAGGTCTATAAGTTCAGCTCCCAGTCACTAAAGTACCTGCGTGCACGCGTGTGTGTTTTGTTATATTTCATTGTGTGTGTGGGTATGAACATGCATGTGCCTTGGCACATATGTGTATCAGAGGGCAACCTCAGGTATTGGCCCCCACTGTCTACCTTGGAACAGTCCCTTTTGCTGTTGTCTTCAGCTTGGATTCTCCTCCCATCTCCTTGTAGTACTATGAGTAGATGCTCATACATACTACTGTGTCCAGCTTTTATGTGGGGCTGGAGTCTAGAACTCTGGTCCTCACACTTGCACCGCAGTCTCTTTTACCCACTGAGCCATCTTCCCAGCCCTGTGTGTCTGTTTTAGATTTATTTATGTGTGTAGATGTTTTGCCTGTATGTATATCTATGCACCATGTAAGTTCCCGGTTCCCACAGAGACCAGCAGGGGCATCCAACCCCTAGAACTGGAGTTAGGTGGCTGTGAGATGCCATGTTGTGTGCTGGGAATCAAACTCTGGACCTCTCTCTGCAAGAACAACACATGATCTGAACCATTGAACCATCTCTCTAGCCCGCTGTGTGTCTATTGTAGACAGAAATTTCTAGAGAGAGCATGACTACCTGCTTTAAAAAGAGACCAAGGTATATACAATTGGTTTTATTCATTTTCTTTTCTTTTTTTTTAAAATGATTTCTTTTAGTTTTCAAGATCTGACCAGGAGGAACAGTCTTCCCCAGGAAAGAGCACACCAATTGGTTCTCCAATACTTAGCGATCAGCACTGAAAGCCTTCACACCAATGGCCTGATACGGACAGAAGGCTATGCTTGTGCACGTTTTACTCATATTAAAGGGATGTGGCCAGCTCTGTCTGTCAGGACAAGCCTATGGTATAGAGTGCCCACGTCTACACACAGGGTGTGACAATCACACTTCCTGGCTGTGTTTTGTGGGTTAGACTCCATATCTCTAGAGAACTCAGAAAAGGTCTGGCTTTTGGCTCCTGCTCCGTGAGTTTTAACATCACTGCTGTGGCCATCACTGGGTGGCTCAGGCTCCGACTGTAAAACCCAGATAAGCTGGCAGGCGGCATGGGATGACTCCTTCCATGTGGCTGGAATGAGAGCATCAGGGCTCGGTGTGTCAGTGTCCTCCAGCAAGGGGCATGCTGGTGTTCATCTGATTGGTCTATGTTTGAGCCATGCTAGTTAAATAGGTGGGGGTTTGTTTCCTTGTTTGTTTGTTTGTTTGTTTGGAACTTATGTAGCTTAGGCTTCCCTCAAATTCACTGTTCAACAATGCTTACCTCTTAACTTTATAATCTTCTGCCTCTTAAGTCCTGAGTGCCAGGATCACAAGGAATGTACCACCATGCCCAGTTTATATCATGCTGTGAATTAAGGGCTTCGTGAATGCCAGGCAAATACGCTACCAATGGATCCACCTCATGAGCCTCCAGCTAAGTAGTTTATGTTTATTCTTTGAATGTTTCTATTTATTCTTTGATCATGTGATGGCTAGTTTTATGTCAACTTGACACAAGCTAGAGTCATCCAAAAGGAGGGAACCTCAATTGAGAAAATGCCTCCATAAGATCCAGCTGTAGGGCATTTTCTTAATTAGTGATTGATGGGGAAGGTCCCAGCTCATTGTGGGTGGGGCCTTCCCTGGGCTGGTGGTTCTGGGTTCTATAAGAAAGCAGGCTGAGCAAGCCAGGGGAAGCAAGCCAGTAAGCAGCATCCCTCCATGGCCTCTGCATCAGCTCCTGCCTCCAAGTTTCAGCCCTGCTTGAGTTCCCATCCTGACTTCCTTTGATGATGAACATTGATCTGGAAGTGTAAGCTGAATAAACCCTTTCCTCCCCAACTTTCTTTTTTGTCATGGTGTTTCATCACAGCAATAGAAACCCTAAGACAGAGGCTATGGGTGAAGGTGCAGCCTGGTAAAGCATGGAACTCCAACACTTTGGAGATGGCAGTAGTGTGGGATGACCACCAAGAACAACAGTTGGGGCTGGAGGCCAGAAAATTTGAGTGAATCTCAGATAATTGGACTCAGTTACTTACACTATTGGATATTGGTTTTGGTTTGTTCAGATTATAACAGCCTCCTGATTCTTCCTTCTTGAAGAAAGAAAGCATTTAATTTATTTTTTATTTTATAGGATCCCACAGTTAAGAAACTTTTAATTTTAAAGAGTTTTGGATTTTAAAGAGACTGTATTTTTAAAGATTGGAACTTTTAAAGCTTGACATGTTTATATTAAAATGTTGATATTAAAGTGTCATCTTAGGGAAGAACTCGAAAGAAAAGTTTATGGCTTAATGGTGCGTGGTGTTTCAAGTTTACAAGGGGTCTTTTGAGCCTGCTGGTTTTATGCCAACTTAACACAGCTAGAGTCATCTGAGAGGAAGGAAACTGAATGGAGAAAATGCTTCCATAAGATCTGGCTGAAAGACATTTTCGTAGTGATTGATGGGGGAGGGCCCAGCTTTTTGTGGGTGGGGCCACCCCTGGGCTGGTGGTCCTGGGTTCTATAAGAAAGCAGATGAGGAGCAAGCCAGTAAGCAGCCTTTGCATCAGCTCCTGTCTCCAGCATCCTGCCATCCATGAGTCTCTGCCTTTGTTCTTGGATGGTGAACACTGATGGGGAACCGTAAGTGGAATAAACCCTTTCCTCTTCAACTGCTGTCCACTGCAAAAGGAAACCTCACTGATCAATGTTGAGAACAGCACTGATCAATGAGTTTGAACAACTATTGAGAAGACAGTTTGACAACACATTCATTTAACAAAGTAATGCTAGTGTGTGCGTGTGTGTGCGTGTGTGTGTGTGTGTGTGTGTGTGTGTGTGTATGTGTGTGTGTGATACGAGGCCTATTACTGGGTAGCACCAGAGATATCTTTTCTTCTTCTCCAGGGGCCTACATGAACCTTGAGGCACTGTGAAATCCAGCCCTTCCTCTAGGGAGTAAATTTTCAGGGCAGTTCCCAGCTTGCTTTCTCCCTGTTGTGCAGCCAGTATGTAGCCTTTAGCAATAGGGCCTTACCATCCAGTTCTGATAGGCAAGGAAGAGCAATGGCAATAGCTTGTGTTGTTTTGGGGCCTCTGGGGGCTTCCCTGACCAATAACTCATAGGGAGGCAGCCCACACTTGGCACTGGTTATTTTGTTTAATGACCCATGTCTTCTGGGGAAAACATTGTCCACCCATGCGTAGTACCTGTGTTCAAACTTTTAAAAATTATGTTTTCAAAATGAGCTTGCAATGTAGTGGATTTCCATTAGGGTTTTCCACATAGGCTTAGTTTTGATTAATCCATCCTACCTCCGCCTCCGCCCCAGTTAGATGATTGAGATACTCAAGGACGAAGAGCCCCCAAGGCTGCTTGTGAACATAGGGTGTGGGCTGCTGTGAGTGGGGCCAGAAAATGTAGGCCTGGAGACAAACTATCCTAGTTGGCTCTTCTGTCGTTGTGATAAAAACACCAAACCAACTGGGGAGGAAAGGGCTTGTTATCTTATAAATCTGCAGTCTATTATCATGGGAAGTCAGTGCGTACGCTCAAGGCAGGAACCATGAAGGAATAATGACCACTGGCTTGCTCGTTCCCTGTGGCTTCCTTGGCTTGCTTTCGTAATACAGCTCAGGACCATCTGCCTAGGAGTGGGGGAATAGGGGGGGGGGTGCTCCTTTACATTAACCATTAGAAATGCCCACAGGCTACTCCAATGGAGGCAGTTCCTCAACTGAGGTTCTCTCTTTTCAGGTGACTCTAATTTGTGTCAAAAAAAAAAAAGTCACAAAACAACAAAAGCACACAACCCTTTTTGCATCGGAGGAGACAGAGCTCCAAGGGAGATTTCCCCCCAAATAGAAGATTCCCCACCCCCACCCCTGTCAGCCACTTCTGTGTCCAGCTGTCCACTGGATGCGAAGCCAAGCTATGTTCAGCTTTTTCAGCCAGCACAGAGGAACAGCTGCACCCCATCATTGATGGCACAGGGAGGAAGTCTCCTCGGCATGCTCTATGGTAGGATCTCGTGGCTCCTGAAACAGGTTGCAAGTTCTGCCCACGTGTGGCTGGCCACTGTTGGTTCTTGACTACCTTAGTGCCATCTTTTGCAGAGCTCCAGCGCTCCAGCAAAGACAGCCCCTGATGTGGAATGCTCTCACTGAAGTCTATGTGGTGGAATGAGGGTTCAAGAGTTCTACATGGGGGCTTCTGTAGTCCTGGACCTGTGACTAGTTGCTCAAACCTGATGGCTTTTTTTAGGGAGAGGAGAACAAACCAAAGTGATAGAGGACAGGTACATTTCAGGGGCCATGTTTTAACTCAAGACCAGCCGTCTCTCAGGCTCCATCCTGCTATCCAGGCTCCATGCAGAGGAGCAGACCAATAACTTGAAACTTATGCAAAATAACGTATCGTTGCTCTGCGTGTCCCGTAGTCTGCAGGTGTTGAGCATCATTGTTGACACGCTCCTCTGCTGGGTGGACCAGAGTGGTGATGGATGAAGAACAGAAGAGCCAAGGACTGCTGGAGCAATTGGGAGAGACCCTTCTCCGGGGAGACTGGATGCTGCCTCTCAAGAGCTCTTCTGGAAAAGGTGAGCCTGACTTCCTGGCTGAGCCCTGGGATTTGGAAAGTGGTTTTACTACTTATGTCCAGTGAGCCTACTGTGTGTTAGGACTTGGTGCCTTTTCTCAGACCATCTTTCTATGCAGAGGGGCAAGAAGGAAACTGCTTTGGACCCTAGGAAGGGAAACCCTTACTGGAAACCCACTCTGAGGGAGGCAGGGAAAGGATCTGGGGCAGGCTGAGTGGCCTGGGGTAATTGGTTTCTCAGCCACAGTTGGTAGCGGCTTTCTTGGGTCCTCAAGGAGGCTCTGGGAAGATTCTTTTGCCCCAAGTGTGGCAAGGGTGGCTGAAGCAGATGGAGCTCTCTGAGACCACAGCCCCCCCTCTCGCCGCCCACCTTCAAGAAGCTCATGGTTCCATCTTAAAAGCCTTTCCAATAAAGCCTTGGAGACAACAAGCCCCATTTCCTGAGCAGAGTTGAACGGTTATTTTACACTTCATCTAATTGATTAAAATGACTCTTCTGAATTAACTGGGCTTTCCAGAGCCAAGCGGGGGAGTGAAATCCAGAGAGTGAGCTGGCTGCCAGGCTGGACAGTGACTTTTGTGAGGGATGGCTCCTCTGGTCCCTGTTGTGTACAACTCTGCTTTCTGTCTCCCACATCCAGTACCCTGATACCCTCCTGCCAAAGCTAAGGGCATCTTTGCAGGGTCTCAGCCCTCAGAAATAGGATTGGGGATGATACAGCTGCTGGTCACTCCCTGCAAACCTCTAGCCTGTTGGAAGGCATGCATCATACAGTAGCCTTGACTCTTTCACACTACTCCAGAGTGTCACTGAGACAGCAATTGACAGAACGGACACTGAGGCCTATAGGTGGCTTATTTACAAGGTGGCCAGGTTGGGGCTGAGGCCAGCCTGTTGATGGGAAGCCAATGTCCTGTTCGCTCTCCAACTCCTGCCCTGAAGATATTGTCAAGGGAGTTCTCCTATGCTGTCACCTTATTTCATGACCCTGAGATTCCTATTGTCAATGCAATGGGTTTCAAGACTTCACACATGAGACCTTGTCCAGAATGACGCCTGAATCAGCAGGTTTCAGCTTGCTGGAGGTGATGTCAATGTCACATGAACTGTCCTATACCCACATGTGACACCTGTTAGGATATCTGTCATGATGTCCATGGTGACACCTGCCTGTAACCCCAGCCCTGGGGAGTGGGAGCAGGTCAACCTCAATTATATAGCAAATTTAGGTCAGCCTGAGCTATGCAGTGCCCCCCCCCCCAAGTACCCCTAAAAGAGATCTGTTGTGAGCAAGAACATAAATACTCATAGTTAGTCTAACAAAAGTTATATTCTATTATGCTAGGGGCCATCACACAAAGTTCACACTCTAAATTCCTAACTAAGGTCCAAAGCCAATCTCACTAAGACTGCTCACCTGTGTGACTTATCGCAGAGGCAGGTCAGATCCAGTCTCTAACAGAAGTCTCTGGTTTGAGAGGGAGAGTCTCTAGCCTCAGGGCAGATCAAGGTGGTTTCTCTCCAGATGTGTAGAGCAGAGCATTGCTCGTGGTCTCTGCTTGTATACTGTCCAGTGGGTGGCATGGGGTTCTAGGCTTGTGTCTGGTTATCTTGAGTGAGTGACATCACTGGGTTCTGGTTACCAGGCGCTGCCTTGGGGTGTACTGGGGTTCCTTGGCTAATCTTTTTACGTGTCTAAATGGCATGTTTTTACTATTCTAAGATCTGTCACAGTCTTTCTGTGTCACATCCATAACCCATGCCTCCCCTCTTCTGTCTCCTCCCTGGGCCACCCAGCCGTTCTCTTTTGTGAGGTGTGGTTTTATAGCACTTGATTGCTGTGTTATTGACATTGGCTCCTTATCTTCTCCTCTTCCTCCTTTGAGACAAGGTCTCCCTATTTATCGATGGCTGCTCTGAGACTTGCTATGTAGACCAGGCTAGCCTTAAACTCACAGAGATCCGCCTGCCTCTGCTTCCTGAGTTCAGAGACTAACGGTGGCATCTTGCCTTAAGTATCTGTCTTAGTCAGGGTTTCTATTCCTGCACAACATCATGACCAAGAAGCAAGTTGGGGAGGCAAGGGTTTATTTGGCTTACATTTCCATACTGCTGTTGATCACCAAAGGATGCAGGACTGGAACTCAAGCAGGTCAGGAAGCAGGAGCTGATGCAGAGGCCATGGAGGGATGTTCTTTACTGGTTTGCTTGCTTCCCCTGGCTTGCTCAGTCTGCTCTCTTATAGAACCCAAGACTACCAGCCTAGGGATGGTCCCACCCACAAGGGGCCTTTCCCCCTTGATCACTAATTGAGAAAATACCTTACAGCTGGATCTCATGTAGGCATTTCCCCAACTGAAGCTCCTTTCTCTGTGATAACTCCAGCTGTGTCAAGTTGACACAAAACTAGCCAGTACAGTATCCTTGGGTTAGACTCCATGATAAATGCTTAAAGACCTGAGCTTAAAACTAATGAATGAGGGGAAGAGGGAAAAGCCAGCTATAGGAAGTAGGAGATATCTTTAGTGGAGCATGGAATAGGCTGACTAGTGGACGTCTGGACAGTTTTGCATCCAAGGTCGCCCTTGCCACCATCATAGATGGTGTTATGAGCCTGTCTTTGGGCCTGCAGGGTACATGGGGCTCATGGACACCTCCTTTCAACCTAGCCCTTGACTACGATCATGGCTGCCTGTTGGTGACTACGCTAGGGAGGGTATAGCATAGAGCTGGAAGGTAGGTGGCATGCTGTCTGGTGTATCTGTCAATGTGTGGATGAGGTGGACCTGAGTCCTCTTCAGCATCCTGTAAATCGAGACTGCCCACAGTCCCCAGCCAGGTGCCCATGAGAAAGAAGACATCTTTGCCTTGTTGTCCTATACCTGTATTGGGTGGAAGTGGAGCAGTGACATTGGGACCAGTGTCCCCAGCCTGGCTGGCAGTGTCTCAGGCTGGTGGTTTCCTCCTGGTGAATATTTATGACCTGCCTATCCCCATTCTCCAAATTGAAGCTGATGGTGGCTCCTTTGATTTCTTTCCCACACACAGCCAGGCGGCTGGCTGCCTAGGAGCATTTAATAAGCCCTTAGGCCAAATGTCTGCTTGCCCCAAGGGAGTGTCTCTAGGGCTTTCTTGCAGGCAGCTGGCAGCTCTCATGGCAACCTTGGAGGATGGAAGGATGGTTTTTCTGTTTGTTTGTTTTTGCCTCTTCCTGCTTGGGTTCAGTTTGGGACCCTGCAAATCCAACAGAGGACAGAGGAGCAGGAGAGAAACCAAGGTGTGTCTCTATACCAAGAGAGGTTCAGAGAAGAGCAAGAGTTGGGTTTACATTGCCTAATGTAGGAAAAGGCTTCTACTCGAAGACCAGATGAACAGGCTTTAGAGGAGAAGTAACGGGAGCTAAGACTGAGATTTTTCACACCAACCACGCCCTTCCCATCTCTTTTCCAACCTCTTTGTCTCAGACTCCTTGCCTTATGTCCAAATGGTCCAGAAGCTTTAGCAAGAGTCCTGTGGAAATCAGGCATGGTGAGGCAGGAGGATTGCCTTGAGCTATTTAGTGAGCTCTAGACCAGCCTGTGCTATGGAGTACAATCTTGCTTTGAAACCAAACAATAATAACAAAATAGTCCTGTATAGTCAGGTCACCCCAGTCACATGTTCCATACCTGATTACCTGAGCTTATTCCATCGGGTCTTCCTCCATGCCCCCTTCCCCCCCTAGAGGACATCTGATCTCATCTGTCTGCCAGAGTCCTGTTAAGCCATTTTAGCCAGAAGCCCTCAATCCTGATGTTTCCCCTAGTAATTTTCCCATACCGACCTTGCTGTCATCTTCGCTATAAATCCTTGCCTTTCTATTTATTTAAGTTTACCCTCCCCGCAGTGTGTGTGTGTGTGTGTGTGTGTGTGTGTGTAGGTAGGTAGTATGACCCTCAGAGGCAGGAAGAGGGTGTAAAATCTACTGAATGCTGCAAAGTCTCATTATTGTTAAGCTGGATTTTTCGGCATTTGTGAGATGTATCCCATGTGGGTGTTAGAAACTGATCGCAGATCCTCTATAATCCTTATTAGCTCTTACTCACTGAGCCATCTCTCTAGTCCCTCTTTTCTTCTTTTCTTCCATTTACGTATGTGTGTGGTATGTGTGTGTGTGTGTGTGTGTGTGTGTGTGCACTCCCCCCAACCTATGCATGCAGCTTATGCAGTTGCTCATAGAGGCCAGAGGAGGGCGCTGGATCTCCTGGAGATGGAGTTACAGGTGGATGTGAACTCCCTAACATGGATGCTAAGGAAACAAAATCCATTCTTCTGCAAAAACACAAAACACTTTTTTTTTCTTTTAAAGGTTTATTTATTTTATGTATGTGAGTATACTGTAGCTGTACAGATGGTTGTGAGCCTTCATGTGGTTGTTGGGAATTGAATTTTTAGGACCTCTGCTCACTCCGGTCGGCCCCATTTGCTCAGTCTCTGCTTGCTCTGGTCCAAAGATTTATTTATTATTATACATAAGTACACTGTAGCTGACTTCAGACACACCAGAAGAGGGCATCAGATCTCATTACGGGTAGCTGTGAGCCACCATGTGGTTGTTGCAATTTGAACCTTAAGAAGAGCAGTCAGTGCTCTTTCCCACTGAGCCATCTCGCCAGCCCCACAAAACACTTTTTTAAAAAAAGATTTATTTATTTTGTGTATCTGAGTACACTGTCACTGTCTTCAGACACACTAGAAGAGGGCATCAGATCTCATTACAGATGGTTGTGAGCCACTGTGTAGTTGCTGGGAATTGAACTCAGGAAGAGCAGCCAGTACTCTTAACCCCTGAACCACCTCTCCAGCCCCACAAAACACTCTTAAAACACTGAATCTCCTATCCAGCTCCAAATCCCTACTTTTCTGTGTCTTGTTCTGGACTAAGCCCAATCTACCCACTGCTGCAAAGTCCCATTACTGTGACCCCATGCCATGGACCACCCAGCCGGGTATGGGGGATCCCTGGGATGTGGGTTCTTGAGGCCAGGTGGGTAAGGATTCGGATGCTCTGAGTCACTTGAATCTTGTTCTCCAGGACACGGGGCATCTTCTACTTGGCGGCTGCACTGGCTTTCTAGCCGATCTGAAAACATCTGATCAACATGCTTCCTCTTGCTGCTCTGAGGTCACGTTTCTTCAGTGGCGTCTTCTGTCTTAGAAGGTCCCCTGCAGCCCTGCCCTCAGGCATAACTTTGCTGGCAGACATAGGTATCCCAAATCTTTGAGAATGACTTCACAAGCCTCTCAATTCTGAAAAAGTCAGCGTCAAACACTATTTTGTCAACTTCCTTTGGTGTCTCTGGAGCTGCCGTGTGGGCTTGCGCTTCCTGCCGAAGCCTGTCTTTCATTGCATTCTTTATGGCGTCAAGGTGACTCCTAGCTGCCACTCGATATAGAAGTAAAACCTTTATCATCTGTATTACGGTGATTAATGGTAAATAAAGCATGGCTTAATAGCTGATGAAGTGAATAATAATGACCACTAGATTTTAATCTCTGAAGTTGTACCTTAAGACTTTGATGAGTCCTCTCTGTAGTAGCCTGACCTTGGGGGTTATATGGAATTCCCATTGGATGCTCTATATCCCATTAAATGCAAAATTTTGCAAAAGCTTGAGAAGTGTAAGCTGGAGCATTAACAGTTTTAATTCTTTTTGGCACACCTAAGGAGGAGAAGCACATAATAAGATGTTGTATGACATCTTTCACAGCCTCCCTGGTTCTAGCAGTGGCCATGACCACATGCGAATAGGTATCTACAGTAACATGTACATAGGCCAATTTTTCAAATTTTGGGATATGAGTTACATCTGTTTGCCACAGAACTTGAGGTGTAAGGCCCCTCGGGTTAATTCCCATTTTTTTTTCTTCAAGACAGGGTTTCTCTGTATAGCCCTGGCTGTCCTGGAACTCACTTTGTATGTAGACCAGGCTGGCCTCGAACTCAGAAATCCACCTGCCTCTGCCTCCCAAGTGCTGGGATTAAAGGCATGCGCCACCACTGCCTGGCTTAACTCCCATTTTTAATGAATGATATACATCAGGACAATGTTTACAATCCTTCACAATTTGTCTAACCTGTTCTCGTGTCAAACTGAGCATCCTTCTCAAGGCCAATGCATTCTGATGACGTAAAGCATGACTTTCCAATGCTTGTTTAGCCATACTAGCAATCACATGTTCCTTCGTTAATAAATCTGCCATAGCATTTCCTGAAGCCAAAGGACCTGGCAGGCCAGTATGTCCTCTGATATGTCCTATAAAAATTTGTCTTTTTCTCAAATTATATTTTGTAACTGAAGCAAGAGTTGTATAATTTTTGAACTCCCAGATATAAGAGCTGTCTCTATATCAGGAAATAAACAAACTACATATTTTGAATTTGTATAAAGATTAAATTCTTCAGGTATGTGTTCAAGGGCAGTAATAACTGCAATGATTTCTGCCTGCTGCACAGAAATTTCTTTTGCACTTTTAATAATTACAGGTCTATCTTTTATAGAGAGAGCTGAAGTTCCATTGGATGACCCATCTGTAAATACCAAGAGGGTATTGGAAATATGTTCCAATGCTATTTTAGAAGAAAATATTATCTGTTTCTTCTACAAACTTTAATATAGGGTGTTGAGGTACATGATATTTAATTTGTTCCATATGATGAGCTAATGCTATTCCCCAATCAGCCACAGTTTGAAGTAAATACTCCAATTGTTCCTTATTATAAGGAATGATAATTTCTTGCATTTCTTTATCAAATAATTCCCTGGATCTTAACTTCCCTTTAATAATTAATTGACTGCATATAAAAGGATAAGAAGATACCATTTTTACTTGAATATGAGGGAGATAAATCTAATCTAATACTCCTTTTTGCCACAAACATACAATAGGGGTGTAAGATGTTTTAAGTATAAGAAGAGACCATGGTTTTAAATAATTTATTTGTTTTACTTTTGTATCTTGCATCATTTGTTCTAGCAATTCTAATTATTCTAAGGCTTCTTTTGTAAGCTGTCTTTTAGATTTTGGATCAGGATCTCCTTTAAGAATTTCAGATAAATGATGCAGCTGTCCAATGGTAATTTTTAAATAAGTTCTAATCTAATTAATATTTCCCAACAATTTTTGAAAATCATTGTCTTTAATTTATCAATCCTAAGTTGCAATTTTTGAGATATGATATATTCACTATGAATTGTTTTTCCCAAGTAATTTATTGACTTATTATGTTGAATTTTATCATGGGTAATAATTAATCCATACTGGGTCAATACCTCAATCATATTTTTCAAAATTTAGTTAAATCCTTTGTTTTTTCATCTATAAGAATATCATCCATATAATGTAAAATAAAAGCCTTTTTATATTTAGCCCTAATGGATCTTAAGGCTTGATCCATAAATTTCTGATATATATTTCTGATAATAGAGTGGGACTATTTTTCATACCCTGGGGGAGAACACTCCATTAATACCTTTGAAATGGTCTTTGAAAATTAACAGAGGGGATTCTGAAAACAAATCTTTGTGTATCTTCTGTTTGTAATTTTATAGCAAAAAAAAAAAAACAAAAAACAAACAAACAAAACCAACAACACCCCCAATCATTTAAATCGATAGCATAATAATCCTCTGGGACAACTGTGGATGGGTGTCCTGGCTATAAAGCTCCCATACCATGCATTGTCTTATTAACAGCCCTAAGATCTTGTAAAAGCCTCCATTTGCCTGATTTTTTTCTTAATGACAAACACTGAAGTATTCCATGGACTGTTAGATTCTTCAGTATGTCCTAATAGTAGTTGTTCTTCTACTAATTGTTCTAAAGCCTGTATCTACTAACTGCACTCTCTCATAAAGAGAGAGTATATAGTTTTTATTTACTGCAAGATCTAGTCCCGCACTTCCTAGCGTTGCTCTGGGTAAGCTTAAGATGTTAACTCAGAGGCCAAAGGATCTAGTTTACTTGTACCTTCCTTTCTTTCCCCTTTTAGCCTCTTTTTTTAAAATTTCAGGGCAGAGGGCATGACCCTCACCCCATTTTTTTGTCTCCTCATCTTTCAGAGGGGTTCCATCCTTATGAAATTTTGATTTACATTCATTCCTCCAATGCTTTCCCTTCTTACACTGAGGACATAGCTTCAGAGATTGGTTTTTCTTATTTTTATCTTTTGATGTCTGTTCTTCTTTTTTATAGTCGAGGCTCATATATCCTTGCTGGCCACAAGAAAAGCACGAAACCTTTTGGTTTCTTCCTCCTTTTAAGTTCTGAACATAGACACTGAAATGTTGCCCTTGCATTGCTGCAGCATAGGCCATAGCCTGGACCAATCCTGGTGAGGCATCTATGCATGCATGCTTTGATGGAATCTTGCACTGTCTCTGTTTTTTTGATTGGTCTAATTGGTTCCTAGCAGAGAGTATTGGCATTTTCCTATGCAAGTTGTTTTAATAACATGTCTGAGCCCTCAGAGGGAGGAAGCATCCAGCCTAGTACTTCTTCCAATCTAGCAATAAAATCTAAAGTCAGGCTTCCTTCCTCTGGGAACCATGGACTGACACTCATACAAAGTTATAAAATGCTGCCAAACTTTTCTTTGAGGTTTTAACACCTCTACTTTCTAACATAAGACTCAATACTGCCAGAAACATGCCTCTGTATTTTGACTGTGACTGCCCCATGGTTCTTACCTTCTTGTCGTCTTAACTTGATGTGTCTCTGTGGAGGAGTCCGCAGCACTCTGATGAGGTCCTATCCTTACCAGAAAAAAATTTTTTTTTAGAAAAAGAAAGGAGAGAGAAAGCATACCTTCTTCGAGCCCAACGTTGAAGCGCCAGCTGCCCTGGACCATCCCAACTGGGTATGGGGGTCCCTGGGATGTGGGCTCTTGAGGCCAGGTGGGTAAGGATTTGGCTGTGACATACAGAAGCGCAGAGGCAGTTTGAATCTGAGTGTATTTTGCAGCTCTTGAGCAAGGGTTTTTATGCACAGAGAAACAGGTGTTACAACTCTGCAAAGCTGTGTTCAGTGAAGCAGAACGATAGAAGGGACATGGGTGCAGCAAAATACAAAGTACAAAATCATCCAGATAGTGCAACTTCAAAAAGGGTGTTTCCAATAAAACAACCAGGTAGAACAGACATTATTATGATCATTTGGCACATCAAAATATAAAAATTATCTAAGGCTAGTGGCAAATTCCCAAGAATAATGAACTTTTATGATCAGTTACTGTTTAACTTCTAGCTCCTGTTTTCTGTAAATCTTCAAAGCATAAATTTAAACTGTTTTAATTCTTTTTATTTAAGGCTTTCTTAAATAATATACCAAAACCTATTTCCGATGACATATGTGTAGCCATATAAAATTTTATTGTTGGGAAAATTCATATTTATCAATACTATCTTATACTTTATTCATCAAGTGAAGCACTGGTTTTCCCGGAGATGAGGTCATATTTAGTGACTCCATTTCAAGGGATGGTTTTGTAGCCATGATACTCATTTAAGATCTTAGCCTAGGCTATCAGGAACATCTGGTATATACAAAAAGGAATAGAAAACAATAAAACAGGTAAGTTGCCAAGAGAACCACAGCTCAATTTTTCTCCTGCAAAGAGTTCCACAACCAGTTCCACTTGAACTGGCTATAACCATGGGTTTCTGGTTCTCCTGCCTCCGTCTGGAATCAGTGCTGGGTTCACAGGTGTGCACCGCTCTGTCTGGTTTATGTGCTGGGATTCAAACCCAAGCTCCATTCCTGTAGTCCCGCCCTTAGACAGGGCTGCTTTTTCTTCCCATCCATCCTTGTTACTTCTCGTTGCTGTGTTAAAACACCATGACCAAGTTTGTTTTGACAAATTTGTTTTGCTTGGTTCTGGAGGGAGATTCCATAATGACAAGGCAGGGCAGGAAGCTGAGACCACACCTGCAGCTACACACAGGAAGCAGAGAGAGTGATCAGGATGTGAGTTGGGGCTATCTCAAGGCCTGTCCCCAGGGATCTTCTTCCTCTGTCAAAGCCTCCTACGAGTTCCATATCATCCCCCTAACAGCACCATCCACCAAGGACTAAGTGTTCACATTCAAGGGCTGGTGTGGGACATCTTGTTCAGAGCACCGCACCATCTTCAAGGGCACCACTAGAACACAGTCTTTCCCCCCTTTTTCCTACAGCAGGTGCTAAGGGCCTGTTTACCATTTCTTGATTGAATTGTTTCCCTCGGAGGGGGCTTGTGAAGTTCTTTCTAGGCCTCCTTTCTAGAAGCAGCCAGGATGCGCTTTTCTTCAGAGAAGGGGGGCTTATGGACAGAGGATGCTCAAAACAAGCAAGCAAGCAAACAAACAAGCCAACAACAATAACATGACTACCACCAGCAACAAAACCCCTGCTTTCCATGTCTGTCAAATCTCAGATGTCTTTAGTTCAAAGACTGGTCAGGGCCAGCAAGATGACTCAGTGGTAAAGGCACTGTCCTGTAAGCTTAGCGACCCGAGTTCAATCCCTGTAAAGGCAGGAGAACACCCACAGTACAAGCTGCCCTCTGGGGTTCATGTGTGTGCTGTGACATACAACAGTTGGGATCTTCGTACTAACTCTGGGCCTGAACATACCCCCCNCCCCAAGCCTCTAACTTCCTTTACAAGCTTACCCTGACCACCGCTGTTCCTCCTAGTCCATTTTCCTTCACACCTCTTTTCCCATTGCCTATCAGTCCTTCTCACCTGTGTCTGGGCATTCTTCCAGCTAGCCTTTCCTGTGTTACTGCAGGCTCTCGGCAATGGCCCTGTTTTACTAGCTATTTGACCAACAGCACCCTTCCAGACTGCTGCTTGCCTCTCTCAGTACACTCTCAGCATCCTTTCAGGGTTCTACAGACATAGCAGATACTAAGTGTGGGGTTCAGAGTTGTCCTGGAGAAGGATCCCTGTTTGTTTTAAAAGATATCTGGAGATCTGCAGTGGCAACTCCAGGGGAGCTGAGGTGTTCTGGATGCCCCTTAACATCTGGGAGTAGCAGAGAAAGCCACTCCCCCCCCGCGCCCCCCCCCCCCCCAGTGACTGGCTGAGCCAACAGTGAGCATTCCAAGTCCAGCTGCAGGACTGGTCATTGGTTTTGTTTTGGGGGACTAGAACTTGGGATTATAGGAATCAGATGGGGCTCTTGCTCTGTAAATCTGGCTTCTAGGCCCTCAGGAGCCAGGAGATACCAACTCATCTCTCCTAGGTTCTACCTTCCCATCCTGCTTCTAGCTCACAGAATCCAGTGTGAGACTCAGGGTTTCTCCAAGTTTGGCAGTGAACAACCATAAGGATGCCCAGGAATGCAGGAACCTGGAGGGGACCCAAGGGCGAGAGTCACCACCCCAGCAAGTTTCAGAGGAGCACCAGGCCCCATCAGCCTTCCAGTGTCTTCTGCTGGTGCAGGGGCGTGAGGCCGGGGTTGGAGGGTGCCTGTGTCACTGCTGGTCCCTAGCCTCTTCTGTCTTACTGGAGTCCCCATTGCTGCCCTGCAGTAAACATCAGAACTGGTCTCATGGACCCTCTGCTGGCTCTTCTTAGTCTCCTGACTTGCGGGCTCAGAGCCCAGCGTTACAGACTGATCCCTGTCCCAAGTGACAAACGTTCAGCAGGCCTGCCCAGCCTTGCATCTGGGACTGGAGCTCTAGCCTCTAGTTATGCCAGTCCCTGCAAACAGCTTGGTCAGGGAGGAGGGACTTTTCTCTGCCATTCCCTGGTGTTAAAGGGGCACCCGGAACACCTCAAATCCCCTAGCAGGGGACGCTTGCATCCTTTAGGACCTCTCTGTGACACTTGCTACCTTCCAGAATGGCCCATCTGCTGTTTTCCCAATTAGAGTGTTCATTTCCTCTTTGCCTGGAACCTGGAGGCTGAGCAGGTGGCTGGAGACCTGAGCGTAAACAGATCATGATTTGGGAATTGACTTGCTTATCATGGAAATAAATGTTCCTCCTCCTGAGGAGGAGTTGCTTGGCCAGGTTTCTGAGTAATCCTTATATTAGCTTCAATCTTGCCGGATGAAAACCTGCAGCCCTTAGCTCCCCCCTGGGAAATGAGACCCTCAGGGGGCCGGGGGGTGGGGGAGTTGGGCGGGGAGGGTTGTGAGTCACTGATTCTTTGGGAAAGGGTGAGGGAGTGAATCAGGTGTTGTCAGCCATGCTTGCCGGTGGGAGGGGAGGGCAGGAGGGAGAGAAGCAAGGAACATGAGTAAACAAAGAACAGAGCCGAGGAGACATCTGGGCAGCTGCTCAGCTCAGCTGCCCTCAGTTCCAGCAGTCTTCCGGTCTGTGACAGGTCAGACAGACCCTGCTGGGAGGCGGCTGCTTCACGGATCTGCCCTGCCTCTCATGTGTCCAGGGAACCGTAGGGAGGCTCCATGGGGACAAAACTCTTTGAAAGACCCACAGGACCCGATGCCTGGTTAGGAACCAGATGCAGAAAGGAGCCACATCTGTCTCTAAACCAGGAGCAGGCAAAGAGGTGCCCTTCACAAATAGAGCCTGAGGGAGGCTGGGGTTTGTATTGGACAGCAGGGCCCTCAGGGCCACAGCTCCTCGGAGCCGGAGGGCCCAGCCTTTTGGAGAGAAGAGGCCATGCATGCAGAGCCTCATTACAGTGACACAGATCCTGGATGTAGCATGGGTGCTTGAAGGCAGAACCCGGAGAGGATCATGGGGCGGGAAGTAGAACTTCCTTGCTGGTTTGCAGCCTCCTCACTGGTGAGAAGTCATACCTGCTCCAGAACTATAGAAGGGAAGATGTAAGATTACACACAACCACACCATGCTAACAGTCACGTGGCCTCCAGGAAGATGGTGGAGAGGGGAGAGCAGAGCATGGCAGCCATCCAGTCTGAGGAGCCGTGGTTCTGTGGGCGCTGATAGCTGGCACTACCTAGTTCTCACAGGACTGCATTGGCTTCTGTTCCTGCTCATAAGGAGGGGTCTGTCAAGTATGAGAAGCAGAGGCAGGGCACGCGCTGTATCTCTCTCTCTCTCTCTTTCTCTCTCCCACCCTCCCTTCTGCCTTTCGTTCCTCCCTCCCTCCCTGTCTCTTCTCCCTTTCTGTCTCCCTTCCTCCCTTTTACAATGTCAGGCCTGGAACCCAGAGCCTCTCATGCTAAGCAAGCTCTGAGCTCTATCCCAGCACAGCCAGTCTCTCTCAGTGTTATCAGTAAGATGAAAAGACATATTGAATGAAGCAAAGAAGAGAGCAGCTGGAGGCTGGGTTAAGATAATCCACGTGTCTGAGATGCGCCAGGGCCAGTCAAAGAACTCCAAACCTCCATCCCTGTCCCTGGAGTAGCTTATCTCAGACAACACTCATCATTGGAGCCAGGTGCTGTTCTAGACAGAAGGTCTAGGAGTAAAGAAACAAACTCCAGCCCCTTGCAGAGCTTAAGGATGGGAAAGGAGGAGCAGGGTACCCCGAGGGTGTCCTCACTCCATCAGGATCTAGAAGATTCCAGAGAAGGTTGCTGATTTGGTGGGTGCTAAGGGTTTGGTGGGGAAGCCTGGAGACAGACCCAGAGGCAGGCTGGTCCAGGTCACACCGCCCAGACTGTCAGAGCCCAAGGATGAGAGGAAGTGTGGTTGCTCTGAGGTTCACACAATCAACATGACTGTGTTGAGGGGGGATGTGCGTAACAGGGCCTGGAAATAGGGGCCAGACAAGCCTGGGGTGGATACCGCCCCTCCCCCCTCCCCATTCCCAGCTTCCTGTGAGGGCATGGATGAGCGCATAAAGTTTCTAGGTTCTGAGTCGGGGGAGTCTGGGGGTGGGTCTTGGAGATGGTGGTTGGGAGGGGAAGGCACTGGGTGGTCATTGGTTCATGTTCATCTTATTCCAACTGGTGGCCCTGGTGGCCCTGGTGGCCACTACACTTGGTTTCTGGGAAGCCGGGTGGGGCTTCTTCTGTCCTCCTGTAATGTCCTCTCTCTGCAGGCACTGATTTATGGGTGGCCAGCTCCACAGGGAGCCTGGGAAGACAGTGATGCCCTTTGTTTTTAGTTCAATTTGGTGAGCAGAATGCTCCTGGGGCCAATAGATTTCCCTAGTAATGAAATTGTAAAAGGAATTGAGTTTTCCCTTACCAGCTTAAAGGACAACCTGTGCCCTTTCCCCAGTCCCAGGGCAGTACCAGCAAATGTTTGTCTCTTGGTCTTTACTCCATTTGACATTCTCCTCTTCCTTCTAGAACAGAATCCCCATGGAGTCAACTACCCCCAACACATCTGTTCCCTAGAGCTGGATGCATGATTTGCCAAATGGGGGCTGGGGAGCTCAGATCCACGTGTTGCGCCTCACTACAAGGTTATAGGCTACCCCGTCTGGACACCTTTCCTGAGCTCTGCGCAAAATTCTCTTTTCTTAGCGGGGCTTCCTCTTCTCCGCCTGATCCGAGGAGTCAGATCTCCCAGTCTGCTGTCTGAGGAACATCATATAATCCTTGGTGAAATTACAGGTTCCACTTCTTGGAATACCTCTCCGTGCAAAGGAGGATCTCCAGAAACTTAAGCCTCATCCAACGAAAATTCACCCTCAGAAGAGCCCCTTCCCATTCTCCAAGATCCATATATATATATATATAGCCCTTGATTCATCCTGAATAAAGTGTCTGCACACACACTATTTCATTGAATAGCATGTAAGAAAGCTATAACACTAAAATCCTTGGAGAAGCACCCCCCCCCACACACACACACACACACACGCCACTGCCTTCAACCCTGCTGACCCACCCAGTCCAGACTCTGCCGCATCCTCATCTGCTTGGTATGCAGCATTGTCTGGACACCCTGAGGGAAGGATCGGGGAAATGAGAACCACACCCGTGGGGAGGGGGCAAGAGGATGACTGTGCTGGTCGTACACTCAATGCCTGGCAGGAGAGAGGAGTTTGGGAAACCATTTAGGGGGGAGTCTAAGGCTTCCTGCCCCCCCCCCCCCGTTACCTCCCAACCCGACTTTGTCCCTCTTGGTGTTTAGCATAGGAACTCCTGTCAGGTTCATAGGAACACTTGTCCACCTAGACAGGTGCCTTCAACTCGGCTCATTTTTCTCATCTAAAAAAAGTGAGAAAGCCCCAGCTTACAGCTCAGGGATAAAGGCAGAACTGTGGACAGCAAAGGACCTACAGGAGTCACGCTAGAGAGGTTTCTTCCCTATCCCCTCCCACCCCCATTTTACTCTTTCATCTTCCTTTGGTTTCCTTTCTGTCCTAACTCCATCCCCTGCACACAAAACAGTGACTAATGACCACCCTGATCTTGCTTCTGAAAGCCTGCCTCCAGGGTCTACAAAGTACCTGGGAGGAAGGTGTGCCCCTTCCCCCTGGCACTCCCACACACCCGGTCCCCATGCTCCTCTAGAAACTTCACTCCTCCATCTGTGTGACTCTCTCTCTCTCTGCCTACAGATCAGGATGTAGCTCTCAGCTACGGCTCCAGAGTCTGCATGCATGCAGCTATGCTCCCTGCCACGATGATAATGGACTAAACCTTTGAAACTGGCCATCAGTGATAACTGCCCTAAAAGTAGCTCTGTAGACCAGGCTGGCCTTGCCTCTGCCTCCCAAGTGCTAGAATTAAAGGACTGCCACTGATTGAATGGTACTTTTAAGAGCCTATCCAGTGTTTGATAATCTAGTTATCCGTCTCTACAGCTGAAACGCTGTAGCCAGAATTCCTTCAAAGTATAAGGAGAGAGAGAGAGAGAGAGAGAGAGAGAGAGAGAGAGAGAGAGAGAACAAGTCAGGTCATTCCACCTGGGAGTGGTTCCATGGCTCCCAGCAGTGGAGGAGGCAACTGGAAGATTAAAGTTACCTCCAGGATGCCCCTTCTGCTCAGAAATAGCTGCTGTCCCTGGAAGAAAGCTAGCTCCAGGTGGTCAGACCCTTACATTTCTTGTACTCGAGGGGAAACATTCAGAAAAGGGCGAGACCTTGCTTGCTGCTTGCCTTTGCGTTAGAATAGGACTCTCAGGCCCATGGGAGGAATCTGTGTGCCTGTGCCCAGAGCTGAGGTGTCCAAAGCCAATTTGTCAACAGACATCAGATTTACTGGTTTCCCTGATCTATTTACACAATTTAAATTTTGTAGCAAATCCTGTAAGATCTGGTAGATTTGAGAGATTTGGGAGACATTCTGTTTAACTATTTTTTTTTTTCCTTTGTGTCAGAGTTTTAACAAATGTTTTGGATTCCATCTAAGCAGCAGCAGAACCCTGGGAGCCAGACCTGTTGACTTTTGACTCCAGGACTAGGCCTGGGGCCAGGCAGAGTGAGGACTTCATTCAATCTTTGTCCAGGGAAGGCTATAGCCAAAGCCTTCCGAAATACTCACAATGTGCTTTGTATTTTTGTTTTTTGGGTTTCTCTCTGTAACTCTGGCTGTCCTGGATGGAACTCATTCTGTAGACCAGGCTGGCCTCGAACTCAGAAATCCACCTGCCTCTGCCTCCCGAGTGCTGGGATTAAAGGCGTGTGCCACCATGCCCTGCTGACAATGTGCTTTTAAGAAGCATTTTATATTGGACATTTCATACACAGAGAGACTGTGTAACAAGCTGATGTTCCAAACCTGACTTGCTCTCTCTCTCTCTCTCTCTCTCTCTCTCTCTCTCTCTCTCTCTCTCTCTCTCTCTCCTTATACTTTGAAGGAATTCTAGCTACAATGTTTCAGTTGTAGAGATGAATAACTAGATTATCAAACACTGGATAGGTTCTTAAAAGTACCATTCAATCAGTGGTGGAATTAAAGTGGCAGGCCTTTAATTCCAGCACTTGGGAGGCAGAGGCAAGGCCAGCCTGATCTACAGAGCTAGTTTTAGGGCAGCTATCACTACAAAGAGAAACCTTTGAAGTGGAAATTTAAGGGTTCTTTGGAAAATCAGTTGTGTTTTACTACAGCAAACAAGTGAAGGAGTGTTTTCCTGAAGCAGACACAGGTGAAAGGATGTTCTGCTAAAGCGAGCACGTGAAAGGACACGTGATGAAGGATTCTTCGCTAATGACACTCATGGTCCACCTTATGTTGGGTAGTTGAGCTCCATTTACCTGGACTCCACAAAGAGAAGTGCACCAAAAAAACTTCTGGTGGTGGGCTTCAGTTTCTTGCTGCTTCCAAGGGCTTGGGCCGACTGGCAGAGTGAGGTCAGATGATACATATTCACCTGCTAAGGCAAAACGCATGGTAAGGCAAGACCCATGGAGGGCACATGATGTTTGGAGGGAGTATAAAGAGGACTCAGCAGACTGTGAGAGGGGCTGCTGGTAGAGCTAGCTCTGTAACACGTCTTGGTCTTGGTCTTGCATCTTTTGCATCTTCTTTGATCTTTGCTTCATTGAGGGAGGCACAGCTGAGAACTTCTGGCATCCCTGCTGGTCTGAATTCCTCCTGCTGAGGGGATTTAGCTGAGGCCTGGCTGTTCCTAGCTAGCCACCACTGCTGCTATCCCGACACTACTGAACTGGACTGCTGGTGTATCCATAAAGTGTTCAAGCACAGACTGAGCTGCTGCCGACCTATGAACTGAAGTGCCGATTTCCTGACAATGCAGATAGGATCTGCTCCAAAGAACAGTTTCTAAACAGATCCACTTTCTTTCCCACTACCTCTGGTGGGTGGTGGGCTAGAAGGGAGGTTAGAGCATTTAAGAATCATCATTAAAAGTAGGCTTTGAAAAAAATTGAAATTACAAACCTTGTTTCAAAAATACACCAAAACCAAACCAAACCGAAAAAAAAAAAAAAAAAAAACCCAACCCCAAAACAGCGGTTCTTAACTTTCCTTAACTTTCCTTAATGCTGAGACCCTTTAATATATAGTTCCTCATGTTGTGGTGACCCCAACTCTAAAAGTACTTCATTGCTACTTTTTGCTACTGTTATGATTTAAATATCTGCTAAACAGGATATCAGATATGTGACCTCCAAGAAGGTTACAAACCACAGGCTGGGAACCACTGCATTAAGTAGATTGAAGATGAGGGATTCTTACAAAGATGCTCTGGGTTTCTCCCCTTACATCCCAGTCTCCGTCCCCTTAGCCTGCCCTCGTTGTCCTTGCCAGGCTCCTCTGTGACCTCTACTCTGACGCTCAGTTTCTTTTCTGGGGGTTGGCAGCCCAGCTGTGCTGAGCAACCCTTGTCTCCGACCTTTCCTGCTCAGAGGTCTTTATTCTCTAAGTCTGTTTCTTTCAGCTGAAGTGGCAGGCAGCTGTTAATGGAGACTCCAAAATGCTAGGAGCATCATTCTGATATCAAATGGAAAAGAATTCATCTAAACTAGGCAAAAATATTTTTGTAAAAAATCTGTTATAAATCACCATGATACTTTACATTGACTGAATTGGGTTTTTTTGTTTTGTTTTGTTTGTTTTGGTTTTCAAGACAAGGTTTCTCTGTATAACCCTGACTCACTCTGTAGACCTGGCTGGTTTTGAACTCAGAGATCCACTTGCTTCTGCCCCCCCCCCCCCCCCAAGTGCTGGGATTAAAGGTGTGTGCCACCACCACCTTCCCTGAATTGGCCTTTGATGTACTGTTGACAGAGCTATGTGATTTTGGAGGAACCATTGTACTCCCACTGTCTTAATTCTCTTGTCTGAGAAGTACGAAGACTGAACCATCACAGCCACTCTTGTATGTGTGTGTATGTGTGTGTCTGTGCATATATCTCTCTGTATCTATGTCTATATGTATGCATGTGTGCTCACGCATGTATGTGCATGTGTATATATGTACATGTACATGTGTATGCAGGTATTTAAGTATGTGTGTGTTCATATGTGTACATGTATTTGCATGCACTTTATATGCATAGGTACATCTTCTGCAAACATGTATGTGTGCCATGTGTGTGTCTGGTGCCCACATAGATCAGAGGGAGGTGTCAGATTCCCTGGAGCTGGAATTACAGGTGGTTGTGAGCCACCATGTAAGTGCTGTGGAACTAAACCTAGGTCCCCTGCAGTCTGTGCTCATAAGCGCTGAGCCATCTCCACAGCATGAATGTGTGCACACATACACACACTTTGTTTTCTTATGGCACAGGGTCTCTTTACTGGCCTGGAACGTGGCAGTTAGACTAGTCTGACTGGCTAGCAAGCACCAGGGATCTGCCTGTCTTTGCCTCTTTAGCCCTGGATGACAAGTCCTTCTGATCACACCTGGCTTCTTAGAAACCTGGGTTCTGGGGATGAAACCCAGGTAGGTCTTCATGCCTGTCTGGCAAGCACTTTACCAATGGAGCCATCTCCCCATTTCCTTTCACCCACAGCTAAAGCCTAGTGAACCTCACTGGGGTTTAGTTAAAATCCTAACAGTTAAAAGCAGAGCATAGAGGACTTACAAGAGTGAGCATGAGACCAGGCTCTTACGCCCACCTCCTATGTTCTAGGCCTCAGTAGTGCATCTGTAAATGGGTCTACGGATAGTTAGGGGATAGCCTGGAGTGCTCCTGAGACCAAATGTATCCAGGCCTAGCACGTGCAGTAACCACTCAGTGAACAGCAGCATTGTGATTCTTCCTGTGCTGCTTCTGAAGCAGGACGGACAGGCCACCCACTGGGTATTGGTCAGGAGCTCATCTTCATCTGGAGCCAGCCCATCTCCACAAATGCCCCTGGGCCGGGAGACACTGGATCCTGTGTCCCACACATGTTATCGGTACCAGTGAGGCTGAGTCTAAACCTACCCAGGGCTAAGACAAGAACCTTTGGTATCCAGGATTTTGTCTAGGGATATATTTGATGTGATCATGGTGCTGGATTTCTGGGTTCCTGCCAAGGTCCTGTGGGCTCTTTGCCTCCTCAGATTCCCCCTCCCATCTCACACAGCATTTTCCTCAGGAATCAGTGTCACTGAAAGCTTTCAGACAAGTGAGCCCAGACCAGACAGAACCAGCTTCCACTGTCTGCCAGGCTAGGGGTGCATAGCCCCCTCCCTTCCCACCATGAGCCTCCTCCAACCCCATGCTGATGTTAGCTGCAATTATGGACAACCACAGTTTGGTTGCTATAGAAACTTGCATGGTGGGTTGGTTGCCATTTCCTTCTTAAGGCTCCTGTTTCAACAGGCCTCAAGGAGAGTCCAAAGGGTGGGTGGGGAGGAGGCTGCAGAATCCCACAACCCACAGGGTCACAGTTGCAGCAGGGAGTTCTTGATGACCCACAACTGATGACGGAGAAAGGCTTTGTGTCTCCTTTATCTGTTCCAGCAATGCCTAGGCTCAGATGGGCACATGAGACCACTCCCCTGTGTCCATGCATATCACATCAGCAGGAATAGCCTGAGAAAAGGGACCTTGGCCTCATGGGGATCTGCGTGATCCTTGCTGTGAACTGGGTTTCCTCCTAGATCTCTCCAGGGCAGACACACCACAGAGGTGGAACAGATGTCAGTCACTTTCCTATGCCTTTGCTACCTGTCTTAGTTAGGGTTTCATTGCTGTGAAGAAACATGCCTAAGGCATTTCTTATAACGAAAATGTTTAATTAGCGCTGGCTTACAGTTTCAGAGGTCTAGTCCATTATAATGACAGGAAGCAAGTAACATGCAGGCAGACATGGTGCTGGAGAAAGAGCTGAGAGTTCTACATCTTGATCCAGAGGCAACCAGGATGAGACTGTCTTCTACACTGGGCAGAGCTTGAGTGTAGGACCTCAAAGCCTACTCTCACAGTGATGCACTGGCTCCAAGGCCACACCTACTCTAACAAGGCCACACCGTACCTAATGGTGCCACTTCCATGGGTCAAGCGTATTAAAACCACCACACTACCCTCAGAGCCATGATGGCATTTAGGGGAGGGTAACCATCGAGGAGAGCGACTACTCTGTGCCCTGACTCCAACTATTTGACCGCAGAGAACTCTGATGCAGGCACTCATGAACAATGAAAATACTCTGGCCCACACTAGACTCACCGAGTTAGAACTTCCAGGGCTAGCACCTAGCCATGTGTGTCTAAGACATCGGACACCATCAGACAACAGGATCAGTGACCAGGATGCCCTGTGCCTGCTTCCCCGAGGGAGGGCCCTGATTTCACTCTCAGCCCCCACGGCAGCCTCTCTTCCTAGTGTTCCCGAACACCTGTGGGGAGTGTGCGCTGACTCCAGGTTGTAGCGATCACAATGGGCTGGGCCGGGGCTGCCTGGTGGTCCTGCCTGCTGCAGGAGCTTCTCAGTGGCATCTTCTCCACTCAGTCTGCCACAGCAGGAAGTTCAGAGTGGCAAAGCACACCAGTTCCAGGCTCTCTAAAAGCTCAGACTCACTTTCTAGCAAGGCCTCTTCCTGACCCACAGATGACCATGTTTCACTATGTCCCAGCCTGGCCTCTAACTGTCTGCCTCTCCCTCTTTCTCTGAGGGTGGCAGGCCTGTGTCATAAAGGACCACTCCTTTTGACTTCAGTCTAGTTCCAGACTGTGGTAGGGGTTAGGACCTTAGTATGTAGACTTGGGAGACAAGTCAGTCCATGCTACACAATCCTGGACTCTCCCCTCTCAATGCTTTCCGGTGGTGTGAAGCGCTAACTCAGCCCCACAGTGATCTCTTAAGGATCCTTCTTCAACACTCAGGACAGGCTTGTTGAGGAAGTCCCAAGATCCCTACCTTACCCTGAGTCCTGACTCACAAACACGTGCTCTTGCTCTGTACAGCCCAGCTGGTTCAGCATCCACTTCAGGAAACAAGAGTGGCCTCTCAGGGCAGTGCTTCCAACCTCCTGGTGGGTGCTCAGTCAGTGCTCCCCCCTTCCATGACCAGTGGCTCTGTTCCCCAAGGTGTATCAGAATGATCGATTGCCGAGACTGAAAAGGTCGGCCGGAAAACCAGATGGAGGGGGAGAGGATGCGGGGGTTGTTGTCCTGCATGAGGGACATGACTCATGAGACTTAAACCAGAGCAATTTGGAGACAGAAAAACAAAGGTGAAATGTCAGTCTGGGCAGAAAGGGACAATGACCACAGTGGATTTGTGGTATCCCAGGACTGAGCATTGGCTCAGCTTGGAATGGTCCTGTTTGCCCCAGCAGACTGATCCTTGTTGATTGCTGTGATCCTAGGGCTAGGGTGAATCTCTAGTACAGTCTCATGGCATAGCCACTAGGGCATCCATGTGAGAAGGGCAGTGCTTATCACAGCGACTTTGGGCAGGCCTAATTTTCCTTACTTGTGTCAAAGGATGGCTATTAGATGATGTGCTTAAGGCAGGGGCATGGGCCATGGGCCATGGGGCATGGCAATTATAGATAGTCTAGGGCATTGGTTCTTAAACTTCCTAATGCTGTGACCCTTTAATACAGTTCTTTATGTTGCGGTGACTCTCAACCATAAAATTATTTTCATTACTACATTATAACTTGTAATTTGGTACTGCTATGAATCATAAATGTGGTGGTTTGAATGCTTGGCCCAGGGAGTGGCACTATCAGGAGGTATGGCCTTGTTGAAGTAGGTGTGGCCTTGTTAGTGGAAGTGTGTCACTGTGGGGGTGGGCTTTAAGACCCCCCTCCTAGCTGCCTGGGAGACAAGTTCTCTCTCCTGGCTTCAGTTGGAACAAGATGTACAACTCTCAGCTCCTCCAGCTCCTTGCCTGCTTGGTTGTTGCCATGTTTCCCACCTTGATGATCTAGGACTGAACCTCCAAACTTGTGAGCCAGCCCCAATTAAATGTCCTTTTTAAGAGTTGCCTTGGTCATGGTGACTCTTCACAGCAATGGAAACCTAACTAAGAGAATAATATAAATATTTTCAGAGATAGAGGTTTGCCGAAGGGGTTGTGACCTACAGGTTGAGAACTGCTGATCTAGGTCATCCTCCAGGCAGGACTTGCATAGAGCTGGCAGATACTGGGCATTCATGAAGTATAGGTTCATTTTTTTTAAGAGAGCCAGTAACAATAGCAAAGATGGTGTGATGGTGAATGATGTGATGGTGGTGGTGATGATGATAGTAATGGTGCTGATGGTGGTGGTGGTAAAGATGATGGTGGTGATGAGGAGGAAGATGTTGGTGATGATGATAGTAATGGTGATGATGGTGGTGGTGGTGATGGTGGTGAAGATGATGGTGGTGATGAGGAGGAAGATGTTGGTGATGATGATAGTAATGGTGATGATGGTGGTAGTTGTAATGGTGATGGTGGTGAAGTGAAGGTGAGAGTGATGTTGGTGATAGTGATGGGTATAATCATAATGGTGACCGTGATGCTGATACTGACAGTGTTGGTGATGCTGATGATTGTGGTGGTGGTGGTAACAGGGATGAAGACAAGAGTGATTTTGGTGAATAATGACAATAGTGATACTGTATATTTTCTTACTTTCTGTAGGACTGTATCTTTCATGCTCTTGCCCAAGTTCCACGGTAGCCTACCTTATCCAGGACCATAAAGGCCACTTCTTGCCATGAGGGGAAAGTAATTCCAGCTATGATATTTTCCTACAGTGAACAAACCACCAGAATTTTCTAGAACACACAAGGCCAGGACCAGTGATCCTGATCTTGCTCTCTAAGCTCTTTCTACACCATAGTCAAGAACGAGCAAGGGAGTAATACCTTACCTTCAACTGGTTCAGATGTCACCCATGCCTGGCGCCCCTGCCATGCCCATCGTGTCTGTGGGGTGGGTTCTCAACACAGCAATGAGTCTTTCATGAGCTGTGTGGTCTTGATCAAAGCTGAATGCTGGGATCTGCCACTTAAGATCTGTGTGACATTGACATGCTTCTTAGCTTCTCTGAACCCAGAATGCCACTATGAAAGATTAATGAGAGTATGTCTGTGAAAGCTCGCTGTGCCAAAATAACTCAATGTCAGTGACTTACTCGGTCCTATGGTCAGGGAGAGGCTGCTGGTGCTGAGTTGACGGACCCAGGTTTGGGTCTCACTGGGAAGGAGGAGGGATGCTCTTAACTGGGTACATGGGTAGAATGTGAATTGGAATCAATTACAGTCGATCATTATAGCTTAGAAGGGATGGGGTGGGGGAATGCTAAGGGCACATGGCCTATAAAGGAACCAGTCCCACTGTCTGTGTAGGAACACACAGACTATGTGAGCTGGGGGCAGGGGGTGTTTTGGAAACCAGGGGTCATCATACCAGGACTCAGTGATGTTCTGGCACCCAGGCCCGATAGTGCCTGCCTCATTTGCAGAGTCTGGTTTCTACTATGGCTGGGGTTTTGGCACTAATGAATAGCAGGGGCAGATGGAGACATGTGTAAGGATGGCTCTGTAGCAGGATAGCAGGAACCTGGGGAATGTCCTCTTGTGATTCTGTGACCCTTGAGGAGTTTGTGAGACATCTGGGATGAGGCCTGCAGCCGCACAACCACGAGTCTCACAGCAGAGTGGGAGCACAGGAGCTCAGAAGGCTGCAGATCAGTGATCCTAAGGAGTTCCCAAAAGTAGCAGAGGAAGAAAGAGGAGTTCAAGGCCAAGACTCTCGGCCTGGGGTACCACGTTTGTGTTCGTCTCATTTTGTGAATAACTCAAGTATATGGATGTCCTTGGTCCAGAGGGAGTGGGCAGCAATGTGGGATGGCTAGTTTCACATCAATTTGATACAAGCTGGAGTCACTGGAGAGGAGAGAGTCTTGACTAAGAAACTGTCTCCATGAGACTGGGTTGTAGGCAAGCCTGTAGGACATTTTCTTAATTAGTGATTTTTGATGGGGGAGGAACCCAGACCCATGGTGGGTTCCCTAGCACCCACAATGACAGTGATCCTCTTTAGTTCTACTGTTGCCTTCCTATCCCACCCTTCTTCAGCCTTCATCTCTCACCAGGCTCGGGGAAGACAGCCCTTGGCCTGGGAATGGTGATGTTTTCCATGCAGCTGGCCAACATGTACTCCAGCAACCCTTTCATCACCTGAAGCCCTCCCACTCACTGTCCAGCACAGCCTCTGTATATCTCTTTCATCTGAAAGCTGATAGGCCTGAGGAAGTACTATCTACCACTCAGAGCCAGAGGACTCCGAAGCCCCAAGAGTGCTGAAGCAAAGGGTCCTGAGTATCGGGGACATCTGTGCGTGCGTAGGTCGTGGACTTAACAAAAGGCTTCCTCTCCCCTTTGTCCCAACTTTAAGGTGTCCAGGTTCTATGCCCTAGCTGGGCATTCTGCCATGGAAAACAACCTACCTTTGGCTTCAAGACTTCTTGGCAAAGCTAGTCTCCCTTCATGCAGGAAGGTCTAGCAAGAGCAAGTGTGAAAATACAGCACCCAAATCAAAGCCGTGTCTTAGGGTGTCATTGCTGTGAAGAGACACCATGGCCAAGGCAACTCTTATAAAGAAAACATCTAATTGGAGCTGGCTTACAGTTTCAGAGGGTCAATACATTATTGTCATATCAGGAAGCATTGCAGTGTCCAGGCAGACATGGTGCTGGAGAAGTTTTACATGGAGCTGAGAGTTCTACATCTTGATCGGAAGGCAGCCAGAAGATTCCTCCACACTGGGCAGAGTCTGAGTATAGAGGCCTCAAAGACGGCCCCAAAAGTGACACACTTCCTCCAACAAGGTCACACCTCCAAATAGAGCCACTTCCCATGGGCCCAGCATTCAAACACATGAGTCTATGGGGACCGAACCTATTTGAACCACTGCATTCCACTCCCGGTCCCCCATAGGCTGGTAGCCATAATAAAATGCGAGATGCATTTAGTCCAACTTCAAAAGTCCCCATAGTCTGCCACAGTCTCAAAATGATTAAAAATCCAAAGTTCAGTATCTCTTCTGAGATTCATGCAGTCTCTTAACTGTAATCCCCTATAAAATCAAAATAAAAAGCCAGATCACATACTTCCAACACCACTGGATATATATTACTATTCTAAAATGTCATGGAGAGGAAACAATGGACCAAAGCAAGACCAAAAGCCTGGCGAATGCCAAACTCTGCATCTCCACGTTTGATCTCCAACTCCTTTCACCTTTGTTGACTGCAACAAACTGCTCTCTCCTGGGCTGGTTCCACTCCCTGTTAGCAGCTTTCTCCAGCAGCTGTTCAACGGCTCTGGCATCTCTAACATCTTCAGGTCTCCAAGGCAACTTCTACTTTACAGCTTCTTGTTCCAATGTCTTGGATCTACATATGATCTTCTGGGCTTCTCAAAGGGCTTTGGTCACTTCTCTAGCTCTGCCTTCTGTGGCACTCTAGGCTCGGGTTGACTCCACTCCACTGTTGTTGCTGTTCTTGGTGGTCATCCTTAGGGTACTTTCATCTCCAGTTTGCTGGTGTCTTCTGCTGCAACTAGGCTGCACTTTCACCAACAGCCTCTCATAGGCTCTCTATACCATGCTAAGTCTCATGAACCCTGCAGTCCTGGGCCTTTGACGGCCACTGAGGCTGCACCTTCACCAATAGCTTTTCCTGGCCTCTCACAGGGCCAGGCCTCAGCTGCTCTCCATGACCCCTTTATGCCTTAAAAACCACTCCACCTGGGTGACATTCCCAAGTCTGGCTGCCAGCATGAGGTCTATTTCTGGAACCTGGCTTCTTTGTGCTCTCAGAAAATACTTCCCAGAAGACTTCAAATTAGTGATGCTGCCCACCTCTGTTTTGTTTTGTTTGTTGTTGTAGATATTTTTAATCCCAATCTGGAGTCTCTACTCCTCCTTGATTATTCAGTTCTTGGATAAAAGACACACAACTTTTATTATTTACACTAAATTTTAATCAGCACTAGAGCTGGGCAGATATCTAAACTCTATGTTATTAAAATTTATTTTTTATTGATAACCCTGAGTTATTATTTACTATGTTTTATCTGGGCTGTTCTTAACTCTAATTGGCCAGCCCCGAGGGCCTTTTTTTTTTTTTGACTTCTAACCCATAATGAGTTTTTTCCCTCCTCACCGTCTTCTCTCTCTCTCTCTCTCTCTCTCTCTCTCTCTCTCTCTCTCTCTCTCTCTCTCTCTTCTCCAACCCCCAAATCTCAGGAACCCTATAGCCCACCTATGTCTCTTCTGACCATGTATTGGCTGTCGGGATCTTTACTTACCAATCAGAAATAACTTGGGGTCAAGGTCACATAGCATCACTTGGGTCCACAGGTGGGCTCTGTCTTCTCTGGGGCAACCAGGTCTTGAGGAACCGGTATTAGCGTGAGAATACAAGCAGCATCAGGCCAACCCACTGTGTTTCCCTCATGCCGAATGCTAAAGATAGATGCTCCAATGTTATAGAGAATATTGGGGACTGTCCAGGCAGTCAGCTGTCTCTGTCATTTCTATATTTTGGGAAGCTGTGTCCTTGCACTTCCTCCACACTCAAGCAATATTTATTTCCTTCTCAGGCCTCTGATGGGACTAAAGACTAAATAGTCATAGTCTTGCTGTAAGTTATGTTGTTTAGGAATTAAAAGGATGTTTTTTGATTTAAAAAGGTAATTTTAGGAGCATAATACAAGTTCAGAAAAAAACTGATTTAGATACAAAACTCTAAACTCATCAGGATAAGATAACAAAACACTTTCTCCTCAGTTGCTAAATACAAACAGACTAGATATTTTAAATATAACTTTTACTTAATATTGTTCATAAAAACTTTGTAATTGTTCCTAGTGTATGTTGCTTATTATTATTTCTTAAAAGAACCTTTTTATTTAGACAAAAAGGAAAATTTGTTGAGGTTTGTTCTGTTGCTGTGTATTGTAATGCTAAATCCTATATCCAAAGGTCTAGGCCTATGAGTGACTTCTTGTGTTAATAAGCTTTTGTTGTGCAAACCTTGTTCCTTGACTTGAAACTATTGCTTAAATAAAATTGGCTACAGCCAATTACTGGGGGGATTAGAGGCAGGTGGGTTTGGAGTGACCTGGTTGTGGGAGGAAGAGGAGAGGAGAGAGGGAACTGGCATGAAGGGACCCTGAACACATGGCCAGAAGAAACAGTGAGTATCTGGGGTACACAGTTGTGGAGGTAGCCAGGCTACCAGTTAAAAGAGTAGATTAGGGGTTACCCCCAAATAACTGTCAAAGCCAAATAAAATAACCATAGTCTGAGTCTCATTTATTTGTAAGCTAGTCAGGGATAAGCTTAAATTGGTTATACTGTAGTTTGCTTTGTTTTGTTGAGACAGGATTTCTCAGTGTAACCAGCCTGGGCTGTCCTGGATTTGCTTTCTAGACCAGGCTAGTCTTGAACTCCACCTGCCTCTTCCTCTGGAGTGCTGGGTTGAAGGAGTATGTCACGATGCTCAGCTACAATGCTGGTCTTGTCTTAATCACTGCTAATTTCTTAGCTCCAGCTAACCAGCCTCAAGTGTCCCAGTAATTCCTTCTGTTCTTAAGTCTAAAGCCAGATCATGGCTGAAGCTGCCAATCTGACGATTGTGGGGCTGGAACTTGACCCCCTTGCTCTATTACATATCACCAGCTTTCTGTTTTCTGACTCCTTCACTGTCTAAGCTTGGCTGTCCTAGCACCTGCTCTGTAGACTGACTTTGAACTCAGAGATCTTCATGCCTCTGTCTTCTGAGTGCTGGGATTAAAGGTGTTTGCCCCTATGCCTGGACCTAAGCTTTTCTTTACCTGGAACTTGCTCTGTACCAGGCTGGCCTTGAACTCAGAGATCTGCTTGCCTCTATCTACTGGAATTAAAGACATGTACTGCCACACCCCGACCTAAGATTTTTAAAATTCCTTTCACAAGATCTTTATAAATTTTGGATTGCATTTCATTCCAGATATAGTCAAGATGACAAGTAAGAATGGCCATCACAATCCATCACTTGTCAATTTGACACATAATCATATCTCCTTGTGTCCAAATAAAAACAATTACCAGGTCATAATGACACCTAACATGATATAACTATCTGTATTCAACTGCAAGTGCATAAACAATAAGCTTAGCTAAGGTCACCACTCCCTTAATTGCACTTAATATCCTTTTTGAAAATTAATTTATTTATTTTTATGTATGTGAGTACACTGTAGCTGTACAGATGGTTGTGAGCCTTCATGTGGTTGCTGGGCATTGAATTTTTAGTACCTCTGCTTGCTCTGGTCAACCCTGTTCTCTCAGTCCCTGCTTGCTCCAGCCCAAAGATTTATTTATTATCATATGTAAGTGCACTGTAGCTGATGTCAGATGAACCAGAAGAGGGCGTTAGATCTCATTACAGGTGGTTGTGAGCCACCATGTGGTTGCTTGGATTTGAACTCAGGACCTTCAGCAGAGCAGTCAATGCTCTTAACCACTGAGCCATCTCGCCAGCCCCCACTTAATATCCTTAAACATAAGATTTATCTCCATTCCACTTCCTGGTGCCCTTTTAATCTTTGAACCAAACATTTTGTCCTTTTCTTTTCTTAGCTTGCTATAATTGATCCAAATGTTCTTTATGAAAGTGAACCACTAGACAGAGTCTATGCTAGACTTTTTTGAGATTTCCTTTGTAAATGCAATTAATCTGAATTTCTTCACCTTAGCCTCAGGCAGACTCTTCAGACAAGGGCAAAAAGCAGTCACATTCTTCACTAAAATATCTCAAGAATGATCTATAGGCAATGTACTAAAGTTCTTTTCTTCTGAAACCTTTTTTTTTTTTTTTAAGACTTATTTATTTTAGTACACTGTAGCTGTCTTCAGACACACCAGAAGAGGGCATCAGATCTTATTACAGATGGTTGTGAGCCACCATGTGGTTTCAGGGAATTGAACTCAGGACCTTTGGAAGAGCAGTCAGTGCTCTTAGCCACTGAGCCATCTCTCCAGCCCCCTCTGAAACCTCTCGAGTCAAGTCCCCTACAGTTCAAATCATCCTCAGTACAGCTGTCTTCCATGTTCCCACTAGGATGGCCCATCAAGCCACACTTAAAGCATTTCACTGCTTTCCTAAAGTCCTAGAATTCATATTCCTCCAAACAAAAGCATGGCCAGGCATATCACAGCAATATCCCAATCCCTGGTACCAACTTCTCTCTTAGTCAGGGTTTCATTGCTGCGAAAAGACACCATGATCAAGGCAATTCTTATAAAAGAAAACATTTAATTGGGACTAGCTTACAGTTTCAGAGGTTTAGTCCATTACCATCATGGCAGGAAGCATGGCAGCATGCAGGCAGACACTGGGTGCTGGAGAAGGAGCTGAGCGTTTTGCATCTTGATTGGAAGGCAGCCAGGGGCAGACTGTCTTCCACAGGCAGCCAAGAGGAGAGTCTCTTTTCACACTGGGCAGAGCTTGAACATAGAGACTCTCAAAACCTACTCCAACAAGACCCACTCCTAACAGTGTCCATTCCCATGGACCAAGCATTCAAACTCATGGGTCTATGGGGATCCTTCCTACTTAAACCACCACAGCTGTCAAAACGCTTATGTGGAGAGTGCCAGGTCCAAGGAAACTCAATTTTGCCAAGTTCCAAAAGGCAGAAGGAACACATGGCTTCCTAAGATGTCTATTAGCATACCAGAGTGCATACTGGCCCCCAAGGTCTCTCAGTATCACAAGGACCTGTTACACATTTCGGGGTCCATGTTGGCATCTTAGCTCTTCCCACCTCCCGTCTACCCTCTACTCCCTGCAGCTCAGAGCTTCTCTTTCCCAAGTTACTGTTTCTCCTTAGAGCCCTGCGAGCTTATCTTTGGTCCTCCTTTGCCTCCCCACTCTCTTTGTCTTTCCCTCTCAGTGCTCCTCCTTCCTCCTCCCGCTTCTCTCTGCTCTCCCTCTCTGCATGTTCCTCTCTCTCTCTCTCTCTGCTCTGCTCTTGCTTCTCTCATGGCCAGGTCCAGTCTGCTGGTCATGCTTAATCTACTACTACCTCCCTCTGCTCTGCATTCTTCTAGATACCTCTGGCTGCTCTCTCTTGCGCTCTCTCTCTCTCTCTCTCTCTCTCTCTCTCTCTCTCTCTCTCTCTCTCTCTCGGTGGCAGTGGTGTACACACCTTTAAGTCCAGCACTCAGGAAGCAGAGGCAGTTGGATCTCTGTGAGTTTGAGGCCAGTCTGGTCTACAGAGTGAGTTCCAGGATAGCTGGTGCTACATGGAGAAACCTGGTCTCAAAAAAAAAAAAAAAAAAAAAACCCGAAAGGAAACCAAGCCAAACTCAACCCAAACCTTTCCTTTAACAATTATGGAGTGGCCATGGCCTTGCTTTATACAGAGACAAGTTGGGATAATTGTCCCAGGGAAGTGGGTACCAGTACAAAGGTTCCCCCAGTATTTGGTCCTGGGCTAGAAAGTGGAGCTCAGGGGAATTTGAAAAAAGCTCATAGATTCTATGACCACCTCAGCCCATCTCAGTGCTTAACATAAAACATAAACACAGTCCCAGATTCTGGAAGGGTTGAATAATTCTATCCCCTCGTCATTTATTCCAGATGCCTCACTTCATTTTAGAGTTGCCTTTGAGAATAAAGAAAGACGGATGGTGACCAATAACTTGGGACAGTCACCAAAGTAGCCTCGACAGGTTATAGAGAGAGTTGCTGGTACACTAGAGAGAGGAGGCCATGGACAGCCTGGGGCTCAGACATCAGAGCAGCCCCCAAGGGAAGACCATGAGGGAGGTCAGCAGGCCTGTAGCCCACCTCCCGGCCTCCACCTTGCTACGCTACTCTTTGCCTCTCTGTAGTCAGGGGTGACAACTGCCGCTCAGTTCACTTCCTCCTTTGTGTCTTGCTCGGTGCCTCCTACTTCATCTTTTCATTCAGCCTTTAACCCCAGCCCATACATTCTCTACACATTCAGGAACTTCCCTCAGAGAAACCCCTAGAAGCATCTTTATAGGCAGGCCTGGAGGTATGTCTCCTAGGTATTTACATGAAGATTAACCTTTATAAGATCACTGCATGCTGATTTGACACACAGACAATCCATTTTAACCATAAAACTGTGGGAATCAAGACAGCCCATCCTTTGGGGTCAAGGTGTGAACTATTTCTCTTGCTTTATGGCTTTTCTGATGCTTGTGCCATTTTCCCAGCCAGTGAGGTACTTATGGCTGGGGACCAGGGCTCTGCTAGCTCTCGGACTCTGCCCAGCATGGACTCTGATCCTAGTCAATGCTTGTTCAAATGCAATCTCCCTCTTGGTCATCTCTGTCTGGTAACCAATGTAAAGTCACCTCTAGCTGATTCAGAAGGGCTTTCTGCTTGGTGTCTGAACTGTCCAGCTTTTTGGTCATCCCCATTGCCCTTGTTCCTGTCTCCATGTATTTGCCCCACCACCACACACACACCCCCCACAATCAGTTTCCTCCTGCCTCCCTCCCTTTCTCTCTCCCTCCCTCCCTCCTTCCCTCCCTCCCCATGTCTTGGGAGAAACCAAAGTCCCCTCTGTGCCCTGTGCTTGACTTTAGGTAAGTCACTTCTAACTTCATGGTTGTCAATGTCCAGTGGGATATAGAGATTTTCTTGTTCTGGTACCAACCTCTATGGATTTAGAGCTGATGTCTTTGGGGTTCACCAAGACCCTCACATGGGATCATTTCATGGCTCCTGTTTTTTTCTATACTAGATTCTGTTCCTTCTGCCTCTGAGGCCCATGTCTTCAGCAGGGGTGAGGAGCTACCGAGATGACTTTAGTCTTGAACTCAATGGTAGTGATAGTGTATGATGAGATACTGCCATGTGTGGGAGTGTTTGATGGGTGGGCTTAAAGGAGTAGGAGAACTGGTCTACCTGTGAGGGTAGAAGGGTTCTTCATGAAGGACACAGTGGACCCTAGATGGATCAGTGGAGCTTGGAAGCAGGGTTGTATATAGTAGGAAGGGAAAGAATGGATGATCAAGGCTCAAAGGGACATTTACGATCTCTGAAGTCACTGGATGTCATGGTCCTCTAACACAGGAGCAAGTGGCAGATGTACATCTTGAGATCAGTTGGTCTGAAGGGCAGATTTCTCTAGCCTGGATGATGGAAGTGATGAGAGCACCCGGTGAGAAAGAGGCACTTTCTTCATCTAAGCCTGGGATATGAAGGGGGTGGAGGGGTACTAAGTCTTAGGAGATGGAGTGGTTGGTAGAAACCACTGCAGGAGCCACATGCCTCTGTCCCTGAGGCCTAGTAACAATGCCTCCTAGTACAGGGAGAAATCCAGGTTTATCTGAAGCTGTCACGACCCAGGGATTGGCTTACAGATGAGTATGTGACCTGTTAGGGAAGAAAATAGATTCTGGGGAAGATTTTTCCTGTTCAGCCAAAAATGGGGAGTCAGAGAAGAATCTCTGTTTCTGGTCACTTTGCTGGTTTTTAACATCATTATGTCTTTCCCCCAGTAATGCTCCTTGAGCTGTCAAAGCTATCTTACAAGCCTGAGGGCAAGGCAGAAATGCCAACCTAGAGACCTGATGCTGTTGGCTGCTGAGCCAACCGTGGCTCTGCAGATTGTCATGTACTTCTGCTGTTAAATGTCTTCATTATTTATGCAATTAATCAAACCCTCTGCTCCTCACAGCAAATGCATCCCTAATTGATCCATTAAACTAAGACTTTTTATTTTTATCATGAGCACTATAGGAAATCATTAGATGGTTAGAATACTTGAAGAAGGACAGTGTTATGAAATATAATGTGGTGAGGGGTTATCTTCGGTGGGTCCATGCCAAGGTGTACCTCTGAGAAATTACACCATGTGACAGATCTGGTGCCAAAGAGATTCATTGGGGGAGGGAAGAAGAGTGAAGAGCGAGGACCTGGGGAAGGAATAGGGGCCGAGAAGTGGACATGTAGAGAGGACAGACAGACAGGGAGCAGAAAGAGAGCCATGAGGACAGAGAGAGGGGG
>NC_034596.1:16034784-16085844 GCF_900095145.1 Mus pahari
GGAGAGAGAGAGAGAGAGAGAGAGAGAGAGAGAGAGAGAGAGAGAGAGAGGGAGAGAGAGAGAGCACTGCAGTGGCTGTTGGTCCTTTTTTATCAGCTGCACACACCTGGTGGCCCACAGGTAATGGCAGCAGATGACAATACAAGCAATTGCTAGGTCCTTGAGAGCAGGCCAGTGGAACTGCCCACACACTAACAGCTAGAATATGATTATATCTGTTTCCCCCCTGTATTGTTCTGAAAATAGATGGAATTTATCATTTCAACAGACCAAAGAAGAGAATCAAATGATGACTGTAATAGATGCAGAATCAACATTTGATATAATTCAATAATTAGTCATGGTAAGTACTCTGAGTGGTGTAGGACACACACACACACAGAGAGACACAAACAGACACACACACACAAAGCAGGGAAGTTTTCTCTCAATGTTCTTGTTCAATACTGTCTTAGTTACGGTTACTCTTGCTGTGATGAAACACCATGACCAAAAGCAACTGGAGGACAAAAGGGTTTATTTCACTCACACTCATCATCAGAAGCACTGAGGGCTGGGTCTCAAGCAGGACAGAAACCTGGAGGTAGGAGCTGATGCAGAACCCACGGAAGAGTGTACCAATGTTAGTTGCACAGTTCTGATATTATTCTGTATTTATACAGTGTGCAACAATTAGGAGAAATTGTGTAATGAATACAATTCAGAAGTACTTTGTGATTTTTTTAATGAATCACTAATTTAAAACTTTGCTGAACACAACAGTGAATGTCTTTAATTCCTGAATAAGAGAGATGGAGAGAGACTGGAGGACTACAACTTTAAAGCCATCCTTTGCTTTATAGTACATTTGATGCTGAGCTACCGACACATGAGCCTATCTCAAAAACAAAACAAAAATTCCTTTCTTCCCACCCCCAATGTCTCACTATGTTGTCTCACTTGGTCCTGGAACTCACTGTGTGGACCAAGCTGGACAAAGATCTGCCTGCCTCTACTTCCCAAGTGCTGGAACTAAAAGCATGCACCACTACACCAAGCTAAAATCCTTCAATTTTATAAACTAATAAAAGATAATTAAAGATGAATAAAACTCTAATAGTTTCTTCAAACATGAAATGCTTAGGTGTAAATGCTTAGGTAGCAGACAACTATAAAATCCAGATAAAAAGACTGCTTAAGGAAATGGAGTTGTGCTCTTGAGTTGGAAGTCAGTACTTCTAAAAGTGTTCTCCCTGATCTGCAGAGTCAAGAAAATCCCCCATCGATTCTGCTCCAGCTGGAGCCCCAGGACAGATGGGAGGGGCCAGTGAAGATGGATAGAACAATCCACGGGGAACCCAAGGTGAGCATGGGCTGGAATAGCCATGTTCGAGCTAGGAGAACAGAGGCATCCTATGATATTACAAAGTGAGATCTCGGGTTAACTGTGCAGAGTGGACAGGGCTGTGTCTCTTTAACATGCGTTTCAGAAGATGAGGTCACTAGGCAAGGACAGTCAGATGATGTGAGAGTGATGACCCCAGCCACAGCTATGGGGACAAAACAGCACCAGGAAGGGATGAGAGAAAGAGCTCTGTGAGCAGAGCTGGCAGGAGGTGGTGTCTGCATTCAGATCTCACTATGTAGCTCTGGCTGTCTTGGAACTCACTATGTAGACCAGGATGGCCTCAAACTGAAAGAGATCCACTTGCCTCTGCCTCCTGAGTGCTTCCTTTAAAGCTGTGGGTCACCATATCCAGGTAGGTGTTGGAGCTCTTATCCATTTCCCAGGCTGGAAATGTAACTACGGGAGGTCAGTTGCCCAGGTTAGCACTCACTGTTGACTTGGCAACATAGAATCACCTGAAAAAGGAGCACCAGCTGAGTAACTGTCTGCATCAGGCGGGCCTTTGGATGTGTCTACCCAGGATTGTCTGGGTTGATGGGGCCGGGGGGGGGGGGGGGGGGCCGGGGGGGGCAGGCAAGGGGGGGGCTAGTCCATTGTGGGCCGGACTATTTCCTGGGAAGGTGATCCTGGACTGTATGAGAATGCTAGCTTGTGAGAGAGAGCCAGAGTGTGAGCAAGTGAATAAGCAAGGAAGAGAGTAGGCCAGTAAGCAGTGCTATTCCATGGTTCCTGCCTCCAGGTCCCTGCCTCCAGGCCTCTGCCTCCAGGCCTCTGCCTCCAGGCCCCTGCCTCCAGGCCCCTGCCTCCAGGCCTCTGCCTCCAGATCCCTGCCTCCAGATCCCTGCCTCCAGGTCCCTGCCTCCAGGCCTCTGCCTCCAGGCCCCTGCCTCCAGGCCTCTGCCTCCAGATCCCTGCCTCCAGGCCCCTGCCTCCAGGTCCCTGCCCTGACTTCTCTTAACAGACTGTAACTTGGAAGAATAAGCCAAGTAGACTCCATCTTCCCTAAGTTGTTTTCAGTCAGAGTGTTTTTATTTGTTTGTTTGTTTGTTTGTTTGTTTTCTCAGCAACAGAATAAAACTAGATCAACCATCCCTCGGAATTTTAAGTCATTTTTAACCTTCCAAATTCTGTGATAAAAATTCCTGGTTTGGCAATCTCTTGACACTTGGTCTCATACACTACACTATGCGATGCAAGACCCTGCAGAGCTCTAACCCTGTGTCTTCACTGGAGGTTTTCTTGGCTTGGAAGGACAGAAGTCTTGGTGGGGCTGAGAACCCCTCCTATGTACACATCCAAGGTGCTGGCAGGAGTATGGTGCCTGTAATCTCCAGCTTCCTGATGTGGTCCAACTGGCTCTTTAGAAAGAACGTTCTTTATCCACTAGGGAGCAGCTGCACAGACCCAGAAAGTGCAGGAGCTCAGTGGGAAGGAGGGAGGGACTTCCCACTACCCCTTTTCTATGCTCCCATTGGTTCTTGATGAAGATGACAAAGGAAGAACACGATGACTGCTCAGCCTGCAATTCTGCCAAAAGGCTACCATTTGAGAAGTAATGACTTCAGCTGTAACAGACATGTCAACCTTTCTGCACCTCAAGAAATATCACCCATCCTTCAGGAAGGAGGAAGGTGCCTCCCATACCTTCCTCTGGAAGTAGGAATATCCGAGGAAAAGCCAGCCTCTCTCTTGAACTGACTCATTTGCTAATCCATTCCTTCACTCACCCAGAGCAGATGTGTTCATGAATGATTTTTCCAGGGCAGTCTAGCCCAGGGAAAGAGCCGGGGGCCAGTATGATTGCTTTCTTTTCTTGGCTTCTGCCTACCAGCTCTGTGACCACGTGCAAGTGGCTCAGGCTCCTCACAGTTCTGCTCCCTCAACTTTAAAGTGAGGAATAACAATGGTATCCACACCTAGCTTGTTGATGTAGGTTGGATGGATGGTGAGTGGATGGATGGATGGATGGATGGATGGATGGATGGATGGATGGATCAACAGGTATGAGGATCATTCAGGCATGGAGCCCTGCTCTACCCAGGGAATGGTTCATTGGGTGATATCAGACCACTCAGGCTCTTCTCCAGAAAATCTGAGCCCTGGCTTGGTTGATGATGATACAAAGGCTCCAATTGGTGAATGAGCTTCCCTCCCCTTTGTGTCCTAAGTGTTGGTATCAGGAACCAGCTTAGCAGATCATCTCTGAACCCAGTGATGTCACTCACAGGCGACAGAGAGCTGCACATGTGTTGCCATGGCAATTGCCATATATTCCCAGAATCCACTTGGCTGACCTCCCACCTTTACCTGCAAGTGGTTGTCCCAACCCAAATAAAAGGCAGATCCTGCATGACATCCTGGCTCTCCCTTTTGTCTTTGTTGTCATCTTTACCCTTTCCCCCACAATAAACCTCCCACGTGGAACTGTTTTGGCCTGGTGTGGTTTGCCACGAGCTGAGAGTCTAACACAACACTAAGGACAACATTGGTTTCTACTACCTGGATGCCCAAAGCTGCCTGGCACCTGTGACCAGTTCCAGCTGAGGCTGACTTCATCCTGAGCATCTTCAGCTTTCCAACACCCTTCCCCCAGAAGGAGCAAGAGTGGGCTCTGTTGCTCACACACCCACCCTACCTATCTGGAAGTTCTATGGTCTCCCATTTGGAAGGTGGACTTGGAGTCCTTTCACTTGGGGCCAGGCCTTCTCCTCTGGTGACAGAGCCTTTAGTGGGGACTGGCTAGGAATGGACAGTAGCCTAGAGGGGACTTATGTAAAAACCAGAGTGGCTTCCTGGGGATGGGGATGCCTGTAGGGTGAAATGCTTGGGGTACTTTAGATGTGGAAAGACAGTAAGCAGCCATGGAGACTTCAGCAATTAACTCAGGTGGAGAGGTAGGGTTTCCTCTCTGAGGAACAAGACCATTAGGGACAAGATGCTAATGGATCGCTCCCCATTGATTCTGCCCAGCTTTTGTGACCATGCTTGCGGTGACTAATGTGTTTAATTACCCATTGCTACAATCTTTCCCAGCTGTCCTGAGCAGATAGGCAGTCTATGGCTATCTGTGTTCTTCCCTTCTTCAGGGCTGGTGGCATTGCTGATGAGAATACATGTGTTACCTCATGCAATTAACAATCCACATAAATGTGCAGATCTCAGAGTAGGCCCTATGGGCTCCTAGAGGAACCAGAGGCACAGATCTTAGTGTGCAGGATCCCGTTCAAGGCAGGACATGAACAAGCCAGGCCTAGTGTTCAGAAGTAGTAGAGACCACTGGCTTCCTACTGCCTTCCCTGTGGCCTTATCATCTGACCCCCACTATTCAGTCTGATTTGTGAATCTTGGCTGTTGTCCTAAATTCAGGCTGGGGCCAGAGGTCAGAGGTCAGGAGAAGAACAAACAAGGAGGGTGCATGGAGCAAGGGCTGAATTCTGAGCAATGGGGACAGGCTTGGTGTTACTGAGGTAAGTCGGGCAAAGGTAACTGGTGTGTAAATGTGAAATGGATTTATGTCGTTGCTGGTCATGGTTCTCAATGTGGCCTGCCCATCTTCCCGTCTCAGCTCTGAGCAGCAATTAAAGTAGAACCCTGAGCTGCCCCCATCAGATACCAGCTCATTCGTACACTTAAAAACTTCTCCTATCCACTGCTCCCATCCTCTAGAGTTTAAAAGAGGTTTAAAAAAGTGTGTGTGTGTGTGTGTGTGTGTGTGTGTGAGAGAGAGAGAGAGAGAGAGAGAGAGAGAGAGAGAGAGAGAGAGAGAACACTATGCCATAGCACATGGGTGAGGTCAGAGGATAACTTCTGGAAATCCATTCCTGCTTTCCACCTGGTTGGACCACCATCTCTAGACTAGCTGGCTTGGGAGCTTTCAGCTGATTCTTCATCCATTTCCAATTGTAGTGACAATTTTGTAGTTTTGGTTTCCTTAAAAGCACACACACACACACACACACACACACACACACACACACACACAGAGAGATTATAATAATATGTGTTTGTTTTAATCCCAGGTGTGAGATATGAGGCTGTTTCAGATTGTCCACAGCAGCTGACTATGATTTGCTTCATGCTCTAGCAGGGATGTGACTTTGCCAGCTACAGATGGTTTCTGCAATTGTTTGATGTTTGGAATTCTGGGGACTTTTCAGAGGGGATATAAATGCTAGGACCCCAAGAGGTGGGGAGTGTTATTGGTTGCTTGTTGCTTGATGTTGGCCACAATTTGTTAAGTAGTTGTATGCAAAAGAGAAACAACAACAAAATTAAATTAGATTTTTTAAAAAAAGATTTATTTATTTATTATATATAAGTACACTGTAGCTACCTTCAGACACACCAGAAGAGAGCATCAGATCTCATTACAGATGGTTGTGAGCCACCATGTGGTTACTGGGTTTGAACTCAGGACCTTTGGAAGAGCAGTCAGTGCTCTTAATTGCTGAGCCATCTCGCCAGCCCTAAATTAGATATTCTGATGGTAAAGATCAAACTTGTCCCAAGGAACTCTACACCCTGATTACAGCAGCAAGTAATCTAACATGGACACCTTTCTGACTCCTGACTTTATTCAGGGAATTCTTTCCTTTCCTCTCTATCCTTTCTCCCCCTACCACCCCTCCCCGTGACCCCCATTGTGTTATCTAGTGCTAGGGGATTGAAAGCATGGAAAAAGGGTTGAGAAGAGTGAAAGAAAGAATAAACCCACAAAGTAGCCAAAGATAGCTATAAGCTGCACCCAATGTGAGGCGAGGTAGATTGGGGAAATTGATTTCAAATGTCATAGAGGAAACAGCAGGTAACAAAAGAATGGATATTTCTTCTCAAGAGATCAGCAAAAATTTATTGTGGCTGCTACCACTGGAATATCCCCTGCTTTGTTCCCAGAGATGATTTTCTCTCTCCTTTCCTTTCCTTTCCTTTCCTTTCCTTTCCTTTCCTTTCCTTTCCTTTCCTTTCCTTTCCTTTCCTTTCCTTTCCTTTCCTTTCCTTTCNNNNCTCCCCTCCCCTCCCCTCCCCTCTCCTCTCCTCTTCCTTCCTTTCCTTTCCCTTTTTCTTTCTTTCTATGTTCTGTTTTTAAAAAGGTTAGTAGAATGGCTGAGAAGTTGGGAAATTTCCAGGTGAAAATGGAAGGGCCTAAGAAACAAAATAGGAAAAATGACAGGTGGAAGTGAGAGAGGGGAGGAGCATGGGAAAAGAGAACAAAATGGCTCCGTCCAGGTGACTGAGCAAGAGAGCAGGAGTTTCTCAGGAGGAAAGAGGGGAGAAACTATGCTGGAGGGCAGTTGGGTCAGAGCAAAGCTGAAGAGGTGGGAGGACAATCTGATGAAACAGTTGTTTCAAAAGGAAGGCTTAATCTTGAACCAATTGCACCACCAGAGTGGGAGGAGGGATGGCCTGGGGTTACAAGATTATCATCAGCTTACCCAGTAGTCATACAGCATATGCCTGCTAATGGTGTGGAACAAGGTTATAAAGAAGAAATAGACTGGTGTCCTACAGAAATGATAGATCTAAGGTGGTTTAAAGAGGCTATGATTTCATATAGGACACACTCACCTTATGTGAAACAAATTCTAAATAACTGGGCTACTCAAAATAGAATTATTCCCCCAAGACTGGGAGAGATTGGTAACAGCTGTACTAGAAGCTGGTCCACACTAGTAGTGGTTAACATGATGGGGGGAAGAAGCTGAGAATATTGAACAGTAAAAATAGAGCAAGAGGAACAAATATAGTAAAAGATCGGTTGCTGGATTTCTCAGGGTTTCCATTGCTGAGAAGACACAGCATGGCCAAGGCAACTCTCATAAGGGACAACAACATCTAATTGGGGCTGGATTATAGGTTCGGGGTTCAGTCCATTATCGTTTTGGCCAGAAGCATGGCAGTATTTGGACAGGCATGGTGGAGTGGCTGAGAGTTCTACATCTTGTTCTGAAGGCAAACAGGAGAAAACTGGTATCCTTGAGCAGCTAGGAGGAAGCTCTCTCAAAGCCCACCCCCACAATGACACACTTCCTTCAACAAGGTCACACTTCCTAATAGTCCCCTTCCCTGGACCAAGCATATTCAAACTACCACACTGGTGAAGGATGGTCCTCTGATCTAGAAGAACAGATTCAATTTGATGACACTACTACAAAGCAATGTCACTTAGCAGCTTTGAGCTTGAGACAAAGTTGAGCCTGGGAAAGGGTCCACCTTGTTTACAAAAAATTAAGCACAGCTTTGGAGACATCTTCGTTGACTTTTTACAAAGACTAGTCCCTGCTATGAACTAAGTCATATCAGACCCTGACAAAAGGCAGGTGTTGATAGAGATATTGGCATATGAAAATTTGAATACCAAATGTAAAAAAGTTATTAAATGATTAAAGGCTCAAGTAGTGTCTGTGGAGGAGTGGATATGGGATATGACTGATATTGGTTCTAATGTGTACCATGCTAATATCATATGTCATACTATAGCTAGAGGGCTCCGATATCAACATGCCTTGTGTTTCAGTTGTGGAAAATTTGGTCATTTGCAGCAAAATTGTGAATAAGGTATCTATAAGGGCAATGGTTTTTCTAAATATAAACCAGAAAGAAGGTCTAGGTTTCCAGGGGTGTGTAGGTGATGTGGTAAGGGTTGCAATAGGACCAATGAGTATAGATATGAGAGAGATATTCAAGGTGATTTCTTACCATCAGGAAATGGCTTTGGAAGTCTAGCTTGAGGCCCCACAGCAAAAATATGAGCTGTTTCAGCCAAGGAGTAACATGTAGACAGATAAACTCAACACTTGGCAAGAGAGTCTCTAGGTCATAGAAAAATGTGGAATTAAATCTTTCTATGTACTATAAGGATGTGTTAACATCAGAAGGGAAGCCTAAGAAAGTTTTGCATTGGGGACATGGATTTGTTTATATTTCCGCAGGAAATGAAAAGTTGTGGATACTATCAAAACTGACAAAAATTAGAACTGAGCAGGAGAGGCCTCCTGAAAACCTTGCCCACTGATCTGAAAAGTACTTAGTTCACTGAAAATGTCTCTGTTTGTAACTTCCCACTACACACAGCACAATGAATGGCACAAAACAGAAATGGGGAAATGTAGTGACAATTTTGGAGTTTTGGTTTCTTAAAAAAAGAAAACACAGACATAATATATGTTTTTGTTTTAATCCCAGGTGTGAGATATAGGGCTCCTTCAGATTGTCCATGGCAGCTGACTCTGATTTGCCTCATGCTCCAGCAGGGGTGTAATTTTTCCAGCTGCAGATGGTCTCTGCAATTGTGTAATGTTTGGAATTCTGGAGACTTTTTACAGGGTATATAAATGCTAGGGCCCCAAAGGCAGGCGAGGTTGTTGGTTGGTTGTTGGTCAGTGTTGGTCACAGTTAAGTAGTCTGTGGAAAGAAGAAACAAAAACAAGAAGAAATTAGATGACCTGACAGTGAAGATCAAACTTGTCCCAAGGAACTTGAAGACCCACTCAGCAGGAAGTAGTCTAAGGATCTTTTTCCTTTTCTCTCTATCCTTTTCTTTTCTCCTATCTAGTGTTAGGGGCTTGAAGGGGTAGGAAATGGGTGGCGAAGGATGAGAAAAAGAAGAACCCACATCGTAGTCAAAGACAACTACATCCCATCTCACTTTAGGAGTGCCAGAACTGAAGAAGCACACTGCCGCATCCTTTTGTGGACTCTGAGGATGTACACCATCACGCTGTTAGGTGGGTCTGGGAGAGACTGAACTCAGCTCATTGGGCTTTACCAGGGCAAGTTCTTTTATACACTGAGAGCTCTTCCTAGTTCCTCCATCCTCTCTGTCTCTTTGCTCAACAATGGACTTTGATCTGAACATGTGTGTTGGGGAAATTCTGGGTTTTTGCTCCTTTAGCTCTAACTTCTCAGGGAATAGAGAGGGAAGAAAGCAAGGAAAGGGACCAAGACGAATCTTCACCCTTCAACTCTTTTATTTTTTTAAGATGTATTTATTATGTATATACTGTTCTGCCTGCAGGCCAGAAGAGGGTACCAGATCTCGTTAGAAATAGTTATGAGCCACCATGTGGTTGCTGGAAATTGAACTCAGGACCTCCGGAGGAGCGGCCAGTGCTCATAACCTCTGAGCTGTCTCTCCAGCCCCACCCGCCAACTTTCTAACCTCACGTTGCAGTAACACATACGCATTTTGACTGCCTGAAAGACTTCAGCCAGGATTTCTGGATGCCATGCAGGCAATGGTCAAGGAGGATTTTATGAGGTTAAACATGCGTCCAACCTATGCCCCAGAAATTCTACTCCCAGATATGACTCATCAAGAAATGTAATGTGTCTCCATGTGAAAGGTCTCAAGCAAATGATTAGAGAGATGGCTCGATGGGTAAAGTGCTTGCCTTTCAAACATGAGGACCTGGGTTTGGTCCCTAGCACCTGCCGGACTGCATTTGTAATCTCCATGCTTAAGCAATGAGGTGTAATCAGATTGGCAGACGTTTCCCCAGCTGCAGTGAGAGACCAGAGTGTGGTGGGATGAAGGTCAGCCTGGAGTCTCACGCGTCTGGGAAAACATCCTCCAAGGAGGATGTAATGGTTTGTATATTCTTGGACCAGGGAGTGGCACCATCCGGAGGTGTGGCCTGGTTGGAATAGGTGTGTCACTGTGGGTGTGGGCTTAAGACTCTCACCCCAGTTGCCTGGAAGTCAGTGTTCCAGTAGCAGCCTTTGGATGAAGATGTAGAACTCTCAGCTCCTCCTGCACCATGCCTTCCTGGATACTGCCATGCTCCTGCCTTGATGATAATGGACTGAACCTCTGAACCTGTAAGCCAGCCCCAATTAAATGTTGTTTTTATATGACTTGCCTTGGTCATGGTGTCTGTTCACAGCAGTAAAACCCTAACTAATACAGAGGACAACAATAAAAAAAAAAAAAAAAAAAAACCAACCAAACAAAATGCATTTTCAGAAAATCACAAGCAGAGGGCAGATCTTATGAAGACTCTTGCTCCAAAAGGTAACAACACAGCAATAAGACACTTACATAGGGAAGAAGGAAGACCCTGTTAGGGCAGGGGGAAAGCTTTCCCAGCAGCCACCATGCTCGGTGTCTACCCTCACCTACCCTTGGCCTCATGGTCACCTGACCTGGAGCAGCATCTTCTGTCTGTGGTGACTATGAAGATACAGCCAAAAGGACGAAATGTAGCTCCATGGCGCTTCCCTCAACGCCTGTGCCCATTTTCTCCCGTCCTGCCATTCTGTCTGATGAATCTCCATCAAACCTGCCCAGCCTGACTTTCATGGCTATGGTGCTGCTGCTGGGATCTGAGAACCTGTTGCTGCTGGCCTCCCTGCATCCACGCAGCCCTAGAGCTGTTCCCTGAATGTGGCTTGCCTGCTTTCTTCCAAGTGTAAATCTAACCCTAGAAAATGGTACCCTGGTTGTTTCGGCAGGGGGAGGGGAAGGAAACTAAAAATCTGTAACTGGAAATCTCTTCACTTCTCCAGCTTAGCCCTCTGCTCTTTCCAGTCTTCCGCTCTCAGCAGATTCTCTCAGTTCCACTCATGGGGCGCCAGTTAGGGTCACGTAGACTCTTGCCCACACAGTTTCGGTCATGCCTTTCCCTTCTCTGTCTGGTGAAAGATTCTCTTCCTTTGGTTCATTGGGCACTTCCTCCAGGAAGTCTGCTTTGACTTCCCTGTCCGCTCTCTCCCACTGAACGCCCCTATGATACCATGGCTCCTTCTCAGTGACGGTTATCACAGGAGTGAAGCCACATTTAACTATCCATGGCCTGATTCGACTGTTGGACTTTTAAGTTCCTACAGGGAACAGCCTGACAATGTGTCTCTGGGACAAGCACATTGCATAGAGAAGGCTAGCCCATGCCTGAGAGCCTGTCACTCCCATGATACAACATGCAGATTTGTTTCCTTTCGCATCCCCGTGAGTTTTGGCTCTTGTGTGATTTACCATGGCTTGTGTGATGTGGCAAAGGTAGCTGAGAGGAATTGGGGGTGGGGAAAGGAGAAGAAAGGAGACCTGGCAGAGAGCAAGGGGACTGGCTGCCATGATGGCCTTGGAGGGAGGGGCAGGGAGCTGGTGAAGAGGAAGGAGAGGTGATTGATTAGTCTAAGGTATGGGAGCAGAGTTGAGGACACCCAGCCTGACGTGGGAAGAGCCGGGGAGAAGCCATGCCACGCTGCCACACAGATTAAATAAAGAATGACTGAGTCTTTCCCGTCTTGAAAATGGGTGTTACTCTGTATCTGAGGGACTGTGGCAAGACTGGGGAAGCAGGAATCAATAATTCTGACTTTAAAAAGTTTCTTTTCATTTGTGTGTGCGTGTGTGTGTGTGTGTGTGTGTGTGTGTATAGGGGTTAGATACGTGCATGTGCACATGTGCATGCGCTCAAGCACATATGTAGAAGTCAGTGGAGAACTTTTCGGTGTCCGTTTTCTCTCACTCTCTACTGTGTAGGTCCTAGGGGCTCAAACTCAGGTCACCAAGCTTGGAGGCAGATGTCTGCACCATCTCACTGGTCCAGGTCCAAATCTCAACAAGCGATAAGGCACCAAATATCGGGGAGGGACACAAAACATAGGCTTTCTGTATGTTCACATGGACAAGGGTCTGCCAGGGCAGCACTGTTCTGCCATACTTACCAGGTTTAATAGATGGATAAAGAGCTATTGACTCACGTCTGTCTCATGAGCTGTTTCTCTATTTAATGTTGTTGAACAAAAATATTTTTATAAGGGTTTGCATGAGCTCACTGGCAACCTTCACCTCCCAGGCTGCAGAGTCACACCTGCAACTTCCTACTGGAGAAACCCCACACTCCCTGAACCAGCCTCCCCCTCCCCTATATCCCTTCCCCCACCATGTGCCAGCTCAACACTTAGCACCATCCAGCCCCCTTGATGGCATCTACTGCCCTCATCAACAGATGGCTGAACACTGTGACTTTTAATTCTTTGCTAGAGGCCTCCTCCCATCTACTGGGTTCAGCCAGGTCAGACCTCTCTGTCTTCTTTGGTCCAGTTGCCTAAATGCTCTTAAATCTTGTCTGGTTTGCATCAGTCCCCCCACCCTTCCCCCACAGACAGCAGAGAATACATTTCTAAAATTCAAGGTTATGATGTGATTCCCTTTTGACATACTCCAGTATAGCCCTATTGCATTGCTTTTCCTCTAACAGGCAGACACTGTTTTATCTGCCCAACTTCTCTTCTTATAAGAATATATTTCTGGACTATTCTTCTGGGAAGTATTCTCCTTTAGGCAGCTATCTTGCTTGTATTGGTAATTTTAACCTGTGTGTGTGTATGTGCGTGTGTGTGTGTGTGTGTGTGTGTGTGTATTTGTGTGTGTATGTGTGTGTGTATATGTGTGTGTGTGTGTGTGTGTGTGTTGACCCCCTTCCTCCAGAGAACCAATGACTACCATAACCTGTGCCCACAACTTCCTGCCCAGCTAGTCAGGGGCTGACATACAATCTGGGCTCAGTGGTATGAGTCTATCTGCTGAGAGCTGACTCCCAGAGCAAGGGAGGAGGCATAGCATCTCTGCAGGTGGAGATACAGCTGACATCATCCCACTTATGAGGGAGCTGTGCAGGTCAAACAGGAGCCCTGCCTACACATCATCCTGGTCCTGCCATTTTAGAATCTGCAGCAGCCCTTCCTTCATACAGCTCTCCCCTACAAAGAACACCATTCCCCTGCCAGGAGAGGGGGACCCCCTTGTGTCACACAGAGCCCAGTATTATCTCACCACACTAGGGCTCGCCCCTTGCATTCTATTCCTCTCCTTCATCAGCCTCTGTGCTCCTGCTGGCAGGAGCTGGCCTGTGCCACCCTTTGTTGTCTAGTACCTCTGTTTGGTAGATTTGGGGTTAGATAGTTTTTGTTTCAACCCTTTAAATCTTTATATTTTTCTCCCATGAGGTTTCAAAGGTTTCAACCAATTCATAACTGTGGTGATTTGAAGGACACAGAAGTCAGTGTGAAAGGACACTTGTCAAGGATAGAGGCAGAGATGTCACAGTAAGAAACCCCAGGTCCCTTCTGAGCAGAGGCTCATGGGATGTCCTAGAAACTACTGTTCATATGGGATGGATTTGTATGACAGAACTCTCCACACAAATGTGCAAGGGGCCAGTTCTTGGCTCCAATCTCCAGTAAATTCTTTCATTCACACCAATATCACCCTACCAAGCAGGTGGGACCTCTGTTTCCAGAGCTTAAGTTCTGTCTGTGACCTCTCAGATAGCCACATAGGTGAAAGCCTGCGGCAGGATCTTCAGGAGGTGAGGGCATCTTGGCAGTAGAGGCCCCGCAGCAGCACTGATGTTCTACCAAGAATGGGGAGAGACTGGTTGCTTTAATGATGTGAGCGTGCAGCAGGAAGGGCTGTGTGTAAACCAGAATAAGCCTCCCCAGGTCCCCAGAAACCAAGTCTGGTGCTTTCATGATTTGGCTCTTCGAGACTCAAAACTCAGAGGAGCAAATTCCTGTTATTTAGGCTGCCCAGGGTTCTATTCTAATCGCTCGGGCTGCCTAAGACAGATGTCCACATATAAATGTGAATTTTGCTCCTCACTCCATATCGTACACAAGAGCCAATTCCACGTGGACCCTCGATATAAATTTTCAGAGCAAAACAATAAAATTTCAGACAGGAACAGAAGAATATCTTCATGACCTTTGGGTAGGCAAATATCTCATAGGACACAAAAAGCATAAGTCACGAAAGGAAGAATGTAAGTTGGCCTACATGAAAATTAATAATGTTTGTTCAACCAAAACCAACACTGAGAGTGAAGAGGCAAACCGCAGGAGGATAGAGGAATTGGCCATGTGCACACTAGACTGCAGACTCGAAATCAGAATTTGGAAAGAATGCCTTCAAGCCAGGACGAGGAAGAGGAAAGACACAGCAGGTGAGGGAACAGAGAAAGGGTAGCAGGGCTTGAAGAGCTGCTTCCCAAAGGAGGGCATTCAAATGGAAACACGAACATTTGCGTCTAGTCACTGGAGAGTAGGAGTTAAAGCCACAAATGGGGCCTCCTGGTGCAAGCCTGCCATCCCAGCTGCTTGGTAAGCAGGAGCAGAAGTTCAAAACCAGCCTGGGCGATAGGATGAGTTCAAGTTCAAACTGGGTGACTTAGTGAGACCCTGCCTCAAAGCATGGAAAAAGGCCTGGACATAAAGCTCAGTGTTTGTGTGTGAGCCCCCTTTTCAGTCCCAGGACCACCAAAGCCAGGCAGGGTAGTGCCTATTTATAACCCCTATCCCAGTACTAGGGTCTGAGGTAGGATGATTAAAGGTTAAGGCCAAGCTGGGCAGGGGGCAGGCAGAGGCAGCAGAATCTCTGAAGAGTTCAAGGCCAGCGTAGTCTATCTATATAGTTAGTTCCAGGATAGTCAGAGCTACATGGTGAGACCCTGGTGGGCGGGGAGGCTCAAGGCCAATCTGGGCTATACAGACCTTGTTTCAGAAAACAAGAGAATTTAAAAGAGTAAAAAGCAGAGAAAAGAACTTAAAGCTATAGTGAGATAACAACACACACAAAAAAGAGAGTAAAAATGACCACAGGGATAAGTCTCAAGAGAATATCCACATTGCTGTGGGCAGTGGGGGTGGGGAGGGCATGGGGGGGTGGGAGGGTACTGGGGGTGGGAGGGAGTCTCCATCAGGGCATCATTAGCCAAGTGTGCGGTTTTTCCCCGTGATGCAACAAGAATAATCCTAGATTCCATTGGCTAGGGTCTACTACACCTTCAGCATATCAGCCTTGATGATGTAGGACTAAAACAGGAACAGGGAGACTGACTGAGCTCAGTCAGTCAACAGGGTCTCAAGGGAGGGAGTGGGCATTGAAAAAGAAGAAAAACAATTAGACAGCATTATAACATGACTCCAGCCAATGCTGAGGTTGAAGCAACTTTATTTCTCTTCAGCCTGCTTTTTAATCTATCAGTCGAGGTATATCCAAAAAACATAGTTCAAAGACAAAGTAATCAGGTGAAGTGGTAAACAAGGAGATCATACAAGATGGTAATTAAGTAAAATAGTAAGCCGAAGGGTCACACAAGGTAATAATTAAGCAAAGTGGTAAATAAAGCCCCATGATCACTGTTTCTTTTCTTCTTTTCTTTTCTTTTCTTTTCTTTTCTTTTCTTTTCTTTTCTTTTCTTTTTTTTTTTTTTTCCGAGACAGGGTTTCTCTGTGTAGCCCTGGCTGTCCTGGAACTCACTCTGTAGACCAGGCTATGATCACTGTTTCTAATATTCTTATCTAAACCCTTTTCCTTGTCCCAGCCCAGTGACAAATGGCAAATTCCTAGAAATGGCACCAAAAGCTCTCAACAGGAGACAAAACAGGGAAAATATACCTTGCAAGTTAAAAGTTCTGTTTGCAGACACCCCACCCCCCACCTTGTCACACGGCTGGCTGGGTGTGGGTGGTGGACAAAGAGCTAGCTGCCACCCAGGACGTGGAGGCTATGATGATCAAATATGATGAGATGGAGAAGTGGAAAACCAGGGTGGTGCATGTCCCATGGAGAGAAGTGGTAACAGGTGAGAGGGCTGAGGTCAACATGCTGTGACTACCCAGCAGGGTCCAGAGGCAGTGTGCAGCAGGCTTATGCAGACACAGACTCTGCCTCCCAACATGCTGCCTGGCTGTGCCCTGGGTCTGGGCAGTGAGACAAGGAGAGGTTCACTTTCTGGATTGGACCTCCATTGTGGTCTGTGATGCCACCAGAGGCCATGTTGTTGGCTGTGGTCCATGTTGCTGCCCAGGGCTGTGTCAAAGCCTGAGATCCACAGAGATGTGAGCAGTCAGTGTCACTGACTGAGGATGGCTTGGTGATGTCCTCAAACTTTGCTGCCTTAGGGGGACATGTCGATATGAGTGACACGTGTAGCCGCTTGAGGCCATGATGAGGCCTGGGCAGTCACTTCGGGCCGTGAGTGGATAGGTGGTCCAGATACAGCCAGAGACTGTGATGATGTCTGTTGGCCGTGGTTTTACTACCAAAGGCCATGCAGGTGTCTGTAGTCTGGGCTGCTGCCTGAAGCCATGTTGATGTTGTGCCAGGCAAATGTTATTGATTCCAAAAAAAGCACACACACAGGAGCTGATCCAATGCAACTCACAGCAGGGTTTTTATTCTAGTCAAGCTAGCTCCTCCTCCCCCCCCCCACCCACCCCCAAGGCACTACCGATACAAAGGATGGTTTTTGGTGGTGGTGGGAGCCACGAATGTCTATGGGGCAAGGCTTTATAGTAAGCAGCAAGCAGGGAATACATGTGCAAGCATCTAATTGGAAAGCTCCTGTGGCCTTTAACATAATTGGCTGATGAGGGAGTCATACCATAAACTTAACTTCTGCTCCCCTCTGTATTGTTGTTAGGCAGGGGTTGGGTTTGTAACAAACCTGAGGGTGCAGGTTTGTTGGGGGAATAACCAGGAGACACTGGTCTTGCTGGGGGTGTAACCTGGAAACTCTGCTGTTGTTGGGGCTTAGCCTAGAGACTGGAGCTAGGTGCAGGTTCTGTTGGGGGGCAACTTGAAAACTAATGCTAGGTACCAGCCCGTTAGTCTACCTAAGTTTAAACTTAGGTCAGGTTCTCTAAAATGGAGCCAGAATTTAAAAGCTTTGACATCTCACCGATATCCAAGGGCCTTGGTAAAATGGCCCAATCCCTTCCAGATGTTACTCTGCAGTCCTCACTGCTGTGTGGGAGCATGGTGGCCCTGCAAAGGCCCAGAGCTGACCAACTCAGCTACCACCCAGGCCCAGATGAAAGGCTTTGAGTTGCCCCACCTCAACATCTACCCCATCTATGAGCTACTATAGTATATGTAGAGAACAGTCCTGTAGAATTGTGGCCACAGGATGTCCATGTCTGTGGACATCAGCAAGCTATGTGAGAAGAGGCTTGGCAAGAGCCCGGTATTGAGGGTGTATCGGAGAAGCCAGAGGCCATGGACCAGTCCAATGACTCATTGCAATGGATATTTGCAAATAAAGCTGTTTGGGCAAAAGTGTATCCCACAGGAAGGACTGGGAAATAAGTCGGATTGATGTGAAATTCACAAAGAATCAATAAAAAATATTACGTTAAGAAAAAGTTCTGGGGCTGGAGAGATGGCTCAACAGTTACAAGCACTGGTTGCTCATCCAGAGGTTCTGAGTTCAATTTCCAGCAATCACATGGTGGCTCACAACCGCCATGAGGGGATCCAATGCCCTCTTCTGGTGTGTCTGAAGACAGTTGCAGTGCACTCACATGCATGAAATAAATAAATAAATCTTAAAAAAAAGAAAAAGAAAAAAGAAAAAAGAAAAAAGAAAAAGTTCTGTTCACAGCTAAGGCAGCTAAGAATAAGTTCTTGTTTGTCCTTGCGAGTTAAGGCTTCTAATTACAAGGGCACTGTGTTTTGCAGTTTGCTTTCTGTTAAATGGTTCTTAGCTTTAACATAAAAAAAAAATATATATATATAAATTCCTGGTCGGATTCCATGGGTTTCAGAGTTGCAGCCCCTTCTATTCTATTCCAGGGTTCTGCAAACCATCCTCATTCTGACTCCATATCCTTGGAGGACGTTGAGGTTTGCTATGGACACCCAGTGTGGTGCTTTGAATATGCTTCCCAAGGGAGTGGCACTATTAGGAGGTGTGGCCTTGCTGAAGTGGGTGTAGCCTTATTGAAGTAAGTGGGTCACTGTAGGGGTAGGCAATTAAATGTCCTTTATAAGAGTTGCCTTGGTCATGTTGCCTCTTTACAGCAATGAAAACTCTAAGACACCCAGTTACCCATTCAGGCTGCAGAGACATCCAGAGAAAGTAGGCAGGGAGTCTCTAGGTTTTGGGGATAGAAGGCAGGGCCTTTGGGAGGGTAGGTCCTTTAGCCCTACATGTCCAAGAGACTCAGAGCTTTCTGAGTTTGATAATATGGTGGTTTGAATAGTCACGTCCCAGTAGACTTACATATTTGAACACTTGACCCATAGGAAGTGGCACTATCAGGCAGTGTGGTCTTGTTGGAGGAAGTGTGTCACTCTGGGGCAGGGTTTGAGTTCTCCTATGCTCAAGCTACTCCCAGTGTGGCACACAGTCCCCATCTGCTGCCTGTGGATCAAGACTTAGAACTCCTGGCTCCTCCAGCACCAAGTCTGCCTACTTGCTGCCATGCTTCCTGCCATGATGATAATGGACTAAACCTCTGAAAGTGTAAGGCAGACCTAAATTCAATGTTTTCCTTCACTAGAGTGGCTTTGGAGTCAGGAAAGCTATTTCCAAACCCTGTGGGCAAGAGAGCATGCTTTCCACTTGGGTCCTGTGTCCATTAGCTGTCCCTCACTTTAACAAGCGCCTGAGGCTATCTACGTACATGGAGAAAGGTTGTTTTGGGCTCACAGTTTTGGCAGTGTAGCAGTGAAATCAGTTGTACCAATGATTTGGCCTGTGGTCAGGGAGCACATCCTGGTGGGAATGTATGGCAGAAAAAAAATCCATCCACTTCAAAGACAGGCTGTTGAGTTTTGAGAAGGAAGAAGAGACTGAGGTCCCCAAGGACACTGTCACCTACTAGGCTGTAGGGTCTGCCACCTCCTCATAGTAACACACTGGAGAGCAAGTTTGCACCCCATGAGGCTCTGGATACACTGTAGTCAACAACAGTAGGGTCCATGTGAAAAGGGTACCTTCATTGTGCCCAAGAGGCTGGAGACATTTCAGTGCAGCTAAGTCTTTTCCAAAGACGTTAGGAGTCTATGAGAGGAGGAACCTTATAGAAGACTGAAGAGAAGCCAATATGACAGATACATTTGTGTCCAGTTGTCTGAGCCGGAGAACAATCTTGCACTGGTCCATGCAGTCTGTGTTAACAGAGACCTCTGTTAAGCTGTATAAGACCCATGCCACCCGGGATGTCTTCCTTCCAGTGCCCCTTTCCTCTCTTGATAGACAGGCTGATAAGCCTAGCGAAGGTCCCTGGGTCTTTGGGAAAGTCCTCTGCAGAAGACATAAATAGACATAACTACAAGGAAGGAACTTTTGCTTTCACAGAGGAACACTCTGTTTTGGGGCATGTGTGTGTCTCTACATAGTAATAAGATTTAAGGACCTGCATGGTTAATTAAGTTTATGGAAGTTCCTTCTTACAGAACTTATTGGGGTGTTTAATACACACTGTCAATCACCAGGACAGAGATATTCATGTGGCCATAACTCAGGTATATTGTCCCCAGAGGAGTGTGTGTGTAAAAGTATGTGTGTGCATGTGTGAAAATGTGTGTGTGATTGTATGTATATGGATATGTGTATGTGTGTGCGCGCACATACATGTGCAGGCGCTCATAATATTGGTTCAGAGAGATCTGACTCCAAAGCAAGGAGGACTCAGACAACCATTCGTGCCTTGTGATTCTGGGGTAGGCCACAGAGGTCAAGGCTCTGAGTTTCCTGGGATATGTGATAAGAGGCTAGGTGATGTAGTTAATCCCACCATCAATCAGACAGGATGTAGAATCACCTACACCCCTAGGCTGGCTCCCAGGCCCGGGCAGCTGGACAGTCTGTTGTCCTGGGCATCTGTCCTAGTTAGGGTTTCATTGCTGTGAAAAGACAACATGACCACAGCAACTCTTGTGAAGGAAAACACTGAATTCCAGTACAAAGCAAGGAACATGCTCTTACAAGCTTCTTGACTCTGTCCCTTATCTCCTCCCTTGCCCTCTTCCTTCCTCCCTCCCTCAAGAGCTAGAAATGGAATCCGGGTCCTTGTACATACCGAGTAAGTGCTACTCCACTGAACTACATACTAAGCCCTTGCTTTTTTGAGACAGGGCTGCTCTGTGTACCCAGGCTGTCCTTGAACCCATGACCCTCCTCCTCTGCTTCCCATAGGCACTTCTTTTATGATGCTCCTTTCCAAGAGCAAGCATGGACTCCAACAAGGTGGTTAATTCAGGAACACAAATTGCTCTACTGGACACCACAGAATGAAGGGCAGTGGTGACAGGAAGTGGTTCAGCGTGGGAGGTGGGCAATGGCCTCCCTAAGATCCAGCCTGTGAGCTGTCTTGGGGAATCTTGAGAAGGAACTTGGACTGGCAGGTGAGCTGCCTTGGAAGGGGCTCATTTTGCTGGTTAGCTCAACTTGGAATGAGGTCTCAGTAGGGTGGCCTGAAGTGACAGGCTCCTCAGCTGGGGGGCCTGAAAACTGCAAATGAGACTTGGTTTGTGTCTCAGAGTTTCCTGGTTTTAGTTTTGGTGTGTTTTGATCAATTGTTTTCCAGTTTTGGAGAAGGCAATTTAAAGGCACTTGCACTGGAAAACATTTTAATTATTTAAACTTTGCATGGAAGAGGATATGTTGTTGCAAATCAGAAACACCCCAGGCATTAACGCATCTTTTTCTGGACATCAATCATTTCCCTGGGAGACCCTCTCTGAGGGAGAGGAAAAGAAAGAAGGGGAAGGAAGGAAGTGGGAGGGAGGGAAGGAGGGAAAGGCACACGCGCGCACACACACACACACACACACACACACACACACACCACAGAGACAGACAGATGAAGGGAGGGAAGGAGGGAGGGNGGGNGGGNGGGNGAGAGAGAGAGAGAGAGAGAGAGAGAGAGAGAGAGAGAGAGAGAGAGAGAGAGAATACTTGTGAGGTGAGAAACAGAGGAGGAAGTGCCATGTATTTGGAGTCAGCCTGAGCTGTTCAAGGCCAGCCTGGACTACATAGAAAGACTCTGGTCTCAAAAGTACTAAGAGCAGGGAAGTGGGGTGTTCTTAGCTGATTTGGCCTTGGAGCCAAGCAGGGAAAGAGCCAATAGGTGTGGACAATGGTTCCAGACAAGGGTTTGTGGGAAACAGGGAGGCCTTGCTCTAATGTTATTACCAATGCTGAATGGCCTTTCTTTGTTGTTGTTATTTGTTTGTTTTGAGACAGGGTTTCTCTGTGTAACCCTGGCTATCCTGGAACTCACTCTGTAGACCAGGCTGCCTGGCTGCCTCTGCCTCCCAAGTGCTGGGATTAAAGATGTGTTCCACCACTGCCCGTTTTATTTTATTTTTTTATTTTTAAAGATTTATTTATTATTATTATTCATAAGTACACTGTAGCTAACTTCAGACAGGCCAGAAGAGGGCGTCAGATCTCATTACGGGTGGTTGTAAGCCACCATGTGGTTGCAGGGATTGGAACTCAGGACCTTTGGAAGAGCAGTCAGTGGTGCTCTTACCTGCTGAGCCATCTCACCAGCCAAACTGAATGGCCTTTCTACATTCTGACACACTCAATCACTGAGTCCGAGTTTGTCCCATTATTATGAGAGTGCATGCTCAGGATAACTGTTCTAGCCACTGCCTCCTAGGGAGGGCAAGGTCCCCCACTGCTGCTCAGGCTCTCTCGCTCACTCACTCTCCTTTGAAGCCAGATGGATCCTCCTCCCTGGGCCTGGGCCCGGGCCCTGCAGGATCCCTGCACGGGGTGGGAATACAGATAGATGACAGGAATCTGAAACTTCCCAGGCCTGTATGCTCAACAGGCAAATGGCAGGCCATCATCACCATGTGGCTGGCAGCAGCTTGAGAGCTGAGTGGCTGCATCCTGGGTCTCCATGGCAGCTGGAGCAGAAATTAAGCACCTCCCTGTAGAGCCCCTACTGCAGAGGGGTGAGCAGAAACCAGAGCAATGCACTTGCACATTGCACTCCTCCGTGTCCCGCAGTTGCCCTGTGGCAGTTCCTTCTTGGGGGGTCAATTCTCCTGAATGGATCCAAGCTTCCTTAATGTGCCCAAATCCAGTCTTCGGGCTGGCTTCTTGTCTGTTATTCAGAGACCTGGATTCCTTAGTTCCAACAGCTGGCATCTGTGTAGGACAAGACTGTCATCTCTGAGGCAGGGCAGAGTTTCAGGCAGTTAGAATTGGTTTTCTTTCTTTTCTTTTCTTTTTTTTTTAAATTAGGGGACAGCGTGAAGGCAGTCCCCCACTACCACAAATTATGCAGTCGAGTTTCCTGCATTTGGGGAAATCGCAGGGGTCAGCACATCCCGGGTGCAATGGATAAGCCTCGCCCTGGGAAAACCACCTTCGTGATCATGGCATCTCCCCTGCCAGGTAAGTATTAGAGCTGGTTTTCACTTGGACCTTGCAGCTCAGCCAGTTGACTGGCCCATGGGCTCCTCCCTATGCCCCGGCTTCCACACTGTCTGGTCCCGAGGCTGATTTAAGTGTTGTGCCCTTATCAGCCTGTGGGTGGATCTCACCAAGTCACCATCTCTTTGACTTTCATTTGTTTTTCTAGATAGGGTTTCTCTGTGTAGCCCTGACTGTTCTGGAACTCGCTCTGTAGACCAAACTGGCCTCAAATGCAGAGATCCATTTGCCTCTGCCTCCTGAGTGCTGAGATTAAAGACACTAAACTGTTGGTTTGATTTTTTTTTTTTCCCTTCCTCCTGGGAATCCCATTGCTAGCTAAGTTTGTCCTCTGGATTATGGCATGCCTACCCTCTCCTCTTTGCCTTTCAGATATCCAGCTATGCTCCACTGTTCCTTTCAGTCTGGGTCACCTCCTTAGTAGACCAGAACACCCTGAAGGGCATGCTAGTGTTACAGCTTCTCATTACAGCTTCTCCTGCTTGAAGGCATCAGAGCACTGAGTCTCAAGCCCAGGATCTCTCCTCACACACCAAAATCCAAGTTCTTCTCTGGCCCTGCTTAGGCCCCCTGGAGCTCTACCCAGGGCTGTTGGCCATTCTATACCAACTCCAACTAGATCCTTTGTTTGGGGCTTGGCGGTACAGAGGTGCTCACATGGACAAGGGGGTGGCCCTGGTAACCTAATCTGGTGCAAAAAAAATAAATAAATAAAAAATAAAATAAGAGGCCTTAGCCAGGCGGAGGCAGAGGCAGGCAGATCTCTGAGTTCAAAGCCAACCTGGTCTTCAGAGCAAGTTCTAGAACAGCCAGGGCTACACAGTGAAATTCTGTCTCAAACACATTCACACACACACACACACACACACACACAACCAGAGACCTTAACCAGCTCATTCAAGGTCACAGAGCAAGGAAGTAGCAGGGGTGGGATTTGAACACGGTCTTTCTGGATGGGACTCCTATCAGTCCTGCCTCCCACTTTGCTGATCCTTGGGAACATCACTACATCACTGCTTAGGCAGTCCTCCGCTCCATCCACCTGATGTGTCTTGGCCGCACGTAATGATGAACTGTGTTTTCCTTTGGGGGAAGCCAAGTCTGCTCTCTGTGTCTTGGGTAGTCTCTGCCCTCCTTGCTGTGGGCTTAGGCCAAAGCGGGATCAACAGAGAAGAGTAATTAAGGCCTCTGAGCCGCTGATGCTGATTTTCCCATTAAGCCATTGTTAGCAGCAAGGAGGCATGAGCCCGGGTAATGACTAGTTTTGCAGTTCAGTAGAGTGTGAAGGAGCTGTACTGTCGGTAAACAGTTTGGTGATTTGAAGAGCAAATTGTGGCTTAAGGGAGCAGTGGGGAGAAGCCTAAGTGGCCCCCACTTCTGGAAACTGGGGAAGGAGTTCTTTCAGGGAGAGGCCAGGGCTGGGGGGAAAAGAGAGGAGGCTGACAGAGCAGGGGGTGTCTTTTGCAGGCCAACCCCCACGTCCACAAACCTCTAGCTCTTTGGCCAGTGCCCTGCAGGGTTGTGGCTGTTTGTTCTGGGTCTGTGGTCCAGTGGGGACTCAGGCATGTGAAGAGAATCAGGTTCTTAAGAATCTTGGAACAGTGTAGATACAGGCTCACTGGGATCAGAAAACAGAGCTGTGTGTGACTGCATGTCCCTATGGTCCTTGCACTTCAGATTGAAGGCCAGCTTGGGCTACCTAGTGAGGCCCTGCGTCGATCAGTCATGATGACGAAATCACTCGTAGTGAAGTAAACCAGCCGCAAAGGGAAAGAAGCACTGTGTGATCCCACTTCCCTGAATGTGGAGGGTAGCCGGGTGGGCTCAAGGGGTCTAGAATTTCAGCTTGGAAAAGATGAAGTCAGTGGTTCCTATAACAACACAAATATACTTACCATAACTAAACACAACACTAACTGAAGCTAAGGTGACCACTTTTGTGTTTTGTGTTTGCGTCATGTGTATTTTACTGACTACTATACAGAACTGTGTAGGTGGGTCCTGGAGCCGAGTGGAAGCTTGGCAGTGAGGGTATCTGAAGGGGCGGGGGGGGGGGGGNGGGGGGGGGGGGGGGGCGGCAATATCTGTCTACTAATGAATACCTGCGGTGAGGAATGATCAGTTAGTCTCTAATCCAGATAGGGTTGACAGTAGCCATGAGACACCCACCTAGCCCCACAGAGCACTTTCTGAAGACCCCAGGCCATAGCCCCAGGCACAGGCGGTGTCTTGAGTAGATGCAGGCAAGATGGAAAGGAGGTGTCCCCCGGCTGAAGGCCAGCAGTCTTTCTAACCATCAGGGACTCAGCAGGGCTCCCTGTGGGGGACTTTTGCCTTTCCCATTAGGCCTCCAGCAATATCGAGAGTAATTTGGGGTTTGGCTGAGAAGAATGCGTTCAATCAGCCAGCGTCTATCATTGCTGGTGATGATTGTGTTTTGCTCTCTCTGGGAGATGGCCTGAAGCCTTCCTTTTTTTTTAACTCCTTGGCCGCAGGGCTATGCGTGCACTCAACTCCATTTCCGGGGTCAAGGTGCAGTCATTTCTCTCCCCGGCAGGGGAATCGGCTCCCTGTGGAGGCCCAGTCCAGGTCACCTGCTCAGTCTATGGGAAGGAGGGTCAACCAGGATGGTGACATGATGTGGACCTTTGAGGTCCAGAGCCCTTTACAATTTATCTCATTTCCTCTCCAGAGCCATTCTGGAGGCTAGGGTTATCCTGATCTTCTTTGAGAGGCCCTAAGAGGATGAAGAAAGTGTCCCACATGGCTATCAGTGTGGAAAACACTCTGCATCTAGCAAGGCAGGTTCTAGGACAGAGCCTAGCCTAACATGCGGGACGTAGGGAATTTGCTGATCGGCTTCTGGGCCTCCCTAAAACAGATGTGACCAAGTCTTTCCCCAATGATCTAACAGACCAAATGAAAAGAATCAGAGAAGCAGTGGATGGGACATCACTGTGACTCCAGCCCTGAGCTCGGGAGTGATGCCTGGGCCTGCAACTACAGCAGGGTGACCGTTGGAATAAGATACAAGCACAGAGCGAGAGCTTCCGGCTTAGGCAGAAGTAAAGGTTGCAGCTGGAGCCGGGCAGAGCTCACTGTGGAAAACACAGAGAGAGTCCAAGAAGGGGCTAGATGCAGCGAGTCCGAACAGGTGCACACACAGCGCCCGTCCCTGCTGGGGTCAGCTGTGTGGGCTCAGATGGCCTCCTTTGTGTAGACCACAGTGACCGGGAGGCACTTCACACATTCCTTAGCTTCCAGGAACTGAGTTGAGGATGGTTAAATTTTGTATTCAATCTGAGCCAAGGCTCAGGGTTGGGGGGGGGGGAGGAAAGTTGCTGAAGGCTTGCAGATAATGTGCCCAGAGCCATGGGCTTCTTAAGAGTTTCTTGCTTTCTTACTCACCCCTCACCCATTCATATGCTTTGTCTAAGATGCACCCACCCACTCCTTTAAGCTCCTGTCCCCTGGGCTAGAAGTGGGAGGGACCTGGACCAGAGAACCCTCCTTAACTGAGGATGCTGGGGACAGACAAGTGCTTGTAGTGGCATAAATGAAGAGCTGGAGAACCAGTGACTGTCTCTGCTGCTGTTGGGAGAGTCCCTTGAAAAGGTGACCCTTAAGAAAGCACTGTTAGAAGCCGGGCGTGGTGGCGCACGCCTCTAATCCCAGCACTCGGGAGGCAGAGGCAGGCAGATTTCTGTGTTCGAGGCCAGTCTGGTCTACAGAGTGAGTTCCAAGGCAGCCAGGGCTACACAGAGAAACCCTGTCTTGAAAAACCAAAAAAGGGCTGGTGAGATGGCTCAGTGGGTAAGAGCACCCGACTGCTCTTCCGAAGGTCTGGAGTTCAAATCCCAGCAACCACATGGCGGCTTATAACCATCTGTAACAAGATCTGAAGACAGCTACAGTGTACTTACATATAATAAATAAATTAAAAAAAAAAAAAGAAGAAGAAGAAGCACTGTTAGGCATTTGTGTCCCTGGATCCAGCTGTGTCTGAATCTCATGCTCCACCCCCAACTTTGTAGTGTTATGAGCCAGTCAATTCCTTTTCTGTTTTAATTTTCAGGACTTACACACTCTAAGTGTTCCAACTCCAACAAACAAACAGACAAAACAAAAACAAAAAACCCACTAGGTATTGTAACTTCTTTAAGCCTTGTTCTAAATTCTGTATTGCTCGTTTAAATGTAATCATTAGTGGTTGGTAATAATTTATCCTCAGGCCTTTTAATCAAATGTTCTGTTTAGCAGAAAATGCAATTTAATGAAGAGGCACTTAATAAAGGCCATTTTCATCTAACATGCTTTAGGAAGGCCTTGCTTCTAGATGTAGGTGCTTTAGCCAGACCTCTCTGCAGCCGTCACTGCTGGAGGGCCTATCAGAGATGCACTATGCTATAAGTGGCCAAAGCACACAGGCCCAGGATGGTGATAAAAGCCATACCAGTGTGTTTAGACTGAGACAGACCGTGAGGCCCACTGATATGGAGAGTTCCAGTCCTTCAGGAGTAACAGGAACAATGCTGCCACCTTCCCCCAAAGGGGCACAGTTGATATTGGCTCTTCAGGTTCACCAGGATATTTCCTGCTTAATATTCCATTCCCTCAGAAGGGAGGCAAGGTCACACCATTCAGCTGCTGCACACCAGATGTTGTAGCCTCTCTGACTCTTCCAGTGTTCCCTTGTGGGTTAGAAGACATTTCTCCAGGATGGAGAGGTGGTTCACTGGTCAAGAGAGCTTGCTACATGGTCATCAAGATCAGAGTTTGGATCTCAGCGCTCACATAAGAAGCCATGTCTCTGGCACAGACCTGTAGCCCTAACTCTAAGTGGGTGAATACAGAAGGACTGTTGGGCCATGCTGCCTGCAGCTTAGTTCAGAGAGCTCAAGACACAGGTTCAGGGAGATATGCTGCCTCAAGGGACTAGGTGGACAGTGAGAGAGAGGAAGAAGAAGACACCTGATGCCCTTTTCTGGATCCCACGCACAACATGTACACATGCACACATGCAAATGCACCTCTCCTAAAAAGATATTCTCTGTGATCCTTACAGTGTTCCAGGATGGAAGAGAGATTTCTCACCTACAGATGGGCAAACTGAGCCCCGCCTCCCCCCAGGGCTTAGGTGCTCTGTTTAGGGATTCAGGATGTTCCTGGAGTCCAAGTCCTTCTAACCTTCTGTCATAGGTTGGGTTGGATCCTCTCAAGAGATTTCAGTGTCCTCGCTTTCTGTAACTTTACTTGGAAATGGGTCCCTTTGCAGCTGTAACCAAGTTAGATGAGCTCCTACCACAGTAGGGGTAGCCCTAAGTCCAACGCGATTGGCGTCCTCATGGGAACAGGACAGAGGGTGCAAGCGCCTGCCGCGCAACTCAAACAATTCAGATTCAGATTCCTGGAACTCTGTAGCAAGGCGTAGCAAGGTGGATGTGCTGTAATTCCAGCATGCCTGTGATGAGATGGGAGGCAGAAATAGGGGAAGCCTTAGACGCTTTTGCCGGCCTCCTCGCCTGGGGTATCCAGCACAGTGACAAACAACAAGCAAGACCCTGCAAAGTGGAGGGAGGAAAGGGACTCCTGGGGTTGTCCTCTGACGTCCACATGTTCCTCATGTCATCTGCGCACACGGAGAAAAGCAACAAAGCAGGAAACAGACAGGGAGGATGCCATGCGAAGACAGAGGTTGGAAGGAAGGAGGCAGTCAAGCCCAGGGGCACGAAGGCCATTTAGAAGCTGAAAGAGGCAACGAAGTGTTCCACAGAGGGTTAGGAGGGAGAGCAGCCCTGTTAATATCCTGACCTCAGAGCTCCAGCCTGCAAAACCAAGAGATAACACACTCTTATTTTAAGCCACTCAGTTTGTGGCTCTACATGAAGGCAGTTCTGGGGAGCTGGCATAGCCCAGAAGCCCTTCGAAACCTGGGCTCCTGGGAGGGAGATGTCCCCAGGAGTACCGAAGGCCAGATGAGTGAGGTGTAGGGGTGAGATAGAAGAGCTTCTGTACTGGAGGAGAGAGGCCTGGCCTGCCCGGAGGCCCACGCGCAGAGTCTTTCTTGCTCAGCCCATTAAGGAAAGAATATTATTAACACAAGCCCAGCTCCACTGCCCTTTCCCATTGCACAGGGCACTAATGACACTTTCCCTTTGAGTGGGAAACAATAGCTTCCCAGCTGCAGCCCATAGCTGCTTTCAGAGGATGGAGGTCCTGACCCCAAGCCATATTGTATTAGATAGTCTTTAAGCAGACTGCTTGCTGCACCTGGGCTGTCAGGGAGGGAGGCCCTGCCGTTCAAGGCTGCTGAATAGCCCAGGCAGGCTGTCCCAGGCATTGGCCAGGGGATAGTTCTCCTCCCTCCATGGAAGAGAGCTGAGGCATCCCTCTCACTTGGTGCTGTGAGAAATGCACACTCTGGGGCCTGAGTCAGATCCTTCAGATGTGTATGCACGAGCGTGTGCGCATAAACCTGTATATGTGGATGCAGGAGAGCGTGATGGCCAAAGAACAACCTTGGGTACCATTTTTCAAGTGCCATCCCTGACATTTTGACAGGGTTTCTGGGTTGGAACTTGCCAAGTAGGCTGTTTGGCCAGTGAGTCTCAGAATCACTGCCTGCCTCCACCTCTTTAGCACGGGGATTATAAACGTGTGCCACAATGTCCAACGTTCAAAATGTGGATTATAGGGATCAAACACAAGTCCTCATGCCTGCAAGGTGAACGCTTTACCAACTAAGTTACCACCTAAACCAAATTTATCTTTAAAATTATGTGAGCCTTGGGATAGCATTTGAAATGTAAATAAAGAAAATGATAATAAATAAATTTAAAAAAGAAAAAAAATTATGTGAGCCAGGTGGTGATGGTGCAGATGTTTAATCCTAGTACTCAGGAGGCAGAGGCAGGCAGACCTCTGTGAGTTCGAGGCCAGCGTGGTCTACAGAGCTGGTTTCAGGACAATCAGAATGCCACAAAGAAATCTTGTCTCGAAAAATGATAAAAAATTATGTGTGTGCGCGTGTGTGAGTGTGTGTGTGTGTGCGCGCGCGCGTGAGTGCGTGCGTGCATGTGTGTGTGTGTGTGTGAGTGTGCGTGTGTGTGAGTGCATTGTGTGAGTGTGTGTGTGTGTGTGTGTGTCAGGGGTCATGTGTGCAGGACTGTGAGGTGGGTGTCCTTAGACGCCAGAGGTGGTGGAGCTTCTGGAGCTTAGTTATAGTAGTGTGAACCACCTGATGTGGGTGCTAAGAACCAAATTCAGGCCCCACTGCAAGAGCATCACCCCAGCTTCCTACCCCTCACCCCCTTTTTTCAAGTGCAACTCCAATAGCATAAATGCCAGGTCCAAAGGCAGAAGATGACGGCCCTTTGGAGTTCTGGGCCTAGACTTCTCCCTGCTTCTCTATAGTAACTGACTCAGGACCACTGTACAGGAGCCACTGTGGAGGAGCCCCTGTGAGTTCAGGTCCTTTGCAAAGGGTTGGGGCCACTAGCTCATTTAACCTGCAAACCACAGGAGCATGCACCTCTAATCCCCATGCTACAGGGGCAAGAGGCAGGGCCAGGTTTAACTGAACAGAATAGCTGAGATTCAAACCCAAACCTGTCTGATTCCAAAGCCCCGAGTCTGCAGGATGTTCCCTGGGAAACAACACACAGATACCTCCTCTGTGTTCAGACAGGCCTGAAGGATGTCCTTCAAGTAGGCCTGGTAGGAAGGGCCTGAAATGGGAAGTTTTAAAAATGGCTTGGACCAGCCACAGCCTGCCGACATCCTGGGTAAGGGGGAACAGAAATGACTGGGAGGCCTCCCCAACAGTCCTAACCTCTGCATCCTCTCTTCTTTCTCTCTTTTTCTCTTCCTTTTACAACCTCCACCCCCACCCTCAGGCATGTTCTCTGTGCTCAGCTCTGTGCCAAAATCCTAGTTTCAGAGGCAACTCTGAAAGGCCCAGGACAGGAGATAACCCTTTATCACTGTGGCTCCCAGTGTGGGATACGGGGCTGACCTGTGGGATGCCTGAGGGATTCTGGTGCCCTGGAGGAACTCTGATCCTAAGCAGACAAGGAATCCAGAGCATCAAGTCGCTACAAACATCCTGTTAGGTGACAGAAGCCAAGATGGTTCCTTCTGCTTCAGAGGGAGGAATCTTCTCGAAGACTGGGCAAATGGCATTTAACATCCAGATTATGGTATGAATTGAAAAACTATTTTTCCTGGCTTTAAATTTCCAAACCAGACACACACTGAGAGCTGAGTTTTCATCATGCCTCTTGAGCTCTGGCTGTTCTCGGGTAGAAGCTGCCCCAAGCCAATTTCTATTTTTTTTTTTTTTATTTCTTTTTTTTTTTTTTCTTTTGTTCCAAGCCAATTTCTAAAGCAACCAATTGTCTCCACAGAAGCAACCTGGGCCAATTTGAGCTTAACAGTGTCAAATGAGGAGTAAGTCCAGATCTGTCTGACTCCAAAGTTCATTTCCTTCCTGCCCCTGCCCCCACACCCAGATGTCCCTGTCTCCGAGGCCTTTGGGCCATGTTAGGGCACCTAGCTGCTGTGGGCGTCCTCAATCAGAGGCCTGAGAGAGAATGAGGACACTTGGAATTTTCCATCATCATCTGCGATGCCCCGGGGGCCTGTCCAATTTTATTTTCATTGAGTTTCATTCTCTTCTGCTCACGGCACTACATTCTGAGAGTTTTTTAAAAGTCAGTTTTGCTGATTTTGAAGTGTGAGGGTTCGAACATGCATATTCTGGGAGAGTCTATATTCTGCAGCTGAATCCTGTCTTTGTCCCTGACGCTCTTTGACTCAGGGTTCTGGCATGATGTCTTGATCTCTTTGTTTCCAATGCTCTGACTTAGGTCTTCTATTTTGACTCCTAGTGGGCACCCGCAGCTCTAGGGTCTCCCTGCAGGTACACAGAGGGACAAGGAGCTGGGCCCAGAGTTGCCCGTCTCTATCATCCACCAGGCATCCCTCATCCTCAAAGATCAAAAAGGGACCATAGCCCAGGTGTGCTGCCCGGCATCTGAGTCCTGAAACTCTAGACGGCCCAGTAAGCAATGGTGATGATGTCTCTGAACTCTGCAGGCCTTAGAAATAGCATTTCAAGCTGGGTGGTGGTGGCACACATGCACCTTAAATCCCAGCACTTGGGAGGCAGAGGCAGGCAGACCTTAGAGTTCAGGGTCAGCCTGGTCTACAGAGGGAGTTCCAGGGTAGCCAGGGCTACACAGAGGAACCCTGTCAGAGGGGGTAGAGAGAAAGAAAGGAAAAAAAGGAAGGAAAGAAGGAAGGGAGTGGGAGGGAAGGAGAGAGAGAGAGAGAGAGAGAGAGAGAGAGAGAGAGAGAGAGAGAGAGCGAGAGAGAGAGAGAGAGAGAGAGCATTTTAGCAGTGACATAGAACCTTCTGAAATATTAAAACCTTATTAGTGCCCAGAGCTTCTTCAAGGCTGTGGCATCTAGTGATTCCCTTTAATTTTATGAGTCAAATCCAGGCCATGGCTGTCTCCTCTCCTGTGGGCTGAGCCTGAATTGGAAGAGGATGCCAACCCTGCTCTCAAATCATGGGTCTTTGATGACAAATCCCCCACTGTTCACCCAGTGAGGCCCCCAAAGCCATTTCCAGAGGATCCTTGTGGCAGAAAGCAGAAGCTCTGCCCTCACCCTGGAGTCCCCAGGGGCATCCATCCTAGGTAGGGCTCCTAAAGGCCCTCTTTGCTCAGAACTCCCTGATTTGGGTTTCTTCCAGGGGTTCTCCAGGTTACAGCCAGTCCTTATTTCAGTGATTCACTGCTTAAATTAGCACAAAATAGAGTAGCCACATTGCTCCCCTAATGGTTTCTGTAGAGCCTCTGTGGCTGTACCCTGCCTGAGGGTTAAAACAGGCAGTCATAGAGTGTCCAGGTCCCCTGTCCTATAGTCTTGGGGTCTCTCTGGGGTGTCTCTCCTTCTGGATTCATACCACTAGGGGTAGGTCAGACAGTGGGCCTCACCCTTCCATAGGGAAGGTCTGATACCTTCTAACAATGGGCAAGTTCGGGACCAGAGGGCAAGTTTACTGCTAGTAGCTGTGAGTGGGTCAGCTGCCCTAGAAAGAAAAACAAAAATTACAAAGAAAAAAACAAAAACCCTCCAGTGAGTGAAGTTACTGTAACAGTGACCACAACTACTGCAACAGACAGAAAAGACAAAGAGGGAGACCTGAGGCTCTTTCAGAGGAGTCATGGTTCCCCCACCCCCATAGGTCTAAATACTCTTCTCTGATTGGTCCTATTTTTTTCTCCCTATTTGCCTAGTCACATTCAGCCACTCAGCTGGCACCCCTTAGCCTCTGAGAGTCCAGGCTTCAGCTTTGGGTGGGAATTCGTTCCCACAGCCATTTTCAGCCTCCAGACATCAGACCCCCTACTTTAGGTCCCTCCATTCTGGAAATGTGAACACGGCGACAGCTCTCTGTCAGCATCCACTCTGATGGAGAGTTCAAAGCCATCCCAACTGAATCGTCCAACCCCACAATGGCAATCAGTGTTGCCCAGATTAATCCCCAGTTAGTCGTAAAGTACCTCCCATTTGTACACTTTGCCATCTGCCCACTTCTTTCTTGGTGTGGGCAAGAGAAGAACCAGTTTGAGACAGAGGTGGTCTCTGCTGACCCTATAGCACTATGAGTCTGCCCGCAAAGGCTTCTATGTCTGCACACTCAGTCCACAGCCAGTGATGCTGTTGGGAAGGCTGTGGCATCCTCCAGAGATGGACTTTTGCTGGGGGAATCAGATCACTAGCGGGCATACCTTGCCCACTTCCACTTCCATCTCAATCTCTACTGTCCAAGTGGCCCTGGGTAACAAACACCATGTGGTGCCTGCCGCTGCCCCTCCCCCAGTGTGATGAACTATATTGTTTGCCTTTAGAATAAGATATAGAACCTTCAGCTCCTCCAGTGCTATACCTGCTTGGATGCTGCCAGGCTCTCTGCCTTGATAATGGACCAAACCTCTAAACCTGTAAGCTATATAAATGTTACCTTTTATAAGAGCTGCTTTGGGGGCTGGTGAGATGGCTCAGCGGGGAAGAGCACTGACTGCTCTTCTGAAGGTCCTAAGTTCAAATCCCAGCAACCTCATGGTGGCTCACAACCACATGGTGGCTCACAACCACCCGTAATGAGATCCGACGCCCTCTTCTGGTGCATCTGAAGACAGCTACAGTGTAGTTATTTATAATAATAAATAAATCTTTGGGTCAGAGTGAGCAGGGACTGAGTGAATGGGGTCAACTGGAGCGAGCGGGGCTGACCACTGGGGTGAACAGAGGTCCTAAATTCAATTCCCAACAACCACATGAAGGCTTACAACCATCTGTATAGCTACAGTGTATTCATATACATAAATCTTTTTTTTAAAAGAGTTACCTTGGTTATGGGGTCTCTTTACAGCAATGAAACCCTAACTAAGGCAGGCAGCATAGGGCCAAGTTCATGGAGATGGAAAGCACGGAATATGGAGGGAGTCCTGGGTGTGTGTCCCTTGATTCTATGCAGCAATTCACTTTTCCTTGATCCCCAGACCTCTGGACACTCTTCAAATCCCTTAACCAAGGTTTTATTTTTCATTTTATTGCATTTTAATCCTTTATATCCCCATGTATAAAATACAGGAAAGTCAAGAGGCACTCCCTGGCTTCTCATGTGACACACTGTTTCTGCTGGGGTTGAAAGCTATAAGAAGCCACACTGGATTCTCATGTGATGCACTGTTTCTGCTGGGGTTGAAAACTATAAGAAGCCACACTGGATTCTTCCCACGTGTGATGGCTATTCTGGAGCTAATTAAAACCTAAAGGTCTGGGAACACGTGTGAGAGAATTTTTTTTTCTTTTTTTAAAGACTTAAGACCATTCCTTCACTGGCATTAGAGCCTACTTCTTTGGGATTCTGGTGTATTCTGAAGTCTAGCTGAGACATCCAACCTCCTGAACTGAAGAATTATTAGATTCTTGGAGCATCTGTTGGTAGACCGTCATTGTTGGGTTAGCTGAACAGCCTGTAAGCTAATTTAATTATTCTCTCTCTCTCTCTCTCTCTCTCTCTCTCTCTCCCTCCCTCCCTCCCTCCCCTCTCCCCCTCCCTCTCACATTCTGTAAGTTCTGTTTCTCTTCCTAACACACCATGTGTGCATCTCTGCTGCCTGACTGTGTTCCCTACTATGTTTGTGGGCATCAGTGTGTGAGACTGTGGCTCTCATATATCACATATACAGTATATTCCATATGTGGCCTTCTGCCTAGTGACTCCACTGTGGTCTCATTGTCTGTTCTACAGTTGTGCTCGGGGTGGACATTCAGGGCACTTCGTTTTGGGGTTAGAACAAATGTTGCTATATTTTTGGGTCATATTTTTGGGATGCAAAATGCACATTTATACTAGATATAGTAGCATGGGGGGTTGCTATGCCCCCTTTTGCTTCCAAATATCTGCAGAGATTTCTATGCCCACTTTAGCCCATATAGCTCCTGAATGAGAGACACAGACATCTGGTATTTTTATAAGAAGCCGCAGGTTCTTATACTGGGCAGATTCTGGGTTATTCTAACCCAACTAGGCTGTTAATATCCAGATAAATGCCCTGTTACTCGCCAGTCTTGCTCTAGCTTGCTCTGTTCCGTGTGTGTCCTCATTGAAAATCCTCATGGTGTCTCCACATGATCTATCCACATCTTTCCTCTCTTTCTGTTCTCTCTCTCTAGCTGGGACCCCCTCACTGGAGTCCAATGTCCCGCCTTTACTGTCCTCTTCTGCCCAGTCATAGGCTGATCAGCTCTTTATTAACCAATCAGGGATGAAAGAAAACAATTTTTACATAACATTGAGACCAGAGATGCTGGACCATTCCGTTGTTTGTACTATAGCCAGACATGTGAGCACACAAACAGCTTCTGAATACACAGTGCACAAGATCAACCCTCAACAACTGGATGTAAACCTGGGAGCTTACTAATTGGGGGTAAAGGAGGAATATGGGTAGGAAGACTCACTTAGTACCCCAAAGGCTGATTCTGCACTGTTGGGGCTGAGGTGGGAGCCCCAGCACTTGGGAGAACAAGCAGACCAGCAGGTTGGACTGGGTCCCCAGCTCACCCTCTACCTCCATCACAGAAGTTGTCAGAGCTTCCTGTTATTCATCCCAGGGCCAGGCAGCTTCTGAGCACAAAGGCCCTAGATGCTGTCTTGCTGTCTCCTGGCTGGCTAGGTGTCAGCGAGTGGAATATCTGATTGGAAATGAATATTAACAATGATCATAGTGGAAACAAAAGCCACAGGAGAGGCCAGCTGCCCATGGCTCAGCTTCTGTGTCTTCCCAAGGACTGCCACATGACCTTGCAGTTGGTGGGGGTTGGGGTAGGGTTCCCCTTCCTGAGCCCAGGCTGAGCCCCAAGTGGAGCTACAAAGTGGAGTCTCCTATGAGTAGCCTATGGTTTCAAATGCATTCACACGCTAGAATCTCCTAGATTGCTTAAAAAGAAAGAAAGAAAGAAAGAAAGAAAGAAAGAAAGAAAGAAAGAAAGAAAGAAAGAAAGAAAGAAAGAAAAAGATGGTTGCGCTACCCTGGAAATGATGTGGCCTGGACTCTGACTTAATGAAAAGACCCTGGTGTGTCAGTCAGAGGAATCAGACCTGCAGCAGAATGACATGTGCATGCAGTATGTGTGTGAGTGGGCAGTGTGCATATATAGTATGCAGTATGTATGTAGCACACCACAGGCAAGTAATACACTTACAAGGTACATGTAAGTACTGTGCACACATATGCATGTAGTATACATGCTGATACTTTTATAGGGCTGCGGCTGTCTGTGATTCTGGAAACTGTAAACAGCCTCTGTGAAGCCGCTACACATAAGGTAAAAAACAATCTTTTAACGTTTATTTAGTGGGGTGTGTGCACATGCCAAAACCCGAGTGTAGGGGGTCAGAGCACAGTATTCAGACACCAATTCTTTCCTTATACCTCATAAGCTCTGGGATTGTACAGGTAGTCAAGCTTGGTTCCAGGTGGCTTTACCCACTGAACCACCTGCCCCGCCCAAGTGTCATCTTCTTTCTGTCTGGTGATGTAATCAGGACAGGTGGTGCAGGGAGTCTACTATCAGGTAGGAGTAGTAAGAAGGATTTGGAGCCCTCAAGCAAGAGCCAACTGTCAGAAGTGGACTGGGAATGTGCCCTTAATCTTATCACCCTGACCTTGGGGTGTGAGTATCCTGCGGAATCCTCGTCTTTGTCCTGCTTGATTCAGGATCTAGGGAAGGAACAGCCGACTAGTGCTGACCAAGCCTCACATGAGAATCCGTCTTGGGAACACTAGGAAAAGTTCAGGCCACCAACTTCAATCGCCAAAGCAGCTTTCTTGACTGTGAGATGGAACCAGATACATCTGAGCATTCACTAGCCTCTGTGGCTCTGGATGGTCCACAAGGCTAAAGGCATCAGAGTGTCTTCCAGTATTGACTTTTGCCTCCTGACATGCTTTCTCTTGTTACAGGATATTTGATCACAATGTGAACCCTGAGATTTTGTTATTTACTGAAAAACCCTGTTTCTAGTTGTGGTGTGGCTCAGCTCTAATCCCTCTGACTGGAATACAGACATGCCCTCGGTACACACCTTTAATCCCAAACAATGAATTTAAAGTGTGTTTGAAAGCAATGTCTAAGTGAGTGGCAGACAAAGTGATGAATCAGAGAAAGATTTGACAGGATAGGATATGCCTGACTCACACAAGGTAAGAGAAGAGAGGGAAGCTACTTGTGGGACAATGGGGAGGGAGTGAGGGAGGGAGAGAAGGAGAGAGAGAGAGAGAGAGAGAGAGAGAGAGAGAGAGAGAGAGAGAGAGAGAGAGTTTTACTGGGACTGTTGTACAGAGACAGGTTGCCAAGAAAGAACAAAGTAGACATATGTGAGGACAGAATGAGTCAGGGAATGAGAAAGAGCCAGAAAACCTGAGACAGAAGCCACAGTCAGCTTGGAGAAGAGTTTGAGCCAGAACAGCTGAGCTGACCACCCAGCCAGAGTTCAGCCTTTTCAGCAGCAATCTCAGAGGTTGAAAATATCCAAGGCCTAGACAAGATTGTAAATGGAATCTAGAAGTTTCCAGGACTAGGCTTGGGTTAACAGACAGAGGCAATAAGCCTCAGGGACTACATTTACATCAGCCAAATGAAAGTTACTTTTACATTGTCTGAGACTTGCCCTCCTAACCTGCCCCTTGCTTGGCCCGAGTCCCACCTTGGTGCCTCTTGCAATGCAAGGCCTCACCATTGCTTTTGAGTTGAGGGTCTTTTACTCTGTGATGAGATGTTCTCATGCCATGGCGTGCGTGCTCCCTTCACGCCATGGCGTGCTCCCTTCACCTGCTGCTTCCATGGAGCTTTGCCTCCTGTCTTCCTTCCCAGAACATTGCTTGTTAATCAGATCTCAACTGCAGAGTGTGGGCTTCGTGGCCTTTTGTTTTGACAGCCTGGAAACTTGTTGCTGTGTTCCACTGAAGAGAGACTGTGCTAGTGCCCTGTGGGAATGAGGCCACGTGGCAAGAGCAGGCTCCGAGGGCTCCCGAGGGTCTAGTGTTTAGCTTGGAGGCTGTTTGAACTGGTGTTTTAGAACGAGCAGGTTAAGAGTATTCACTCTGCTGAAAATGAAAAGCGTGGTCCTTTAGGTCCCCAACCCCATTTGATATCACCCGTTCCTGTCCTGGCTTCTGCTGGTGCTACCAGAGGGCGTTTAAGTCAACAGGCTGGGCCACTTCACAAACCAATTAAACCCGTCTTTTAAAGTGGGGTGGGCATGCCAGCAAGCTTACTTCCCCTGGTGACTCCAATGCATGCATGCCACTGGTTGGTGTCAAGGTTGCAGACACACTTCTCATGAAAAAGACAGGGAAGGCGTGCCAGTCATTGAGAAACTGGTTTGGGCCTCCCACCAGCCTCTCAGTGGAGGGTTGGTTATTTACTCAAGATTTAACTGAGTCTTTATCTCCTAGTTAATAAAAAGCACCATGGAAAATCTGACATCAGGGGCAGGCAGGTGGAGGATCACACCTTCCCTGGTAAGCACAAACAGTGTCTATCAAGGTGCTGGGCTACCTTGGGCAGATCCCTGCCTTGCTTGGGCCTGTGGGGGGGCTTTCGCCTGAGGGATGATGACACCCTTCTAGCTTTGCCACCTCAGCTTCATAGACCAGAAAGGGGAGGGGAGCAGCAGAAGACCCCAGGCAGGGAGCAGGGCCGGACCTGAATAGGCCTTGTCTGGCGCGGGGCGCCTCTGAGCTGTGGGCTTTGCATTCACGTCTCAGACTGCTTGTCAAGGAAGCCCTGAAACTTGGGTGCTGGAGACCATGTGTCAACAGGTGGTATGAGTGGGGCTTTGGGGTGCTCTGAGCAGCTGGAGGGCTGGGGTAGAGCAATCCAGGAGCCCCCAGTTATGTTAGAGTGTCTGCATTATTCTTAATGTTCAGCATCATGAGGGGTGGGGGGCCAATTCTGTCTCTGAAGTGACCTGAACTGTGGTAGAGAAGCATGGTGTTCCTTGAGCTTGGCTCTCCATTCAGTCCCAGAGATGGCTGCATCTGTACTGAAATATTTCTGAAAAGCCCATGAATGTAGTCAAGGCTTGGTCACCAGCCTGTGTTGAGAAGTGTTACAAGTCTGAACTTTCCAAGTTTTGTACCTGACAGGATGTGGTATAACCTTCAAGGAGGCAGGGCCTAATGGAAGGAAGTCTCCTGGTATGTGTCCTTAGAGGGAATACTGGAACTAGAGCTCCATCTTCTCTTTGCTTCCTGGCCACCATGAGTAAGTTTCTCCCAACACATACCCCCACCATAATGTACCCCCTCATCACAGGCCCAAAGCAATAGGGTCAAGTGACTATGGGTTGAAACTTCCAAAACCATGAGCCGTGATAGACCTTTCTTCCTTATAGGGTGATTCTCACAGGCATTGTGTCACAGTCTCTGAAAGCTATCTAGCACAATCTGTAACTCAAAGCCCAGATCCTCCAGCATATGCTTCTCAGAGGTTGTTTCCCTCCACCCCATGCTGCCATTTCAAGACTTAAATTCTGAATAAACACCACACATTGGGCTGTAGAGACTGAAACTCTGAGACTATTGTCTCCTAAATTCCAAGCTAGAAATACTACTTATTCAAGGCCAGCTGTATGGATAGTAGATCCTAGGTTGGAGACTTCTTTATTCACCCTTCTCCCCCCATTAATTCATACACAGACCTGAGGGCCCCAACTTACTCAACTAGGTGTCACTAGGTGCCCCCTTCCTCCTCCCCTCCAACTACACCCAACCAACTCACAGTGCCCACTCAGATCTAGGTGGTGGGAGAGAAGAAAAGAACCTCTTCGTTTATATCCCAAGCCTTTGGAAGAAGTGATGGATCATGATACCCCACATGCCCCAGAGACTGGTCCTCCTGAGTCCAAAGGGAACAATGTCTGCAAAAAAACAGAAGTGTCTTTCAAGATGGAAGCAGTGTGGCTGAGTTCAGTCGGATCCACTGCTTTGAGAGTGGGGGAGTCAGAGCGCTGCTGTGTAATGATCCAATGGGGTCGCTCCATTTCTGGAATTCTCCAGAAAAGGGAAAGGCTGCTGCTTTCAGGGCTCTCCTTCACATCGCTGGATGGGCTGCGACTGCTGCACATGCTCTGAGAATGCCTCTGGTTGGTCACATGGATCACGTTGAATGCTTTCTAGTTCCCCACGTACATAATACATTTTCTGTGTGGCTAGTGTTGCCAGTCTACCCAGTATAGGCAGTGGTGGTTCTGATTGGAGAAGATATTCTGTGAGGTGGTGTGTGTGTGTGTGTGTGTGTGTGTGTGTGTGTGTGTGTGTGTGTGTTTGCAGATGGGGGACACTTAGAAACTCATAAAGAGGGGCTAGAGAGATGGCTCAGCGGTTAAGAGCACTGATTGCTCATTCAAAGGACCTGGGTTCAAATCCCAGTAACCACATGGTGGCTCACAACCATCTGTAATGAGATCTGACTCCCTCTTCTGGTGTGTCTGAAGACAGCTACAGTGTACTTACATATAATAATAAATAAATCTTTGGGCCAGAGTGAGCAGGGTTGGGGCGAGCAGAGGTCCTGAGTGCAATTCCCAGCAACCACATGATGGCTCATAACCATCTGTAAAGCTACAGTGTACTCATATACATAAAATAACTAAATAAATCTAAGAAGGAAAGAAAGAAAGAAAGAAAGAAAGAAAGAAAGAAAGAAAGAAAGGAGAGAGAGAGAAAAGAAAGAAAGAAAGAAAGAAAGAAAGAAGAAAGAAAGAAAGAAAGAAAGAAAGAAAGAAAGAAAGAAAGAAAGAAAGAAAGAAAGAAAGAAAGAAAGGCTCACAAAGAGTAAAACAAGTCTGTTTATTCCATGCCACCTTCTTGGCTTCTTGAGGTAGTCTGGAAAGTGATGCTAGACAGGCAAGAGAATCCTCACCCTGGTGGTCTTATGCAAAGATCCTCTGGGTACCAAGCTATTCTCTCTATAGCTTATTCCTGTGTCCTGGGCACTCAGGCCCAACCTTGTCTCTTGAATCAGAGCGTATGGCTATGCAGCTGCCCCATTACCCAATGCTGTCCAGCCTTCTCAGCTGACAGGGTGTCTGCTACGTGCCAGCCACCAGCCTGCCCAAAGCTACAAAAGCAGAATGATCAGCTCTGTGACATCACCCTGAGTGTCCCCTTCCTCTTCCCACCTGTACTAATTTTCTATTATTGTGACCAAGCACCTGATATGAACAATTTATGGAGTAAGGATTTATTCTGGCTTATGTTCCTGAGCTAAAGCAGCTGCTCGGCCTATGTGCTTGGGCAGAACATCCACCTGGAAGAAGGCTGACCACATCACAGCAGGCTGGAAGCAGAGGGTGGGGGGCAGAGCATTCATTCTAGCATTCATTGGGCAGGTTTTCTCCCTTCCCTCCCTTTACTCTGCTTCCGCTCCAGTCTGTGGTGGGTCTCACACCCTCTGTTAACTATCTCTGGAAAGACTCCCGCAGACACACCCAGAGGTGCTTCTTGCCGGTCTAGGTATTTCTAAACCTAGTCATGTCTAGACCATCAAGACTAAGCTTCATGTCACCCATTTGAGGAAGAGTTGACAAAAAGGAAAAAAAAATGTGTGCCTGAGCCAGCTTGCTGCCCTCACAGGCTGTGGGTCCTATCCTCTAATGACACAGAAGAGGTTCAGGGGCTGATGCTCTGGGTTCCAAGGGGCTCTGTTGTAGGGCAGTTTCCTCCGAATTGGAATGTTCCTTTCAGGTGGGAGGGGGAGGCTCCTGGGACTCTGGAGGTAAACAAAAGGTCTGAGAAAGTGGGATTGTGAAGGATTCTCCAAGTTCACTCCCCATCTTTATAGAGGCAGTAGCAGACTACAGGGGGAGGACACAGACTGGCCAGGCTATCAAGAGATCTTTCTGACCTGTCCAGCCAGCTGCCTGCAAATTGAGCTTCCGCAGCAACCTCCAGGGTTGCAGCTTTTGAGCGATCAAATCAGCTAGCTATATTGGGTGGGCTGTGCCTCATCCCCTCACACATATTGCTGTTAATAACCCCAATAAAAGTTCAGTGGTTTGCCAAACTGTACTTTGGTTCAACCATTGGCTTGGTCTATTGTGGGCTCCTTTTCTGGAGTGAGTAAATGTGTGTGTCCCCAGGAAGAGTCTCACACAGCAGGCCTCACACAACCAGGCTTTAAGGGTAAAGCTTCCTAGAGCCACAAGTGGGGGACAATTCACTGGTCATGGGGACTGGCTGATGAATCTTGGTTCCTCAAGTGAATTTTGCCTTTGGTCAGTTCCCACACACCCTTAACATACCTTTGCCTCCGAAGGCTTTTCTCTGCAGGATCTTCAAGCAGCTCAGGAAACAATGGGCAGGCTCTCTCCAGAAGTCTGTGATGCTGGGGGGGGTGTCAGGATGAGCCTGATCCTATGGGCTTTCACCCCACCCCCAATCCCCGGGGTCAATGACACTTTCCACACCTATATATTCTCATTCAAGTTGAAGGGGAAAAAATAACAAGAAGAATCCCAGAGGCCCTGAAAGGCTTTTATGGGCTCCTGGCAATGAGGAAAGCTGAGCTGAGGGAAGTGGAAGGAGCTCTGGGGGCAGGTTACTCCAGGAAGCAAAGTTGCAGGTGGAATTTTCCATGACACTTAACTCAGCTCGGAGTGGGATGTGCCCATGGGAGGGAACAAGTTCTCCGAAGATGTCCCAGGAGTATGGAGGTGATCTGTCCCCTAGAAGGGAGAAAGACTGGTGCCTGGACACTGCTGATAATGTCCACTGTTTCACAATGATCCCAAAGCTATTCACATAGGCCAGGCCCCTTTGGGGGAGCCCCCAACATAACAAAGGAACTGTCTGCAAGCCCCACTCACTTCAAAGTTAGGTGGACATGATTAACCACACACCCAACACTGCAGAGCCATGGAGGGGTTACTGTGTGCACTGTGCCAAACAGTCATAGGGGCTATGGAAGGGTGCATACCACATGCCTTGGAAGGTCTCCAACTTCCAGGGGCCATAAACCTAAGGAGGCAACGACTTCACCCCTGGAGCCCCCAGACTCTTCCCCAGTGACATCAGAGCACTGGACATCACAATCTGATCTCTGGCAGCATGGGACCCAGCATGGTGACCCACAATGACATCAATGTATACCTAACTTACATCCACTCGGAGTACACAACACAGTGGACAACAGGAGGCAGAGAAGACTGAGGCCTTCAGAAAGTGCCTAAGGCTCAGGAGTACAGCAAGGCTGGCCACAATGACCTCCTCAGGAAGTCTCATGAAGCTGGGTGTGTGCCCGACTCTGGGGGCCTGGCTCTCAGAGGGCCTCACACATGTAGCAGCTCATACCCTTTTGTACACACACACACACACACACACACACACACGTATAGCCATGCATACATTTGTGTATACCTCCATACATGAACTCATGTATCTGTATGTATTCACTCACACACACACTCACACCCCAGAGAAGCAGAGGTATAAGGCAGAGTCAAGGTTTCCAAGGAACATCAGGGAGAAAGGCAACTGAGAAAACCCAGGGATGCTTAGTTAGCATCTCCAGGGATGGAACAGTACTAACAGATGTGAGAGGAGAGTTTCAAAGAATGGGGAATTTGTTCCTTGTCCTTAGTCCCTAGAAAGAAGTGTGGCAGTCATGAAGCTGGAGGCCTCCTTTATAGACCAATTTCAGCTTGCCCTTGTTCTCTGAACTAACATGGAGCACCCAGTACATCTGAGTCCAGGTTACCAGCATCAGGTCTGGAGGTAATGCCGAAACAAACTCAGTGCTGGAGAACTCCAGCCCCCTGCCTGTGATCTGGGTCTTTAGCCCCTTAGGTCTCCAAGATAGCACCCTGATTCCCAACATCTCAGACTATCTATCTGCTTCCCGCAGGGCTGAGAGCCCAGAGCCTCCTCCACAGAGTGAGACGCAAACCTCTCCAGATCCTGAGACGCAATCTTTTCCCAGTCTCTAGATCAGCAAATGGTTCTCACCTGTGGGCCGTGACCCCTTGGTGATCACATATCAGATATTTACATTATAATTCACAAGAATAGCAAAATTACAGTTAGGAAGAAGCAATTAAATAATGTTATGGCTGGGGGGGGGGTCACCACACCATGAGGAACTGTACTAAAGGAACTGTATTAGGAAGGTTGAGAACCACTGCTCTAGAACTATGGCCAAGATATTCCAGGGCAATGATTTATAGATTAACTAGCACCAGCTAACACTGTGTCCCTCTCAGAGCACAGCAGCAAAGTCCCTGCTACTTATAGTCAGGAAGGAAGGAGGTCCAGCCTGCAGTGGTGGACGGAGGCTGGCCGACACAGGTGCTATTCACTCTGCTTGGTGAGGGTGGGGTAGGGGAACAGGGCACACTGACCTGTTGGCTCTAGCAGGCTGCTCAGGGCCACTAAAGGTGCTGTGGAGCAGGGCTGGAGTTTAGATGAGGTCAGCTAGGAGACCAGAGTGGCTGGAAAAGATGCACAGCGTTGAGTCTTCTTCAAGGCTGCTAGAGGTGAGAGCTGGGTGGGTTGCTTTGTAAAACCAGAGTTCTTGATCCAGCTCTCCTCAGCCAGACCCCTAATCTTGTCACTCAACCCCACCCCTTCCCTGTTTCTTTGCTTCTTGGCAAAGGTTTCTTCCTTTTGGTACAAAAGGTTCTTTGATTTTCTTTCGTTTTAAAATTTTATTTTCTCGGTAGGGGTGGTTTGCCTTCATGTCTGTCTACACACCATATGTATACCTACCTGGTGCCCACAGAGGCCATAAGAGGGCACCAGACCTGCTAGAACTGGAGTTACAGATGATTGCGAGCCACCATGTGGGTGCTAGGAATCGAACCTGGATCCTGTGTAAAAGCAGCAAATCCTTTTAAGCACCGGGCTTTCCATACATGCCCCGCATCCCCGCCATGCACGTTGCTCTTGTTCAGTGTGTCTTATCACAGAGACAGACAGGTAAGCTCAGATGGTATCTGAACCTTGACCTGGTTATGTAGACTGCTCTCCATGCCTCAGTATCCCCAAACATAAGTGAGAAGGTTCCAGCAGAGACAACTAAGGCTTCTGTCAGCTCTGGATTCTTCCCAGTGAACTTGATACCTCTCTGATGGATGGCCAGACAGACAGCAGAAAGAAGACAGGACAACAGCCCCCCAGTGACGATCCCCAGCGGCAGATCAGCTAAGTCTTCCTTTCCCCAGTAAAGGTTCCCACTCTCAGCCCCCACCCTAAGCCAGGCATGCCCCTCTCAGAAATAACATTCGGATGCCCCTCTTCTCAGGAGGTGTATCAGAGAAAGCCAACTGCCCCCGAGAATCTGCGTTTGACCTTCGCTAAAATTAGGTTCCAAGTCCCAAAGGGCAAAAGCAAAATGAGGAGGAAAATGAGAAAACAAATTGAGGGCGTTGGAGGGTGTTAAAAATATGTGTCTGTACTAATGTAGGCAAGGAAATGAGGACGCCATAAGCCAGTGGAACCCCTGCGTGGCTGCCGTCACGTGAGCGTGGGCTCAGAATGCACCGCTCTGAACTCTCAGGGAAACTGAGGCCCACAGAGACTCATAAAGCTCCAAGAGTCTCACACAGCACAATCTGAAAGCCAGTCATATGCATGGGCCAGTTTCCCCAAGCATGAACACCAAATCCCCGCGGTCACACCTCTTGGCTTGGAAGGAACCCGACTTCAGGGGCGCTCAGCTCCTTCTGGGCTGCTGCGAGGTCCTGGGAAGTAATCATTGTCTTTATCACGGAACCCGGCATATCATAGCCATGTGATAAGCCTCCATTATTGTTTTTATTATTAATATTGATCACTGGTGTGGAGTGACGTGAGAACGGGACTTGTAGAAAATTATGTCTCCCTTTCTCCCCTAGCAACAGAATCGGGAGAGAAGCATGGGGCTGTTTTGACTAGAAGCACTGGGGTCAGAGTAAAGAGATATGAGGGAGGGGTCGGGCTGAGGACTAGAGAGGCAGACAATGTCTATGCCATGGTGGCTGAGGAGTACAAGCCTTTTTTGAACACTGTAAGGGGCTGGCCCCGGGCAGATCTGCCACTCTCCACAAGCCAGCCACCAGCCATGGCTTCTCAGAGGACTTACATTTTATGTACAGGGCCTTTATTAGATCCAAAATCTGCCTCCGCCTCTGACGGCCTGCCCCTGTGTAGCCCTCCTAATGAGTGTGTGGCATAGGCAGGGCAGAGGTTAGTTACAGATTACAGTCACTGGTCACCCAGGCTGTGCGGAGGAACCATAGCCGAAGCCCCACCCTAAGACACAGGCCCTGCATCCAGCTCCCTTCCCTGGCCCCTCCCACAGCCATGATTCTTCCCTGGCCCCTCCCACAGCCCATCACCAAGTGAGCTGCATGATTCTTAAGAGCTTTTGAGGGGACTTCATCAGGGAGCAGTATCTGCAGGTGCTTGATTAAAGAAGGGCCCTCAGCTGGCGAGGAGACGCCTGAGCACACAGGTTTGGGGAGGACACTTGTGGAGCAGTGACACAGAGGAGGACATCATAAAGCCCTCCAGGTCAGCCAATTAACCCTGGCAATCAGTAGAGTGGCAGATGTCATGGCCAGGTTGCCCTTATGTCCTGTAATATCTTTTTAATATAATCTGTATACAAGCCCTTTATTAGATGCAAGACTGGGGACTATTTTATTCTCCATTTTATGAGCTGTCTTTGCTTTCTTTTTCCTTTCTTTCTTTCTTTCTTTCTTTCTTTCTTTCTTTCTTTCTCTCTCTCTCTCTCTCTCTCTTTTTCTTTTTCCTTCCTTCCTTCCTTCCTTCCTTCCTTCCTTCCTTCCTTCCTTCCATCCTTCCTTCCTTCCTTCCTTCCTTCCTTCCTTCCTTCCTTCCTTTCTTTTTCTCCCTCTTTCTCTTTTTAATGGCAGGGCCTCTATATATACAGCCATGGCTGTCCTGGAACTCACTATGTAGACCAGGAACTCACAGAGATCCTCCTGCCTCTGCCACCCAAGTGCTTTGATTAAAGTGGTGTACCAACATGCCCACTAGTTGTCACTTTCTTGGTGGTACCCTCTGAAATATAAGTGAAAGCAGTCTGCTGACTCCTAACGATGATTTTACTATCATTTGCGCTTTGATAGACTGTTGCTCTCTCTCTCTCCTCTCCTCTCCTCCCCTTCCCTCCTCTCCTCTCCCCCTCTCCCCCTCCCCCCTCTCTCTCTGAGTAGTGAGCCCCTCAGGTACAATGCTGAGTGGAAGAGACAACCCGGGCATCCTTCTCTTGCTCCTAATTATAGGGGGAGAACTTCCCACTTTCTGCCTTTGCTGGCTGTGAGTCTTCCACAAGCACCTTTGTCAGGTTGAGAACGCACCTGTCTGTTCCTACTTTTTCTGAGTGCTTCATGAAGAAGCATTTAATCATATTAAGTGTTTATGTGTCTATGGAGACCATTTAGTGCCTTTTGTCTTTGTTCTATTACTGTGACATATTTACACTGAGTGGCTTCAGATGTTGAGCCAACCTTGTATTCCTGAGATAAGAGACCATTTTTTCATTGTGTCTAGTCCCTTTTAATATATTCCTGGATTCTATCTGTGCGTTGGGGGATTCTGTATCCACATTCACAGGGGAATACTGGTCTGCAGTTTACTTCTCTTGTGATGTCTCATGGGTGTCGAGGTAACAAAGCACAGGTTCTCGGTTCACATGGATAGGGACAAACCAAGGGGCTGACTGTGAGGTCTCTGTGTGCACATGTGTGTGCACGTGCAAGTACATGCATGAGGTGGTGGGAGGGGCTGCTTGCTGGTGGATCTGTGTCACAGACGGTCCATACATAGTTGGCCATTTGGATTTGTTTTCTGTGTGAGACCTCTCCTCAAATATTATCTGGACACATTTGGTTTTGGATGAATCCATCCTTCCAGGAAAGGCTCCTTAATTTTTTTTTTTTTTTTTTTTTTTTGCTTCTTCCGTTGCCAAGGAGAGGCTAGAGCGGGAAGAGGCATCCACAGGACTGGGTGAGACCTTTGCTCAAACTCTCACACCTTAGCCCCGTCTCTGCTGTGCCTGGAAGCTCCAATCCTGGAGGCTCTCAAAATCTCCAGTCAATAAACCAGCTGTCACCTTCTGGAGCAATGTGAGGAGTACGTGGGAAGAGGCTTTGCGGATCAGGGCTGGCTGGATTCCAGGCAGGTGAGATGGCTCACTGGATAAAGGTGCTTTCTGTTAGGTTGTTCCCAGGAGCCACGTGGTGAAAGGAGAGAACTGATTTCTGCAAGTTGTCCCCTCCACATATGTGCCATGGTGCACATGCACACACACACACACACACACACACACACACACACACACACACACACTCAGACCCATATACCAAATAAATAAACAAATGTAAAAACACTTTTGTTTTTTGTTTTTTGTTTTTTTGAGACAGGGCTTCTCTGTATAGCCCTGGCTGTCCTGGAACTCACTCTGTAGACNACTCCAGTGCGGGGAGAGGACGGAGCAGGGGGCACACTCCAGTGCGGGGAGAGGACGGAGCAGGGGGCACACTCCAGTGCGGGGAGAGGACGGAGTAGGGAGGGAGGGGAGAGCTCAAGAACAAATAAACAGCATGGTGGTGTGCACTTTTAATCCCAACACTCAGGAGGTAGAGGCAAGAGGATCTCTGTGAGTTCAAGGCCAGCTTGCTCTACCTAGCAAGTTCCAGGTCAGCCAATGCTACATAGTGAGACCCTGTCTTTTTTTTTTTTTTTTTTTTAAAGAACAAAGTAAATAAACAAATGGAAATATAACACGTTAGGTGGTAAAGTGTTACATAGAAAACAATACCTGGGAGGGAGTCTCTTATTTACTCAGCTATGAGGTGGCTTTGGAAGGCAGTGCTCTAGGCAAAGGCAGGAGGCTTGTGAGGAGCTGGCCATGAGTACGACTTGTGAAAGGCAAATGTGCTGCAGGCACAGGATGTGCAGAAGTCCTGGGGTTTTGTGGCACAGCAGGTGAGGTCCTATGGGAGGGGTCTCTGTGGTGAATACAGTCAGAGCAGGGACAGACCGAATAGCGATGAGAGTGAGGTGAGATCCAAGCAAGTTCTATGACATGGGAGCAACACCTCTGAGTATGTGAGAAGGTTCACCCTCCATCTCTTGGTACTTGAGTCCTTAGTTCTTGCTACACTCCTGTCTATACATCTCAGGTAGCAAATGAGCTCAAGAGATGGCTCACCTGTCCTCCCGTCTTGCTGGGCTCCAGAGACTGGTGAAGGGTGGGGCCACAAGAGCTGGCTGTGCCGTTCTCTCTCTCTCTCTCTCTCTCTCTCTCTCTCTCTCTCTCTCTCTCTCTCTCTCTCTGCTTTCTTGTCAGTCATGATGTGAACATCTTCTGTTGCTGTGAACAGAACACTGTGGCCTTTATCACCATGATGATCAAACCCCCCCCCCAAGACCCTGAGCTTTCTATTTTTTTTTTTTAAAGATTTATTTATTCTATGTAAGTACACTGTAGCTGTTTTCAGACACTCCAGAAGAGGGCATCCAATTTCATTACAGATGGTTGTGAGCCACCATGTGGTTGGTGGGATTTGAACTCAGGACCTCCGGAAGAGCAGACAGTGCTCTTAACCGCTGAGCCAACTCTCCAGCCTGAGCTTTCTATTCTTGCTTCCATCAGGTATTGTGGTCACCAAGAGGCAGATGGAACTACATTCACTTGGAGGTTTAAATGTGAATGTTTGTGTCTGTCACTAAGGACCCTCCCAGACCCCTGTCAGGAATTCTGACCATGAGGCTTCAGTGTGTCACTAGGAGATTGTGGGAGTGGGTATTCCCCAACAAGTGGCTCTGATCTAATGATTGGTCTGTGGTTGATGGTAGAAGGCTGGCTCCATAGGCACACTGGTCTAGAGCAACTCTGGGAGGTGAGTTCCCAAACATGGTGTGACCCCAAGAGCCAAAGGCCTCAGAGAGCCGGAGGAGGTCTGGCTGCATGTGCTTTGATGAGAGACCACCCTTCCCTTGGTGAGCTGGAAACTGGTGTGAGATGAGAAGAAAGGGTTGCTGGGAATATGTACTCAGAGGTCCTTGTCCCCAGCACAGCCAGCCGTGCCCAAGCAGCCTCCAGGAGGAGATGCCCTGGCTGCAGGCCAGCTTCTGGCTTCTAATACCTTCCTATCTGATGTATTCCCATCACTGCCTTCTATGTAGTAGACCTTAGGCCCACACTCCAATCAGGAACGTCACTGGGGTAAGCCTCAGGGTTTGCTATAGGATCCATGTTTGCTGGACACTGGGACAGGACGCTGCCCTTAGACAGCACTGGCTCACAGACATGACATCCATGACACGACTTTTCTTGATAGGTCGCTTGGGCCAGGCAGGGTGGAAGCATTCCTGTCCTCTCAGCTAGGTCACCAACACAGCAGGCCACTGGGGACAGAGGAAAATCAGTGAGGCAGCTAGATGGCCCAGATTCCAGGACTCTTGATGAAACCTGAGGTCCAGGGAAACACCAAGTGACAGTTCAGTGGGTATCCCCAAATGGAAGGGACTTCTCACCTCTAATTCCCCAACTCTGACAACTCTATATAAGGGAGTCTGGCCAGAGCATCAATTTTGAGTGGTTTTTAGTGTGCCAAGTGCTTTGCTGAGTAGACCCTTTCAACTATCCTCTCTGATTTGTTAATAAGCCTTGTCAGGGCACCTGCTCCATGCCAGGATCATTGCAAGGAGAGATGAGAATCCAGCAGAAAGCAAACCAGACACCGACTGTCCTCTCAATACTCACACTCCAGTGCGGGGAGAGGACGGAGCAGGGAGCACACTCCAGTGCGGGGAGAGGACGGAGCAGGGGGCACACTCCAGTGCGGGGAGAGGACGGAGCAGGGGGCACACTCCAGTGCGGGGAGAGGAC
>NC_034596.1:16086179-16093104 GCF_900095145.1 Mus pahari
TCCAGAGACTGGTGAAGGGTGGGGCCACAAGAGCTGGCTGTGCCGTTCTCTCTCTCTCTCTCTCTCTCTCTCTCTCTCTCTCTCTCTCTCTCTCTCTCTGTGTGTGTGTGTGTGTGTGTGTGTGTGTGTGTGTGTTTCTGTCTGTCTATAAGCTTATCTGGAACTTTTTCTTTTGGATGATAAAAATGACACTGTCCATTCTACTAAGCACAGGGTGACCACCCGGACATAGAAGGACAGTCACTGAGTCAGGATCTGGACTCAGCCCATCTATCCGGCTCTCTCTCAGAGGGTAGTGCTCTTCCTATCTCCCTCCCCAGCCCTGTGCACCATCAGCAGTGAATGAGTGAATTGACGTTTGCTGTCCAGTGGGTCTGTGAGGGCTGCAGGAGACAGAGGCTTAACACAAAGGCAGTCATTGCTCATCACAGACATTCCCAATATGCAGAGTATTATAAAGGCTCAGACAAACATGGCAGTCCCTCAGAACGACCCAACACTTAAACCTATATTACCTCAGAATCAGACAAGAGGCCCTGAAGGGGAAACCCCTGAGCCACACCTGGGGGTCCCTCTGCCATAGCCACCCTTCCTAAAGCTTTCCTGTCATCAATGGGGCAAGCGCAGGAAAACTAAGAAGGTAGGGATTGCTGCAGGGTGGTTTTGGAGACAGGGCAGGTCATGGGGTATGACTTAGTGACTCCTGTCACTGTGGCTGTGATGAGATGTGCTTCATGATCAAAGGAGGTGGGCCTGGGTATAGACTCCAGAGGGAGGCCCTGGCTACTACCACACTGCATATCCCCTACCTGGGCTGTGTAGATAGCCTGGCAGGGACTAGCATTCATTCTGATCTAAGATGGCAGAGCCCATTCCAGCAGGCATGCATACACACACACACACACACACACACACACACACACACACACACGCACACACACATGCATGAATACATGTGTGCGTACATGTATATCCTGTGCACATATACAGCACATGCAAATCAGACCATATCTACACACATTGCACGTATACAAACTACACTTCCCATGTACAAACCACATACTCTCCATAACACACACAGGTACATGTGCACATAAACCTCATACATATAAACCATACCCTAACCCACATGTGCATTTATATCATGCATGCCAATCTACCTTGCAAAGCTCAGAAATCCTTTATGGAGAGCAAGGGAGCCGGCAGCTGCTCACATCTTTGCTATGTAGCCCCCAGCCCATCCTTCCAGTCCTTGGAGCTATAAAAAGTGGCTCCTGCACACAGGGCTCTTCCCATCTGCCCTGGCTGTGTCTCATCTGACAGAAGCTGGCATTGGCACTACCTGTAAGGTAAGAAGAGTCAATGCAGTTGCCTGCAGAGGATTTTGGCCAACTTAGGGTCAGAGAGTGGGGGCCACTCTGGCTTCTGTCTATCCCTTCAGAAGACAACACACCCATGACAGTGGGTCTGGGAACAGTACCAGGCAGGAAGCACCTGGTGCGCAGACCAAGTACTGTGACGAGAAAGCAGAATCTATAGTTTCCTGCCCTGAAGTCAGAGGAGACAGGTACTCTTGATTCTTTGGAGATTCTGGGATGATCCTATTTCTAATACCCTTGGACCAGGCAAGGCTGCAAATGGAGGAGCTCAGCCAAGATGCAGCACTGGCTTCTGTCTAGGAAAAGCAGTGGGGGCCTGGGCTCAGCTGCTACAAGAGAATATCTCCTGCAGAGTGTTCTAGCCCAGTGCTCATGCCCAGAAATCTCAGAGACCTACTCCTAAACCTCAGGACTTGGGAGTGACCTGGTGCTCACCAGCACCTACTACGCCCAGGCTGTTCACATGTTCCCTTCTCAGTCATACTGACCCCTGCACACCTATGTCCCTGTCTGCTCTGTCCCTGCTTCCTGGTTTTTGCCTCTCAGCTACCAGCAATATATGATTATCTCGTTCATGTGTCTGTGCCCTCCCGCAGAGTGTTCCAAATGTCACAGATTCTCAGAAAACATCTGCGAGAACAAGCCAAACTGTGAAAGGCCTCTGGCCTCCTGCCTGGGAGGGAGAAGTAGGAGGATCTGTCTGCTCCCCATCCTTGCTGCTGAGGGGTCTCTGCTGATAAGGAAAGAACCCCAGAGTCACAAGACTGGGAGAGGGCCGAGGGCAGACTTGGCAGCAATAACTGTCCTGTCCTAATGTTAGAAGCCCAAATGTGGTCTAGGTTCCCAGGAAGTGTCAACCTGTGACTCTAGGAGCTGGGGCTCAAGAGGGTGGGGTTGAGGTGAGTTCCCAAGTAGGCAGGGGCATAGGCGACCCCGAAGTGCAGGTAAATGTGCTAGCACCTGCTGAAGCCTCAGCAGGGGAGCTGGGCTAGCCTGGGATTGAGGAAGCTGAGAAACTGGATGGCATTAGTGACTGTGGTCCTAAAGCCTGCCTCACCTTCCCTGCTTTCCTCAAAGCAGAGTCTGTTGTTCTTTGCCCCTGTGGCATTTTCCCAGGCTTGCCACTCCATCCCTGAGACCAAAAGGCCTCTGGTATGTGACCACACACCCTGAGAGCTGTATTCAGAGTCATTTAGATTTGATTCTGAATGGGCCCCGAGAGCCTTACAATGGAAATGTGCATCCAGCCGGCTCACCCAAACATCCTCTTCCAGATGGACTACTGAAGCTTCCCTTGCCAAGAAAGGCATCCCAGAGCCCAGCGCAGCCACTGCCAGAGGGCGGCCACAGAAAATGAACGCAGGGCTTCTATAAAGGCAGGGAAGGCTTTGTAATGTTGGAGCTGGGGAGGGCACCAGGGCTGCCAGGACCCTGACAGAATGACTTCAGGTAACTGCTCTCCTACAGGCTTGTGTCCCCTTCCCCTATCCTGCACACCCACCACTGTGAATGCCAGGCTCAACATCGTCTGAAGCCATTTGCTTCCCATAGCAGCTGCTCTTCCTGGGGTTTTCTTTGTAACCATCAGCAACATCGGACAGGGAGTGTAGTTATTTTCATCATTGTGGTGGCTGAAGAGTACTTTATAAAAGCAATTTAAGGAATGAAGGAGGGAGGGACGGGGTGGGGTTGGGGGAGGAAGGGAAGTAAGGATAAAGCTGGCTCACAGTTTGAGGGTACAGTCTGTCACCGTGCAGAAGGCATGGCAGCAGTAGTGAGAGGCATCTGGAGGCATCTGGTGACATTGTATCTATTGTTCAGAAGCAAAGTGATGGATGCAGGTGCTCAGCCGTTCAGTCTGGGATCCCCACTTTATGGAATCATGCCAATAGTACCATTTAGAGTGGTTCTTTCCACCTCAATGACCCCAATCTAGATAACCCCCTACAGACATGCCCAAAGGTTTTCCTCTTAGATGATTCTTCAAGTTGACAGTCAACATTTGCCCTCCCAGAGAAGGACCTAGGAATGCTGGAGGCTTCTGAGTGACAGAGCCTCTGTAGTTGGCTGTGAAGATTCATTACATCTGTAGTAGGCTTGTCACAGTGGGTGACACCTGCAATGCCAAGAGCAGCTCCAGGTATGGCTCTATGCCCTGCGGGCACCACTCCATCACCTTCCCACTTTGGCACGGCCAACACCCTCCCATGTGATGTGACCATGGGGATGCCCAGGTCAGCTGCTTGTGATGCCCTGTTTGAACCTCCGTCATATTTCATACAGCATTTTGGGAGTATAGCCGCAACCAAAAATACCCAGGTCAAAGTGGAAACACAATATCTAAGTGACTTACTACATACCTGAAGCCTTAATGTCACTCACTCTCATGAAGACACCACAGGATGATTGGACAGAGGCAGAAGGAAAGAACAAAATGAGCCTGTCAACCTGTGGTATGATGGCAGAGAGGTGGTGACATGGTCCCTGACGTCACCTCTCCCACATGTAACTTCTTACTCCCACCCAGCCAGGCCCTGGCACCAACTTCCTCATGGCTGCTAGTGGACATAGCCCATCAGTTGTAACAGACTCACTGACCCTCCACAGTCCACTAAAGAGTCTTAATATTCACTCAAGGATGGATTCCAATTAGTTTTGACCTCATGCTAAGTAGACCTGACTTCTCTGTGGACCAGAAACCATATCATGGTGCTGATTGGGGAAGGTAGGACCACCACTCACCCCTGAGACCCAGCGTGGCTGATGCTAGCAGCCGCTACCCTGCCAGTTCACTGATTATGTGACCCATCACAGTTTGCAGTGGGAAACAGTTTATGCAGGGAGAAGGGCTGGCTGTTCTGGGAATTCTTTTGGCTCTTAAAGTAGGAGTAGTTGCTGGGTTTTAAATTCTGGGAATCTCACGGTCAGTAAAGTGCTTGGGCTTTGCATTTGCAAGACCTAGGTTCTCCCATCCTTTGATACCTCTGGAGTCCCAAGGAGCTTCCATGCTACAGAAGGTACCCCTTCGGGAGGAGGGTATAGGGAACTTTCGGGATAGCATTTGAAATGTAAATAAAGAAAATGTCTAATAAAAAAAAAAAAAAAAGGTACCCCTTCCTCTGAGACCACCCTTCACTCACTAACCCTCTGACAAAATGCTTTTGAGAATGGCCGAAAGATGTGTTCTTGCTTTTTAAAAGGAATCTACAGCTCCAGGGCTACATATGGACATCCAAACACACACACACACACACACACACACACACACACACACACACACACTAAAATAAATCTTTAAAATATAAAATAAGTGTTTGTGGTAAACAAGGAAAATCTGAAGTTCTGAAGTGAGCTGGTCTTTCTGGCCCCTGTGCTGGCTGGAGTGTGAGGCACAGTAAGGTACTTTATAGAACACTTTTTTTGGGATGCTGATTTTTAGCATCCCTGATGGACAAGGCTGAGACTCAGCATGCCTGAGCCCTTTGCCTGAGGTGACAGAGTCAGTGAAGTAGGAGGCAGGATTCAAATAGATTGTTCTTGTCTGAGGTTGACCCAAAATCTTGGAGGGAGCTAGGCACGCTGGAGAAATCCCAAAAGGGTGATGGGAGAGATGGGGGTCTCTCAGAGTCACCCCCTTCTACCCAAGCACAGTGGCCCCTCTCAGTCCACTCATCCCAGGGACACCTGGGAATGATGGAAGTGAACCCTGAGAGCTGCAGGGCATAAGCACTGGGAAGGATGGTTAATGGCCAGTTTTTTCTGAGCACATTTTGACAGTCTGACACCCAGAGGTGGGGGGAGGCAATGTGGAGAGGGGTGTCATTAAAGCTGTTATTGCTCTATTAAATTTCTCTAGGAGCATAAAGAGCTTTCATCCGCCTTAAGTCCTGTGATCACAGTGGAACAAATTATCACCTTTTAAACTGGATCCGTTTCCGTGAAGCCCTGCATAATATGTCCCTGTTGGTGAAGCACACCCGCCTCTCTTCCATTTCCCGGATTCCCTGTCCCCTCTTCCTATGGTTCTTTTTGACATTTTCTTTTCACAGCCCTCCAATTGCCTGGAGAAATTCTTGTTGATTTTGTAGTAAAATCTCTATGGCCTGCACTGCGCTGAGAATACAGACCTGGGGTTTATTGATCAAAACCTGGAGTGCCTCAAAAAGCAAATGCGATGGGAGGGAGACAGACCACTCGGGTCTGAGGCCAACGCCCTCTTATTTCATTTTAGATTTTCCAAATAAAAGTGTGCTTCAGTGGTAGGATTCTAAGACTTTTCTGGTAAAATCAGACAATACTGTACATTTCTTTGTAAATAAACTCATTGTGGAAATCCTATATTTACGAAACGTTTACAGCCATGGTGAAAAAACAAAACAACAGGAGAGGGTCCTCTCAACTTGCCAGCTGGACTCCCCAGGCCCCAAGCCAGAAAGAAGAGAGCAGCGGATGTATACCAGCCATCTCTCTTCTTTTTATACAATCCAGGATCCTAGCCCAAGGAATGGTGCTGCCCACAGTGGGTAGGTATTCTCACCCCCATTAATCTAAACAAGATAATTCCCAATAGGCATGCCCAGAGATCCATCTCCCAGGTGATTCTAGATCTCATGAAGTTGACAGTTGACATTAACAATCAAAGCTTGCTTTTTAAATTTCGTTTTATTGTTTTCTTAAAGTATTAAGGAGTGAACCCAGGGCTTTGTACATAATAGGCAAGCAAGTCTACCATTGAGCCACCTTCTCCTGCCTTTGTTTCTTGCATCTTGTGGTACTATCTATTTAAAAGGTATCTCCCAAGTCCACCCATCAGAAAGAAAAAGCTAGAAGGGATGGAGGAATAGGGGATGATGTTTATGGTATGTAGTCATCGAAGAGCAATAAATACTTCTGCCCAAATTTCCTAAGCTCCTTTGGTCTCAGGTCCACACTGAACTGCAAGGAAGCCTGGAAAATGTAGCCCAGAGAGAAAGGTTATTGTTAATGGCTTTAGTAGTCAGCTTCCAGTTTGAGTCATACTAGGTCTTTGCTTTGAGAGAACCAAAGTGGGGAAAACTATAAAAAACAAAACAAAACATGAAGTCTGTGGAAGCAATGGATGAGTGTGGAGGAGATGGATGAGACTGTGGAGGTGATGGGTGAAACTGTGGAGGTTATGGATGAGTCTGTGGAGGTGATGTATGAGTCTGTGGAAGTGATGGGTGACTATGGAGGAGATGGATGAGTCTGTGGAGGTGATGGGTGAAACTGTGGAGGTTATGGATGAGTGTGGAGGTGATGGGTGAGACTGTGGAGGTGATGGATGAGTCTGTGGAGGTGATGGATGAGTCTGTGGAAGTGATGGGTGACTGTGGAGGAGATGGATGAGTGTGGAGGACATGGATGAGTCTGTGGAGGTGATGGATGACCCTGTGAAGGTGTTGGATAAGTCTGTGGTGGTGATGGATGAGACTGTGGAGGTGATGGATGAGACTGTGGAGGTGATGGGTGAGTCTGTGGAGGAGATGGATGAGACTGTGGAGGTGATGGGTGAGTCTGTGGAGGTG
>NC_034596.1:16093984-16153578 GCF_900095145.1 Mus pahari
TGAGTTCCAGGACAGCCAGGGCTATACAGAGAAACCCTGCCTTGAAAAACCAAAACAAACAAACAAACAAACAAACAAAACCTATGTGAAGAAGCCCTCTTTGGAGTCTTGAACCAAAAATACAACCTCATTCTGGAGACTGAAAATTAATGTCCAAGGGTACAGGGATCAGAGGAGTGACCTGAATAGAGCCCCTTTAGCAGACCACTCTCTGAGGTCACTGAAGCAATAAAACTCAAGGGCCTGGAAGTTTGGACCAGGTTAAAGGCATGTCCCTGAGCCTAGGACATAGGAGGTGGGCAGCTGACATTTTTATCTTGAATGAAGGCTGTTCTTTCATTAAATCTATTTGTTCTTTGTTTGTTTGTTTGTTTGTTTTTGTATGTGTGTGTGTTGGATATATACATGTTCACATGTATTCACATGTACTTGCATGTGTAAGAGAGGAATTTGAGATCAGGATTAGCTTTAATTGTAACTTTGCTTTAACTTAAATTAGCTTTAATTGTAAATTTAACAGTCTACAGTTGACTGACAGGAGAGCCTCAGTTGAGGAATTGCCTAGAGCAGATTGGCCTGCGGAGATTGATTACTATTTGGCATAGGAGCCAGCCCACCGTGGGCAGTACCGTCCCTAGGCAGGTAATGTTGGGTTGTATAAAAAAAAAAAAGCTACCTAAGCATGAATCTGAGTTAGCCAGCAAGTAGTGTTCCTCCATAGCTTCTGCAACAGGTTCCTGACCTGACTTCCCTGTGACCTGGAAGTTGAAGATGGGATGTACTCTTCTGTCCCCAGCAGGAAGGAAACCAGGACAGGTGTTTTCCTCTATGGTCTCTCCATCTTCATGTTTTAAGACAAGTTCTATCACTAAACCTGGTTCTCTCCAATTTGGCTACAATGACTGGCCAGTGAACCCCAGGGGTCCTCCTGCCTCTGCCTCCCCAGTGCTGGGATCCTGGGATTGCAGGCATGCTCTCCCACACCAGGCCTTTCACTTCCTTGCTGGGATCCAGACTTCGGCGCTCCTTTGCCACAAGCGCTTTACCCACTGAGCCACTTCCTCAAACCTATTTATGTTGTTTGTTTGAGAAAAGGCCTCACTGTATATGCCTCTGACTGACCTAGAATTTGCTATGTCAACCAGACTGGTCTTGAATTCACAGAGAACCACCTGCCTCTACCTCCCAAGTGCTGGGATTAAAGGCCCTATGTTTACTTCTTGATTGCACAGGAAGGTGCTGGCAGGATTCACATTAGGTGTGAGCATCTCACATTAGAGCTGGGGAGGGCAGGGTTGGTCTGGACTCCAGTTCACCCGTGTTTTCTGTTTCCTGTTTCCTCACGCATTCTATCAAGCATGTGACTGCTGGTATTCAGCCCTAAGTAGGCAGGCCAAAAGCATGAAGAAATTACTCCTCTAAGTGAGCTCTAAACCACTCTGCCTTTTCATCATGTCCGGCATTTGTTGTAAACATCTTTCTACCTGCAGATTCTATTGTTTAAATGTTACAAACTATTTCAGAAACCAGGTTCCTCCTACAAAAATATGGGCTTCATAAATCTTCTTACATTTGTGTTTGGCCTTGTTTAAACCTCTGGCCACAAGGACCACAAGACTGGGGGAAAGGTTAGCAAGGAGGGGCTCTAACTCCAAGCCAGCTGAGGGAGGGTCCAGTTGCAGGTGGGTCTAATGTGGTTCTACTCAGGTTCCAGGGTCAGGCTAACCAGTGCCTGAGGCTACCATCAAAGTGCTGTGGGACCAAGGGCCCTCAGGGGGGCATCAAGACACTGCTGGGCTTGAGTTCTAAGGAAGTGTAAGGAGGTACCCTTGTTTCCCAAAGGTTTGAGCTTTCTGTGGTCAGTAGGAAAGGAGGGGTGTGAGGGAATGATACCACTTGTGTTCAGCAGTTTTTTTTGTTTGTTTGTTTTGTTTTTTTTGTTTGTTTGTTTGTGTGTGTGTGGGGTTGTGGTCTCTATGGCTAGGACATTACTCAGAAGGCTGACTGCTGTCACAGAACTTCAGAAGTGTTAGGATGTCGGACTCTTCAAACGAACAAGACCTTGCCCTCTCAGGCCCTGACATCATGAACTCTGTGGTCGCAGGGGTCAACTGGCTTGCCTTTCATGGATCTTCAATGGTCTCCTGCCTCCTGCCTCCTGCCTCCTGCCTCCTGCCTCCTGCCTCTCACCCATTTGTCTACTTTGCTGCCATGTTGCTGGGCTTGACAAAGAGTCCTGCACAGGAACTTTGGGGATGCAGTTAATCATGGCAGGAGGCACAGGTGGTACATTTGTTTCTATGGCTCTTGGAGTAAATCGGCACAAATATATTGGCTTAAAGCAACACATGCTTATTCTCTTACTCTTTGGAGATCAGAAGTGTGAACTCTGTTTCCTGGGGTGAAAATCAAGGCCATGAAAGATGCTCAGAGAAAGTGATCCCCAGTCCTCTCTGTTCTCTAGCACTGCACCCCCTGTAATCCTTGGCTCACAAGCTTCTCTTTCATTGATTCCAAAGCCCATGTGAGCTGCAGTCTGTTCTTGGCCAGGTCCTGGGGGTTCTCTTCTGCCTGCAGTTCAAAGAAAAGGTCTAGGGGGAGCTAGTAGGCTTAGGTCTAGCTGTGTTTCTTGAATAGGTATTGCACATGGTGAAGCTGGACTCTTATACTAGCATGCACAGCCAGCCCATTCACCCCTCTGCCTGGGTGTGACTGGGCAGGCTCAGAGCTTGATGGTGTGCTTGGCGTTGATCTTGAATGGCTTAATAAAATGTTTCTCTCATTTTCACTCAGCAGCCCCGGTGGCAGAGATTCCTGAATGGTGGGGTGTGAGAAAGGCTAAGGGGTTCCCTGTGGTCTGCCTGACACCCACAAGTGCCCTTGCTTCCTGCTTTAGGCAAACATACTACACTATTTTTTGCATCCATTTGCACGAGGCATCCAGGTATGTTTGAACACAGAAATTATGCTTGTTCTTCATATCTGTTAGCAAAGGATGCTGGGAAAGAAACAATGTCTCTCTGGTGGCTGTAAGTGTTCCCTGTAGCCTGGGCCCCTCTGCCTTGTTTCTCCATATGTAGTATCATTTGTAAAACAGTTTTTCATAGCAAATCATAGATAAAGGACTTTCAGGAACTATTTTGGGTAGCAGTAGAAATATCTCTCTCCTCTTTGTCTCTCCCTCCCTCCCTCTCCCCTGTGTGTTCGTGTGTGTATACCATGTATTCCTGTGAGTGTGGTCTTCCTATGCCCCATGTCACCTCTCTCCTTTACCCTTTACCCACCTGGGCCAGCCTGGGATGAAGTTCCAGGTAAGCAAATGGACCCTTTTTCTGTGGATTTGCCTAGTTATTTAGAATTATCCAGAAGACTGCCTGGGTATCTGATCTTGATTTCCTTTGCCCTCTCTTGAAAACCCTGAACTTTCTAGAAGTTTCCAACTCATATCTGGCAACTTCATGAGGAAACCCTGTAAATGCCATAGGTTCTAGAAGAGCCCAGAGTTACCACAGACTTTGGAATCATTGACCTGTGAACATGACCTACTCTGACCAGGGCTGGTTCCTTGGGGTCCTTTCTCATGAAGGTCGGTTATCTTTGAAAAGACCCTTTCTGGATTTCTGAGAATTCTGGGTATTCCAGCTACCTTAGCTATGTAAGGTTAGTGTAATCCATTTGAGGAACACCAATTGCAGGGCTGGAGAGATGGCTCAGTGATTAGGATCTGGGGCTGTTCTTCCATAGGACCCAGGTTCAATTCCCAACACCCACATGGCAGCTCACAACTGTCTGTAACTTCAGTTCCAGTGGATCCAACACTCTCACACAGACATACATATAGGCAAAACATCAATGCACAATAAATAAATAAATATTTTTTAAAATTTGCAGAAGTGTGCTCTGTCTGTATTGAAATCTTGTAGTTTCTCCTAACCTCTGTTTCCTTCCACATAAGATAGTGCACCCCTGTTGTCCCAGGTATTCAGGAGCCCAAGGACCTTATAAATCCAGGACCTTGAAGTCAGCGGTCAGTATGGGGAACTGTTTCAGACCAAAATAACAAAAACACAATAGGCATATGCAGTTGTAGCCAAGTGATTATAGTGATAGTTTAGAAAAAAAATATAAAACAATAAAGTCAATAAAATACAATCCTTGTGCGTTCAGAATATTCAGTTCTGGGGGCTGGCGAGATGTCTCAGGGAGAAAACCTGTAATCCCTGGGACTCACATGATAGGAGAGAGCTGACTCCTGCAAATTGTCCTCTGACCTACACACAGGCACCATGGCACATGCATGCACACTCAAGCTCATATGCATACTCATGCTAACACACACACACACACACACACACACACACACACACACACAAAACCATAATGTTAAAAAAAATTGTCTATTCTGTCCAGGTGTGGTGGGGTATGTTTTTAAGAGATAGAGGCAGAAGGATGAGGAGTTTAAGGTCATTTTTGCTATATAGTGAGTTCAAGGTCAACCTGAGCTACCTGAGATCCTGGGATTTTGTTATTTGTTTGGTTTGTTTGTTTGTTTGTTTTGTGGTTGTTTTAGTCACTCATAAAATACTCAGTTCCACAAACCGTATCTTGTGCTCAGTACTATGCTGGGTACTGGGCCAGGTGTCCCAGAGACAAGAACAATAACCCCTCCCCCTCAACTTAACTACAACCCAGCAGGGAGTGCGTCCCAGAGAGTGATAGACCTGGACACCAATGGGCTTGCTCTCCTGGAGGCCTGGCTTTCCAGAAGCCCCTCCTACAGGACCACCTCTTGTCTTCTAAGGCTGAGAAGCTGCCAAGGTTCTCTTTGTGTCAGGTTACACCCATGGCTGTGTCAAACAACAGCTGTCCTTCGGAGAGAGGCTCTCCTGGTGCTGTCCTCCACCTGCTGTGAGGTGACCTTCTGAAACTCAGGTTTCCTTAGCTGTCCCCAGATCCTGCTGGCCTTTTCTGTCTCTCTGAGGGCTGGCATGTTGCCAGGCCTTAGCTTATAAGGATGGGCCTAAAACCCTCTCTCCCTGGAGAATTGTACAGTACAGCTGGGAGGCAAAACTGCAAACAAACAGTGTAACAGCTTGTACCCGAGAGCTCACAGGTCCTAGAAGGGGAAATGGAACCTGCTAACCGGAGGAGGAGGAGGAGGAGGAGGAGGAGGAGGCAGGGAAAGCTGACAAGAGGAGCTGATGAGCCACAGGTATAACTGGGAATGAGGGGGAGCCCTGCTCCTTGCAGGATGATGGCACTTGCCCCATGCTTGCCTCTGTTTGGCTCAATGTCCCAAGGACCCTTGGAAGGAATGCAGGAGAGCAGCTCCAAGAGTCTCCTGTCTGTGATGATTGTAATAGTGTCTGACTCTAAGATACTATGTATTGAGAGATGGGTCAATCAGTGTGAACACGAGGGAGGAGCAGTTTCAAATTACATTTACAGTGGGGCTGGGGAGGTAACTCAGCATTTAAGAGCACACACTGCTCTTCCGGAGGACCTGCCTTCAGTTCTCAGCACCCACATGGTTCACAGCTGCCTGTAACCTCAGCCCCAGGGGATCCAACATCCTATTCTGACCTCTTTTGGCACTTGCATGCACGCCCGCAAATGGGCACACATACATAGAAACTAAAAAGATGCATCGAGATTTCACAAATACTGTGCTGTGTCTTGGGCAGGAATAGGTGGATGCACCTTAGAGCCAGGGAGTCAGGGACTCGCTTTGTAGGCAATACAAATATATCACATAATTCCATCCATACAACTGTTCTCCCAGTATAGCTCAATAGCAGCCCTGGGGAATCCCTCTGAGACCATTTCAGGAAGTCTGCGAGCAAAAGCCATTACCAGGAATGAAAGTTGGTTTGCTAGGCATACAGGAAGCCCTGAATTCCATCTATTATATAAGCCAGGTGTGGTGCTGTATACCTGTGACCCTAGTATTTGAGAGGGTCAGAAGGTCAAGGCCATTCTCCTCTACATAGTTAGAAGTCAGACTAGGGTACACGAGACCCTGTCTAAAAGCAAACTGATTTTTTTTCTTATTAAAAGTATGATGTATTTTTATTTTATGTTCATTAATGGTTTGCATGCTTCTGTGTCTGCGTGAGGGTGTTGGATCCCCTGGAACTGGAGTTATAAACAGCTGTGAGCTGCTTGTGGTTGCTGGGAATTGAACTCAGGTCTTTTTGGAAGAGTAGTCAGTGCTCTTAACTGCTGAGCTGTCTCTCTGTCTCCCCAAACCATTTCTGTAATGCTGCTAAGGCCTTTTTAGTGTGGCATTCTCTTCTCACAGGTGCAGAAAGACTTTCTAGGCCTGTGCAGTAATCAAATGCAGAAGCAACTGAGAGATCCTCTGTCAAGCCAGCTTTTGTAACTGTAAAACAGTGATATGCATCTCAGTAAACATGCTGTTTGAGGAAAAACACAGCTGCTCTTTTTCCATCAAAACTGTTATTATAGTAATATGTGACGGATTGAATGAAGGAACTATTTGATATCAATTAAGAGTAATATAATAGCTGGACAGTGGTGGTACACATTTTAATCCTAGCACTTGGAAGGCAGAGGCAGGTGGATTTCTATGACTTTGAGGCCAGCCTAGTCTACAGAGTGAGTTCCAGGATAGCCAGGGCTACACAGAGAAACCTTATCTCAAAAAACGAATAAACAAACAAAAGAAAAAAGAGAAAAGAAAACGAAAACAGGAAAAATGAAAGAAAAAAACAAAGCAATATAATAAGAAATACATTACTTCTGGGGAGAGGCAATAAATGGAGGCATACGGGGGGAGGGGTCCCGGGAAAAGCCTTAAAGGTTGGGGTACAGCATCATCTCAAGCCACCCTGGTGGAGCAGAGGGCTCTTGAAAGCTCCCGTGGGAACATAAGAACGAGCCTTGAACTTGGAGCACGACAGGGGTTAGAATGGCTTCAGGCCAGTCTTTTAATCTCTGAGCCTCCACAGCCTCTTCGGCAGAAGGGGAAGGAGGATCATGACTTCTGAGCCATTGGTTTTGTGGCAAACAGAATGAACTCCACTGCTTTCTGTTGGTATCAGGAGCCCAAAGGAAGCCACGGTAAATCGTGGTCAGGCCGTGTTTTCTCTTGCTTCCTACTACCTGGGTCTTGCCCTACCCCTAAGACCTGTATCTATCTCCAATCCATACCTGAGCAGGTGAGGGACTTCCTGACTTGGAAGAGTAGGACACACTGCCTTGGGGTACAGCACCTGGCGTGACGCTGGAAACAGTCCCGTGCACTCTGGCACACATAGGCATGGAGGGATGAACTCGGCCAGGAGCACCAGGCTTGGTGCCTGAACCTGGTACAAGGAGCTGACAGGAGCCTGGTGGGCGTTAGCCACGGGCATGCCTTTCCTGCCTCCTGAGCCTCCATCTGCCCAGATCCAGGATCCAGGCTTCCTGAGAGACCTCCCCTGGGTTTCCAAGACTTATTTCAGGAAGGTGTGCATAAACGGAACCCAGCAGAGTTATTGGCTCCACCTGGAAAATAGGACAAGGGTGTTAGCCAAGGCTCCTGAGCTGTGCCAACTGGCACCATGTGGCCCTACCCCTCCTCCCCAGGTCAACACAGGAACCTTCTCTGGCAGTCCTACCTGAATCTTCCAAACCTGGCAAGTCAGGCTGTAAATGTGAGTGTGCAGCACGCACTTGGGCGCACGCACACCCTGCCTGTGTTTATAGAGAACTCCTCACAGATGTCAGACACGAGGATGAACCCAAGGCCTGCAGGCAGCTGGTTGGCTCCTGCCTCTGTGGCTCCTGTCTCTAAGAACCCTTGGGACAGGAACAGAAGGAAGAGGCTTCCAGAGCTCAGGGATGGGAATGCTGTCTAGAGCCCCAAGCACCAGCCTGTACTGCAGAAGCTTGTATTCTGACACCTGTGGTTGCCAAAGGCTGTGGTTGGGCTCTATACTGGATGACAGGCCTGGACTATTCACCTTAGTGGGTGCATGCTATTCCTGCATATATCCTATGCAAGCATGTCTATAGTATTTGATAAGTCATTCTCCAGCTTATATTTCTGTAAGGGTGAGATCAAGTTATAAAACATAGGATATATGTTGCTGATAACAGATCATGCCCCACCCCCACCCCCACTCCAGCCTATATCTGCCCCCCACTACCTGGATACGAACACCACCCAGTAGAAAGAGGACCCTGAAGCCAACTGACCACCATTGACTCATGCCTGGCCCCTACCCTGGTGTCCTCCAAGGCCTGCATTCTGTCCAGGGGCTCTCCAGGTGAAAGATCCTTGGAGTCAGGCTTAGAAGGGTACACAGGGCTCAGCCTAGTGGCCCTATGGTGACCCTACTTCAGAAGTATGAGACTGACACATGGCAAATATATGTCCGGATGAGGCCTGACCGGCTTCTTCTGGTGACCACTTTCTGTTCGCTCCTTGGATCTCGTTGTCCTGTGTCTACTGTGAGGGTATGCATGCCCATGGTGGCCTGTGAGTGTCTCTAGGGACAGGGACAGCTCAGACAGGGATAGGATTCCCTGAAGGAAAACGAACACAAGGACTGTGATGGATAATGAAGGCCCTGGCGGCAAAGCTCTTTTAAACACCTCAGGTGAGGTCAGGCAGACAATTCCCAGCAAAGCACTTGCCGCACAAGCAAGAGGTTCTAACTTCCACCCCAGCACCCCTATAAAAAGCTGACATAGTGGGGCATGGTTATAATCTCAGTGTCAGGGAGACAGCGGGTCTTATGAGCTCACTGCAGCCAGCCTCCCTCTGGTCCCAGTGAGAAACCCTGTCTCAAAAAACGAAACATAAAGATGGGGTCAGATGGTTCAGTGGGTAAGGGCGCTTGAGACCAAGCCCAGTGACACGAGTTTAATCCCTGGGACTCACGTAGTGAAAAGAGAGAACCAACTTCCCACAAGTTGTCCTCTGACCTCCACATGTGCTGGAGTGCATGTGCACAGGATAAACAAACAAACAAACAAACAAACAAGTGTAAATGGAATTTTTTTTTCCCTAAAAACAGGCGGCTCCTGAGGAACAATACCTGAGGCTGACCTTTAGCTCCATGTGCACCCACATATAGGTGCACATAACCCCGCCCCAGACACACACATACCTACCCCCCCACACACACCCTTCCCTGCTGGTGCACTGCAGAGAAGAACACAACACACCCTGCCTTGTTCTCCTTCCCTCAGACATTCTCTTCGACTCAGGTTTTCCAGTCACCCTCCCAGCTCCCCGTCCCTTTATCACTCCTGAGCTTGTGGTTGGGTTAATTTTTTTTTTTCCTAACTTCCTTCTACTCTTTCCACTTGATTTAACTTTCCATGCTCCAGGCCAAATCACACACAGGCCACTCCCTCTCGGGTGTCTGCTACTAAGCTTTTTCTTTGTAGAGGTGGCACCTACAGGAGACCCTGGGAAGGAGAGGCAGGCTGGGGGGAGGGACCTGGAACAACATCTAGCCAGGCAGGGTTTCTTCTGCCTGTCCTGTGAACTGAGGGCTGTGACCTTCCGTCCTACACACACAGAGCCCATTGCTCCACCCTTCCCTTGCTTTCCCAAGAAGCCCGTAGTTGGAGTGGGTACCGCCACCCCACTGGCACAGGTGAATTATGCCCCCTCAAATTCACAGGCTGAAGTCAAGCCCTCAAAATCTCAGGGTGTGAATTGGTGACAGTGTCTGAAAGTCATGTGGGTCAGTCCTGGTCCAATAGGACCTGAGTCTTCATCAGTGAATCAGGACACAGACACACCATCTGTAGACTGTGAAGATGCAGAGATGAGGGGACCACCCTCAAGTCAAGGAGACAGGTCTCAGCACAGAGCAATACTTATCTCACCTGGAACTCACACTTCATGCCTCCAGAGCTCAGAGACCATAAACTTAAATCACTTAAGAAAGGCACCTAGTGCTGGGCGGTGGTGGTGCATGTCTTTAATCTCAGCACTTGGGAGGCAGAGGCAGGAGGCAGGCGGATTTCTGAGTTCAAGGCCAGTCTGGTCTACAGAGTGAGTTCCAGAACAGTCAGGGCTACACAGAGAAACCCTGTCTTGGAAAAACAAAAACAAAACAAAACAAAAAACAAATAAAAGAAAGGCACCTAGTCTGGGGCCTTTTGCTAAAGTAGCCAACACAGATGTATCTGCTCTCTTGGGCTCAGCACCCTGCCTGTGTTGACATGTCAACCCCCTAGAGGGCCCGAGAGCCACATGAGGGTACACTGGGCTCCATCAAGCTGAGGTCCCACGGTCTCTGCCAAGGCCTCGGTGTTTGCTGAATGCTGGGCCTTCCCACCACTCCTGTGTGCTTGGGCTGCCATGATCAACTGTGTCTCTTCTCTTGCCAGCTGGTATTACTCCCAAACCACCCATGAGAACTGTGTTTGTTAGTGAACCATGCACAAAATGGTCTATCTGCTCCATAAACATGAGTGCAGAAGTGGTCATCTCTGAAAGCTTAACTAAATGATCCGAACGTCATTCCTGAACGGCGGATTGTCCCTCATATAAGCTATTGAGTTTCACATGGTGTGAAGTCTGGCTCCAAGATAGTGCCCAGTTACTCTCCCCGCCCCCCCCCATTAGAAATCATGCTGCTTCGTAGTTCTCTATGAGGTGGAATCGAGACCAGTGGGCAGGACTGTCAGGATAGGGACTGGGGGTGGAGTATGTGGCTCAGTTGGTAGAGTGCTTGTGGTGCAAGCCTAGGACCTGAGTTCTGATCCCCAGCACCCATACAAAAGGCCAATGTAGCAGTTTGTGCCTGTGATCTTAGCTCTGGGGTAGCAAAGCCAGGAGGATCCCCAGGGCTTGCTGGCAAACCTGCCCAGTTGAATCAGTGGTCTCCAGGCTCACTGAGAGAACCTGCCTTGAAGCATGATTAATGAAGACATATGACATTGACCTCTGACTTCCACACAATCACACACATATGCTCACACAAACTATTGGTAGACTCTGATGTGAGTCTGGGTCTTCAGTGGCTAGCACACAGTGGACCGAGAGCTGCAGCTTGCTTCTTTTGGGCTGTCTGCTCTGGAGGGCAGCTCTTTGTAAAGGCCTTATCAAGAAGAGCTCAGGGCCGGCAGTGGCAGCACACACCTTTAATCCCAGCACTTGGGAGGCAGAGGCAAGAGGACCTCTGTGAGTTTGAAGCCAATGTCATCTACAAAGGGAGATCCAGGACAACCAAGGCTACACAGAGAAACCTTGTCTTGGAAAAACAAAAGAAGAGGAGGAGGAAGAGGAAGGTGAGAGGAAGAGTGGGAGGAGGAAAAAGAGGAGGAGGAGAGGGGAGACAGAGGAGGTAGAAGAAGAGGAGGAGGAATAGAAAGAGGAGATGAGAGAGGAGGAGGAGGAGGAGGAGGAGGAGGACGACGACGACGACGACGACCTCGGTGCTCTGCTGGCACCAGTGGAGTGATTAACTGGATTGCCTGTGGATCCCTCTGATCCAGTATCTCCCACCCCACTTCTCTGGTAGGCTTGAACGTTGCCTGAACAGTCTCATTAGAAAACCTGAGCAGACTGGTATGGTCCCGTTGCTCCCAAGTTCTTGACCACAGACACTCCGAGAGAGTGAAAGGTGACTGCTGTGGGAGAGGCTAAATGAGATGTGATTTGTTATGAAGCAATTTATGACAGGTGCACAAGGGAGAGACCACAGGAGAGCCATGGGGAAAGCGGCTCTCAGTGGAAGCCAGTTCCAGGCTAATGCTTCCGTGTTTGTCAACTCCCATAGCCCCCCAAAGAAAAGGAAACTAGGGTGTGGTAGCACACGCCCTTAATCCCAGCACTCAGGAGGCAGAGGCAGGTAGATCTCTGAGTTCAAGACCAGTCTAGCCTACAGTGAGTTTCAGGACAGCCAAGATTACACTGAGAAACCCTGTCTCCAAAAAGAAAGAAAGAACTGGAAAGTAGAAGATGCAGCACCATCCCAGCGAGTGCGCAGTCCCACCAGCACTTAACTTGGAGCCTGTGTTACACCTAAATCAAAACTGGAGTGATAAACAGACTTAATGAGTGTTCTATATTAAATATGAGATGCTGGCTGGCTGGGCATGGTGTGGCTGTGGGCACGGAGCCGGGTAGAGAGCTGTGAGTTTAAGACCAGATTGGTCTATATGGTTCCAGGCCAGTTATGACTACACGGGGAGACTCTATCTCAAAAGAGCTAATTGTATATTAAAGCCATTTTTGTTAAACAAAACTAACATCAGCTCAAAACTTGTGGCAAAAGAGTGGGATTTTAGAATTACAAGTAGATGACCCTTTGTCCAGGAGTCCGGAAAGATGATATCAATCAAACTTCATAACACGTGAGTGATGCCCCATTAAGTGGCTTTACCCAGAAAGGCTACCATGAAGGCCTAATTTAAGCATGAAACAAAAAGGCATTGTCCATTGTACAAGTGTCCGTCATAGTAAACAGGGCCAGTGAGAAAGTCCCTGACTGGAGGGGTTTTCTGTCTTGGCAGTGTTTCTGCATGCCTCTTGGGTGCTGCCCAGTGTGTGAGAACAACTCTGGCTTTCTATTTCTGTGTTTGGTGACTTGAAGAAGGTAGAAAAAGGCTGATATATTCCCTACCAAGCCCACTTCCTTTCTGTTCTCCTGAGAGGTTAGAGGCTGATACTTACAGACATCAATGTGCATCCATCGTTCTCACCTGAGGAAGTTCACGGTGGTGGGTGAGCGAACATCAGAGCGAGCTTGTCCAGTGGAAGAGCTCCCAGATGACCAGTTGACCAAGGAATCTTGGAACCAGAAGAAGAAACAAGGGCAGGATAGGAGAGCTGGGACCAGGGCCTTTCAGGCAGAAATCGTGAACCTCTGGGGACTCTTGAATGCCAGTCCAGCCCATGTGGGCACTCTCTTGTCAGAGCATAGGAGGAAGGAGAGGGTGGCTGATGGTGATAGGCTCCAAGAAAAGGTGCATAAACTATTAAGTTGTGGGTGGAGCAAGTGGTTCAACAGGACCCTGAGGTAGACTGCTGAGGACTAAAGAGTTTAGTAGAAGAATTATTAACACACGGGCCGATAGACAGCGAGGCAACAACATGGTGGAGTCTCTGAGGAGAGTTCAGGACCCTGCACCAAAGATAGACAATATGGTGGCGTCTTTGAAGAGAATCGGAGCTCAGGTGGCAGAAGTGTCTTCTCACAGGCCTCAGAGGACGAGGGAGGTCTCACGAGGGAGAAACCTGCAGCTAGGCTCTCTGATTCCCAGACTGGAAGCACAGAAGAGGCTGGGAAGCAGGATGTGTGGTGTCCATACCCACTTTGATGCGGACTGACTTCCCCGGAAGAAGCCCTGTCTACCATGTTAGCTAGGAACTCAGAGCCGACGTCCCAGCAGGTTGCCTGTCAGTATCTGAGAGAGGAGACCTGAGAGGAGGCTGGATTCTAACACTGAGCTCTTAAACAGGTTACATACATCTCCAAGAACAGAAGGTTGGAGGGCTTTCGATAGGAGGTAGCACGGTGCCCAGCGACCTTAGATTCAGCCTGGATGGTTTCCAGAGCCAGGGAGAGGCTCTCCCTGCTGCTGAGTGCAAGAGGCTGGCAGTAGCCACGCAAGTAGACTGAAGCAGCGGGCTTGAGGCCGGATGCGGGGAGGTGCTGGTGCTTGGATGGCCAGGAACCAGCTGAGTCCAGACTCCAAGCGTGCAGCCTCAGGTATACTGTGATGCTTACTGTCGGTCCAAGGATGATGGGGAGTAATCTAGAAAGGACAACGGGGGCTGTAGTGCTGAGAACGAGAAATGTTCACCATGGGTGCATGCATTTGAAAATTTGGCCATTGGTTGCTGTTTGGGAAGTCATGGATGTTTCAGAACACGGAGCCTTGCTGGAGGATCAATCAGATCACCAGGGGCAGGCTTAGAGAGGGTATAGCCAACTCCACTTCTCTTCTCTCTCTCTCTCTCTCTCTCTCTCTCTCTCTCTCTCTCTCTCTCTCTCTCTCTTTCTCTCTTTCTGTATGTGTTTCTCTCCCTGCCCCCGCCCCCCACTTTATGCATGTGTTTGATGGCACGCTCTCTCTCAGCTTCCAGAGCAACAGAAAAACAAATAACCCAGAAGAATATATAGCTGGGGATGCCTGCTGGGTCTTCAGATGAAGGTTTCAAACCCTTCATGAGAAGCTGGGTAGATTTGGCTATACCATGGAAACTGCTGCCTATAACATGTCATTGCAGCCATAGGTTATATACAGGCAGTACCTCTGCAGATCTGGGTAGGAAAACCTCTCCTGCAGGACAGAAGCACTGGAGGAAGGCCAGATGCTCTTAATTAACAGGCTCTCATGACACCATCAATGGTTCTGAGGCTGCTGAGTCTTGAATGGCAGTAACCCATTGAAAAGTTACAGGATTGCATCCTAAGAACCCCAGTATCAGGAGTTGGGGAAGTAGAATCAAGCAGAGCGATTGGTCGTTGTCCCCTTTTATTCAGTCAGGGGTAGCATGTACGTATGTTCTGACTGGGTTTGGTTGAGAGTCAAGTGCGGATGGATGCAAAGGGGCTGTTCGTTTAGGAAGGATGCTCAGAGTGGGTGATCCGATGGTAATGTTGATTGTCAACTTGGCAGGTTCTACACTCAACTAAGAGACTAGCACTATCCCATGGGCTGGGGTCATAGAAGGGATCAGAAGGAGAAAGCCAGCTGAACAATGACATTTACCGCTCTTCTTCCTGATGTGGACACATGCGATCAGTGGCCTTACGGCTTCTCCACCATAACTTCTCAACCTTGCTGGACTGTACCCTCAAACTGAGAGCCAAACTAAGCTCCCCTTCCTCCCTTTAAGTTGCCTTTGTTGGGTACTCACAGTGGCCACGCTGGCATGGTAGCACCTCCACCATCAGGTGTCCACTCCCTCCTCTACCTGCCATCTTAGCAACCACTGCCTGCTTCCCACTGACCAGACCTTCTTCATCAACCATTAGCTGCTGCCCCGAATATGCTGCTAAAGAGGATGAGAGAAGACATAGTGGATCCCTGGATGCCTCTGTTGCGCACGACACGCTGAGATATTAAAGAGCAATGCTAGCATTGAAGAGAAAGGAAGATGATCTTGGTTTTAGATTCCCGAGGATCAGAAAGGGAGTAAGGGGATTGCCCAAAGCTGAGGCTCTAGCAAAAATATACTCCACACTCCTGTGGAGGTTGGGAATGGCGTGGGTGGGTGGAAAGACATTTAGGTTTGGAGACAAGACAGAAGAATTCTTATTCATCTGTTGGGTTCTACATCACAAAGAGACTCGGAAACTCATCTGACCAGAATGAGGTATACAAAAGAGACCGGAGGATTTCAGAGTCAAGGAGATATTAAAAATGCATTAAAGAAAATGAGGAAGTGGATAGGAGAGAGGAGGGCGTGGAGACAGAATCTGTGAGAGTCGGCACATGTGAGGTCTGGCATGCTAGAAAGTGGGCTTCGTGGTGAGATCATGTGACAGTCCTCAGAGGAGAGTTACAGAGAGGCCAGTGTATGGACTGGTGGGAGTGACAGATGAGCAGCCAGTGGGGAGAAGAGCAGGAGACGGGGAAAGGCAAGATGGCTCAGTGGTTAAGGCACTTGTACGATGGCTAATGACCTGAGTTTAATCCCCAGCACCCACGTGGTGGAAGGAGAGAACTGGGCTCCACAAGTTGTCCTCTGAGCACCATATATGCACTGTGGTACACACGCATGCACACACAAATATCTGTGTGTGCACCCACAAAATAAATGAATGTAAAAAAAAAAAAAACAAAAAACCAAATTGTTTAAAAGAAGACAAGAGGTTGAGCTTAGGCAGGGAGTTATGAATTGAGATATGGGGGAAGCTGGTGCCCCAGTCTGTACTGTCTTTGGGAGGAGCCAGTGGCTGATGGATGAAGGTCACATGGCCAAGAAGAAGAGCTGGGAAGCTGGGGAAAACACAGCACCGAATGGGCCATCCATCCACGTAAATGCATACTGCAGGATGGGGCAGGCTGTCCTGGGAGAAGAGGGTAAGCAAGGAAACCCATCACATCTTCACAGATGTGCTCATCTGGGGGGTCTCACGAGGCTGAAATGAGAGAATAGTCATCAATTAGCTGCTTAGCAATAACGATGGTCCTGTCTAAGGTATCCCAGATTTCCTTCCCTGATCCAGTTACCCCAGAACCCTTGAGCCACCTGCTTCTATCACTACTGCTACTCAGAACCTTCGGTCCTTTATCTGTTGCATGAAGGTGAACACCTACTCCTAGGCTGGCATTTGGTGTGTCTAGGACAGGAGGATATGGGCTTGAGAGCATCTGAGTCCCGTTCTAGCACCCAACCTTAACAAATCTGTGGCTTTTATGCCACAGTCTGCTTCTCTGCATGGTGGAGAGGACCACAGGACCCCCCCACAGGGATGGTAGACTGTAGAAGTTGGCCTGGGCAAGGCACTCATTTTACCTATTATAATTAGTGCAGCCCCTCTGACACCCCATACACCAGCACTCCCCTCCTCTCCCAGGTGCCCGTCTTTCTCTCAGAAAGCCTTAGTCTTCTTTACCTCTTGTCCCTCTGGTACCCACTGCCATTGCTTAAGTCTCTTTGTTAGGCTGGTAGCAGGAAGGTCAGCTGTGCCTTGCTCTTGGACCCATACAGAACAACCCATACCCCTCCACCACACCCTCTAAAAAGAACAGTCATGACCTCAGGCATCCCATTTCCTTCTGGAAGACTGGTCTCCTCCTGCCCAAGTACCCCACGCTTCCCACAACTGTCCTTCACAACCCTTCGCAATGGTTTAGCAAAGCTTTGAGACAGAATCTCACTGCACAGCCGTGGCTGCAGTTGTGCTCATTAGTCCCGACTCCCTGGTACAGTGCCTGGGCCCCTTGGAGATAATGGCTGCCCTGAAGCTTGCAAGAGGGCAGTTAGGGCCCGTGGGACACACAGAAGCAGCAGCAGCCTGTGTTGGAGAGGGTCAAACAGTGGCCTCCTCCAGGCCTCTCAGTCCCAGCCACTTCCTGCACATTCACAGTCAGAGAGGAGGGAGGGGCTCTCCTAACTGCAGAGCATTTCCTCCTGAAGACAGTGATGAGGTCAGCTTCTGTGCCACAAGGAGGCTTGGTGTGAGTGACTGGGACCAGAAGGCAATCCTCTGTCCTCACCCAGAGTTACCGCTCTCTTTTTTGTCTTTCATAACTTTTTTTCGCGAGTTACCTCTCTCTTTCTTTTATCCTTGCTTGGGAAGCATCTCTCCTCCCTCCACCTTTCCTGCTTCTGATGTTATTTTCAGATTCCAGTGACCTGAAGCCTCCAACGATGCTCTAGAGCAGTGGTTCTTAACCTTCCCAATGCTGCGACCCTTTAATACAGTTCTTTATGTTGTGGTGCCCCCCTAACCATAAGATTATTTTTGTTGCTACTTCATAACTGCAGTTTTGCTATTATTATGAATTGTAATGCAAATATCTGTGTTTTCCAACGGTCTTAGGTGATCCTCATGAAAGGGTTGTTTGACCCCCTAGAGGGGTCGTGACCGCATAGGTTGAGAACCACTGTTCCCAACTAGACCATGGCACCTCAAGGCTTAGGAACATGGTGGCCATTGATATGAATAAATCCTCAGACCCAAGTCTGAATGGGATAGTTTGCAGATCATGGAGGCTAGTTGAAGATGTGGCTAGGCCTGAGAGCTTTGCCTGGTTATATCCCTTCTTTGTTGTCCACCATGAGACAGTGGGCAGGAGGCTTGGACTCTGTTCTTTAGTGGGGAAGGAAGAGAAGACTGATAATCATGGTGAAACCAGCTGATAAATCCACAGGGTATTTCTGAGGATGCTTGGCATCACTACCTTTGCACCAAGATGACAAGTCTCTGATCCCGAGGAACTCACACTCTGGTAATAGAGATAGGTAAATACCGAGGTCTATAACAACAAAATGTGATTGGGCATTCCCAGAAGCAGATGTGAGTCCTGGTGGAGAGGGGAAAGCTTTGTAAGGTAGGTGCCAAATCCAAGCATAATGAGAAACACTGCCTTAACATTCCTCAACTCCAAGTCAGTGTAAAAGCCCCTGCTGCAAAGTCTCACCATGTAAGCAGAGACAAGCCAAGAGTTTAATCTGTGACCCTGTGATTTGTGTACAGGGACTGCTCCGGGAGGCTTGGTGTGGGTGGCTGGGGCCAGTAAGCCATCCTCCATCCTTAACCAGGGTTACCTCTCTTTTACCCCAACCTGGGAATTCTCTCCCCTCCCTTCACCTTCCCTGCCTCAGATGCCATCTTCAGATTCCAGTGACCTGAAGCCTCCAATGATGCATATCTTCCTATAAGAAAGAATGGAAAATGAATGAGCTTTTAACTAGACTCTTTGTGGGTCTACATAAACTCGGGATCCTGTCCCAAAAGATTGGAGCTAGGTAGCTTAGAAATAGTGCAGTGTGAGTATGGTTGGAGGCTAAAGGGCTGGAGAGATGTTCAGAACTTAAGAATGCTTGTTGCTCTTGCAGAGGGCTGGAGTTCCATTCTCAGCACCCATAGTGGGCAGCTCTCGATAGCCTACAACTCCCCTCCAGGACAGCGGGCGTCCTCTTCTGGCTTCTGAAGGCATCTGCACTCATGTGCACATACCCATACACAGACACTCACCATCGTGGCCATCATGTGGCTATGAAGTCCCCTGGACAGGTATAGAGTAGGCATGGATCAACAATGGCACGTGAACAGAGTAGAGGATTCAGGGCTTTCTATGGCGTCATGGATTTTGGCATCAGAGCTTCTGTTTCCTGTTTGTCCTGGGAGGTGTTTTGGAAGTGTATACCGAGCACACGATTTCTTACAGCCTTAGTCTCTGTCCGGTGTGTCTGGGCATAATGCTGGCTGCAGAAGAACTGGAGGGGCTTCAGGGGAGGAGGGAAAGAGGGAAGGAGGACTCTTCAGTGAGGAAGCAGTCCGTGTGTAAAAGGCCAGAAGGCAGACATACCACACAGCTGACCTGAGGGAAGATGTGGGAGAATGAAAGACAGTGTTTCATAATGCCTTGCCTGAGAGAAATCACTCAGTGAGTTCACTGGAAGCGTGTTTCCATGGTTTTCAGTATCTTTCCAGTTACTCAATTATCACCTCAACAAATTTTAGAACAGTTCATCAGCCCTAAAAGAATCTCGATCCATTCTAGAGCCACTCCAATTCCCTCTAATCCTAGCCACAGCTGCCCCACAGCTTTAGGAAACCATGATCTATTACAATGAAGTGGTTAGGCACTGGATCTTTGCAGATTCTAGACCTATTTCAACAATGTCGGCCCAGATAGTTCCAAGGCTAGGACCTTATGGAAAAAGCCCACCCTGCTCCAGTTTTTTTCTTTTGCCTTCTTTCTTTCCTTCCTTCCTCCTCCTATCCCCTTCTTGAAGACGGGGTCTCAGCCCTAGCTGACCTCAAATTGTCTGCAGTTCTTCTTCCTCCAGTTCTTCTTCCTCAGTCTCCTGAGTGCTAGGGTTACAGGTTGGAGTCGCCATACCTGTCATCGAATCTATCTCCTATGCCTTCTTTTTCACACACACACACACACACACACACACAGACACACACACACACAGACACACACACCCCATTCAAGTTGGACATTCTGATCCAAAATGTTTTGGACCAGAAGTGTTCTGGATTTTGGAACATTTTTCAGATCTGGGAAATTTTGCACACCCATTAATTATATAGGCTGGATTTGGAGCACACCTTTAGTCTTTGCTCTTGGGACACAGAGCAGGCATTTCTCTGAGTTCGAGGCCAGCCTGGTCTACAGAGTGAGTTCCAAGACAGCCAGGGCTACACAGAGAAACTCTATCTTGAAAAGAAACAACAACAAAAAAAAACTATATATATTTCTTGGATTTGGAAGCCAAGTCTAAACCAAAGACATGCATTTGTTTTTTTTTATATACCTGATACATGTAGCCTGAAGTAATTTTATCCAGTATTGTTAGTAGGCTGTGTTTTGACTTAGCTTGTCCTGCGTGTGGCAGGCTTCAGTGTGGAATTTTCTACTGTGACATCATGTGGGTACACTAAGCTTTTGAATTCTGGAGCATTTGGAGTTTTTCACTTTTGGATTAGGGATAGTCAAACTATATTTATTTTACTTTTCTGTGTTTTATTTATGTTTAGAATTATGTCTATTATTTTGTATTTATGGGTGTTTTGCCTGTATATATGTCTATGTACCATATACACGCAATATCCTCAGAGGCCAGAAGAGGGCGTTGGGTCCCCTGGAACTGGAGTTACAGATGGTTGTGAGTCCCTATGTAGTTTGGGAATTAAGCCCAGGTCTTCTGGAAGAGCATCCAGTGCTCTTAACCTCTGATCTGTCTCGCCAGCCCCTTAATTTATTAGTATTTATTTGGTTTATTTATTTATTTATTTATTTAATATGTATGAATGTGTGTGAGTGTCTGGAAACTAAAAATAATTATAGGTGAGTGCTAGAAGCTAAACCCAAGTCTTCTGCGAGAGCAACAAGTATTATTACACATTCTCTTCAGCCCTATCTCTTATCCTTACTTTACTTTTAAGTGTGTGTGTGTTTGTGTGTGTGTGTGTTTGTGTGTGTTTGTGTGTGTGTGTGTGTTTGTGTGTGTGTGTGTTTGTGTGTGTGTTTGTGTGTGTGTGTGTGTGTGTGTGTGTGTGTCTATATCTCTGTGTCTGTATATGAGTATGTTCATGGAGAGTGCAGATGTCTTCAGAGGCCTGAAGAAGGTGCCCGCTCTCCTGGAGGTGGAGTTACAGGCTATCGTGAGCTGTCCACTGTGGGTGCTGGGAACACAACTCCAGCCCTCTGCAAGAACAGCAAGCATTCCTCAGTGCTGAGCAGCTCTCCACCCTCCCACCCTGTATTTTATCTCAACCTCATTCACGTTGGACCATTTCTAAGCTACCTAGCTCCAAGCCCCAGGGACAGGATCCCGAGTTTATGTAGACCCACAAAGAGTCTAGTTCACAGCGCATTCATTTTCCATCCTTTCTTATAGGAAGACATAGCCATTCCTTCCTTGTCCCCCAACCGACTCTTCCTCCCCGTGCTCTAACTGGCCTGGAACTGGCTATGTAGCCCATGCTTATAGAGATCTATCTGCTTCCGCTTGGGATTAAAGTGTGCGCTACATCCCTTGCATTTACTCTCTCTTTAGAAGGGAGATTAAGCCCCTTTCTCTTTTTCTTCTTCCTTTCTTCTTCCAATAAGGATACAATGCCAGAGATTTTGTAGCCATTCTGAGTCATGGCATAGCTTTATGAGCCCTGTCACCTAGGGGTGACATTTTAATCTTAGGTTTCCTACCTTTGGGCTACTGCTCTTCTGTTTCTTTGCTTCTTTCTTTCTTTTTCATTAAAATCAACTTACTTAAATGATAACAAACATTGAAAATAGCCCATTCGTGTATGTCTTTCTGCATGTATGTGTGTTTGCACATGTACATGTAAAAGCTAAAAGTCAACTACATTGTTGTTCTTCCTCAATTGCCATACACCTTGTTGAGAAGGGATCTTTTATCAGTAGGCCTGGATCTCGCCAATCATGTGACTGGTTGGCTGGCCCACAAGCCCTGGACATCTACCTCCCTAGCCCTGGGGTAAGAGACACACACTACCATGCCTTGCTTTTTATGCAGAGTCTGGAGATCAAACTCAAGTCTTTACATGTGTGCTGTGTGATGGCTAGTTTTATGTCATCTTGACACAAGCTAGAGTCATTTAGGAAGAGGGAACTTCAACTGAGAATGGCCACAGTAGATTTGCCTGTAGGCAAGTCTAGGGTATATTTTCTTGATTGATTGATGACTGACTGACAGATTGATTGATTGATTGATTGATTGGGTGATTGGTGTGGGAGGGCCAAGCCACCCCTAGGCATGAGGCCACCATTAGGTTGGTGATCCTGGAAGTTCTAAGAAAGCAGGCTGAGCAAACCATGAAGGGCCAGATGGTAAGAAACACTCTTCTGCCACCTCTTCTTCAGCTTCTGTTTCAAGGTTTCTGCCCTATTTGAGTTCCTGTCCTGACTTCCCTCATTGATGGACCATGATGTGGGAGTGAAGCCGAAACAAACTCTTCCTCCTCAAGCTGCTGTTGGTCACAGTGTTTCATCACAGTAACAGAAACCCTGACTAAGACACACTGCAAGCAATTTGCCCATGAAGCCATCTCTCCAACCCTGAAAAGCACCCATTTTTAAGTGCATAGTTTAGTGAAGTTTGACTGATGCTTATGCCCATGTAATCAGTGTCTCAAGATACAGAATGTCTCCATCATTCCCCAAATTTCCTAGCATCCTTTGCAGTCATTCGCTACTCCCAACACACTTACCAGCCCTAGATAACAACCATCAGCCTACTTCCTGTCTTACAGATTCATTTCAACCTGAGCTACTTCTAAAATATTTTACATTATTTTCATTATGCATGTATAGACATAAATATATACACATATACATATACAATATAGATATGTACATATAAACAACATATATGCATATATATTATACATATATGCATTATATATACATATATGCACACTCACAGACACATATGTGTATATATATATATATATATATATATATGTATATTGCATAGGTGTGTATACATATGAGTATGGATGCCTGCAGAGTCCAGAAGAGAAGATTAGATCCCTGGAAACTGGAGTTATAGGCAGTTGTGAACTGCCCAGTGTGGGTACTGGAAGCTGAACTCAGGTCCTCTGCAAGAACTGTTTGTACTTTTAACTTCCGAGTCATCTTCACACACACACACACACACACACACACACACACACACACACACCCCTCCCCAGTTACTTTTACCTGAGGAAGAACTAGATGATTACCTGGCCAAAGTCAACATTTTTCAGATCTCTTTTATTTATAGCTGATGGTTAGCAATCTGAACATAGACACTGTCTATACAAGTCAACTTAAAGCATATGTGGTATTTTCTTAAATCCCCATGTTTTGTTGGAGACTCTTTGATTCTCCAACCTCCACCCTCCCACCCCCCCAACCCCCCACCCCTGCTTTAGTTCAGTTCCCTGAGGAGCAGATCTGGAGTGAAATTTACAGACAAGAAGGCTTGCTAGAGAGACACCAATATGTTAGGGGGGCATAGGCTGGTATCCCTACAACAGCGGGTCTGCCCACCCCTGGGGGATCTGGTGTTGGAGTGACCTTCTTTGTTGCTCTAGGCAGGAACCTGGAATTAGTATCCACAGATAGACCTGTCTCCATAGGCTATACTGGATGCAGGTGGACATTAGGCTAAGTACCCTTTTCTACTAGAGGACAGGGAAGAACCAAGAACCATATGTCACTAAAGCTCAGACCAGCTGAGAAAGTGGGGTTATGGCTATGGTGGGCATCCAGGGGGTTCATCATAGCAGCTGTGACACGGTGTGTGTTGGAGCATATCCTCAGGGGCCGCTTGGATGTGTGGGAGCAGCATACTCCCATCAGCCATCACTCTCCCCCTGTGCTCTACCCCTGCCCCTGGCAACCAAGCATCTGCTGAGCCTCCATGGACTTGTGAGTCATACCTCTGCTCTGTGCACCAAAGCCTGCTGCGGAGATGCCTGACTCTCCATGGGTCAGAGGTCTGGGGACTGGGTCGATTGTCAATCAAAGCAGCTCTGCTTGGCTTCTCTATGCCTTCTGTGTGCTCTTCCCTACCCCCTCCCCATCACCCACACGTGAGATGCTAAGGATTCTGACTTTTGTTTTCCTCCTCATTTGTCTGGTACGCTAGCCTCAGTCAGCCCCAAAAGTCTCCATTTATCATTTTTTACATCTTTCCCACAAGTGACTGTCTCTGCCTCCTTTTCTTGGTCCTTTCTTATTTTAAGCATCATGCACGGAGACTTCTCTGATCCTAATTAAATGTCCTGTGACATTTTACTTCCTTCTGAGTCACATTTCTCCTTTTCTTACTTTCCTTGCTCTGCCTGAGGTTCAGCATTATCCAGAAATGTGGCCTTACAGGGATGCCAACAGTATCACCTCGGCCTAGGTAGAAGGATGTCTCCCCAAAGATTGCTCTCCCAGAAACTTTGACATTCAGATGACCTGGGTGTGGCCACATACCCAAATCTAGGCTTGCTAATAAAAGCATGGGAGAATATTCGTGTTACGTTAAGAATTATTCTATTATTTTATGTGTATATAGGCATGCCCAAGTGTATCTATGTGTACAACATGCATGCAGGATTCCATAAAAGGGCAGGTAAGGGAGAGTGGCAGGCAAGCACGGTGGTAGAAACAGGAAGTTAGCTGATCACATTTTCATCCACAAGCAGAAAGTGGGAGAAGGGGAAAAGAACAGGAAGTAGGGCGAAGCTATCAACCCTCAAATCTGCCCCTACTGACATACTTCCTCCAGCAAGGCTCCACCTCCTCTACAGCCTTCCCAAACATTGCCAGCAACTGGGGATCAAATGTTCAAACTGTAGCCTGTAGGGGACATTTCTCACTCAGACAAACACAGGAAACTTTAAAAACATTTGTAATGGAGTAAATATACTCTGTATCATGATGTCCAAAGATAACTAGCAACACATTTCAGACTTGTAGCAGTCTCCTTCCATATTGTCTTTGAGGTCTACCCATAGATGTTCACATTCATCTGCTGATCTGAAAAGCAGGCTCTAGAAGTCTGTGGTTTCAATGTAACTGGCTTTATTTCAACATTAGTTCTTTCAGGGGTGTAGTAACATTCTGGCACTGGGCTGTGGGGCTTTTGCAATTTTTTTCCCTCAGGTTCTCTAACTAGAAGTACAAATGAGGGGCTGGTGAGATGGCTCAGTGGGTAAGAGCACTCAACTGCTCTTCCAAAGGTCCAGAGTTCAAATCCCAGCAACCACATGGTGGCTCATAACCATCCATAACAAGATTGACGACCTCTTCTGGAGTGTCTGAAGACAGCTACAGTGTACTTACATATAATAAATAAATAAATCTTTAAAAAAAAAAGAAAAAAAGAAGTACAAATGAGGAACTGGCCTCTAAATCTCTCCTAGATGTGGCCAAGTGACTCTGGAATTCATGCTTCTTATTACAACATGAAGTGTACCCTTGCCCAGGGACAACCTAGACCTGAGCTGAGGGTGGGAAATTCTACCATATTATTGCTTGCTTTGCTCTTTCTAGCCACAAATGAGAGTCTCTTTTGTGGAGGGGGATTTTTGTTGTTATTGTTGTTGTGGTTGTTTTTGTTTGTTGGTTTTTGAGACAGGGTTTCTCTGTGTAGTTCTGGCTGTCCTAGAACTCTCTCTGTAGATCCCTGTAATGCTGGGATGAAAGGCTCACACTCTCACCGCCATGCGAAGCTGAGTATCTTGAATATGTTTATTAGCCATTTGCACTTTTGTTTTTTTTCTGTGAAATTCCTTTTTTGTTTCCTAAGAGGCTTTTAAAGCTGCATCCTGTGATACTTATGACAGCGGATCCCCACAGGCCAAGCGAAGCAGGGGAAATCTGCTTAGATGTCTGTATTCCAGGGCCTACCTCCCACTTAACATTTATTATTTATGGTTTGAGATAAATGCCTTCCTCTCTGATGTTTCCAACTTATTCATTCGTGTAGCACACAGTTCAGTAGGCTTTAGTGGATATACAATGAATCACTACTTCATTTGAAGAAGAAATCCTGAGCCTATCAGCTCTTCCTCTCCTCTCTCCTTTACTGTTGGCCCCTGCAGACAGGAACCCACAGTCAGGCTCCATAGATTGGCTTTTTTTGAGCATTATATAAGAGATGAACCATACAGTACACCTCTCTCTCTCTCTCTCTCTCTCTCTCTCTCTCTCTCTGTGTGTGTGTGTGTGTGTGTTTTCAAGACAGGGTTTCTCTGTGTAGCCCTGGCTATCCTGGAACTCATTCTGTAGAACAGGCTGGCCTCAAAGTTAGAGATTCTCCTGCTTCTGCCTCCTAAGTGCTAGGACTAAAAACATGTGCCGCCCCTGCCTGGCTACATGATCCTTTGTATCTGACTGCTTTCACTTGCCATAATGGTTTCAGGTTCAACATCTCAGAGCATGTAGCAGTACCTCATCTCTCTCTTTCTTCAGTCAATTGATGATCCTTTCTTCGTAGACAACACTTTGTTAACACATTTATTAGCAGATAGACTTGGTGTTTTTTTTAGTGAACTCTCTTCTGAATTGTATACACATTCTACTGTTGCTGAATCCTGCCCCATACACAGTGGACCTGTTCCGTTGGTCATATTGTGACCTATATGCTTAATTTTTTGAACCACCAAACTGTTCTGCACAACCAACCAACACTTGTTGGATTGTCAGTGGTGGTAGTTTCCAGTCTTCATCCTCTCAGCCACCTAGGTCCTTATCTTTATGGTCCTAGATATCCTGTTAGGCACAGAAAATTCACGTTTATAGTTGTTGAAATTTTAAAAATTTAAATTCTATTACTATTATTAATCATCATTATTATTATTATTGCTTGTGTCTTGGCTTTCTTTATTGATTTTGAGACAAAGTCTTCTGTCGCTCAGGCTATCCTCAGATTCCTTGTGTAGCCAAGGATTATCTAGAACTCCTGATGGTTCCTGCCTCTACCTCCTGGGTGCTGGGGTCACAGGTGTATGCCATTGAATCTAGCTTCTCCTTGATTTATGTTTCCCAGATGTGCCATGGTGTTGAAGTTTCTTGTCATTACTTATTGGTCATTTATATAATAAGAGATTATTGTTTAATCCAAAGTGTTCATGAACACTTATAATTACTTCTAGGAGTTTTATAGGTCATTGATCCAGTTTGAGTAACTTGTATAGGGTATGAGGTAGGGGCCTAAATTTACTCTTGTTTCTGTTTGTTTGTTTGTTTGCTTGCTTGCTTGATTACTGGATATATTTTTGAGACAGGTTTCATGTAGTCCAGACTTGCCTAAAACTTGCTGTGTAGTTGAGGATGACCTTGAACTTCTGATCCACCTGTTTCTCCTCCTGAGTGCTGGGATTACAGAGGTGTGCCACCATGCCAAGCTTCCAGCTTTATATATCTCTTTGGTCTTCCAGGTGTCCCAGCAGCATTTGTTGAAAACACTGTTCTTTCTCCTGTTGAATTATCGTCATAGTCTTGCCAAGAGTCACTTGACAATGTGTGAGGATTTATTTCTGGACTTTCAGTTTTACTCTGTCCATCCAGATGGTGATTTCGATGCCAGGACCACACTGCCTTGATTACTGTAGCTTTGTAGTGATGACGTTGCTCTTCCATATGGAAACTAGAAAGGCCATTTACTCATTGCCCTGGAGGAATAAGTGACAAGTGGTTCTTAATGTGACGTCTCTGGACCTACAGCATCGACATCATCTAGACCAGGCGTTCTCAACCTCTGGGTCTCCACCCCCAAGAGAGGCCACACATCAGGTATCCTGTATATCAGATATGTACATTACAATTCATAACAGTAGCAAAATTATAGCTATGAAATAGCAACAAAATAATTTTGTCTGAGGAACTGTATTAAAGGGTCACAGCATTAGGTTGAGAATCCTTGATCTAGACACTTGTCAGAAGTACACTTTTCAGGCAGTGCCTGAGAGACTTGCTTCACTAAAAACCCTGGTCCTGTGGCCCATCAGTCAGCATTCTAACAGCTCCTTTCTGGATTCTGCTGGGTGCTGAAGCCCGGGTTTCATTGCACTGAATCTCTACTGTCCTGCTGTCCACTGGGCCAACCGCAAACACTTGGTTATTGATTGGCCACTGGGGCTGTGGTCAATGCAAATACACTCAATTTAAAAGTTAATATTGAAAGGGAATACAAAATACCTCGTTCGTGATTTTCACATTGATTTTCACAGACATATAGGATTAAGTAAAACACACCATTAAAATTGATCTCAGGAGCTGGGGAGATGGCTCAGTGCATAAAACAATTACCAGGCAAGCATCAAGACCTGAATTCAGATCCATGGAACCCATGTGTTTTGGCCTCTGTTCTCTGCTGCTGTGGTCAAATATTCTGACCAGAAGCAACTAAGGGAAGAAAGGAGCTTATTTAGCTGTGCTTCCCTGTTACAGTTCATTATGGAGGGAAGTCAGGGCAGGAACTCCAGCAGGAGCCTGAAGTTGATCACTTGCGTGTAGTGGTGTGCATCTATAATTCCAGTGCTGGAGAGGCAGATCTCTGTGAGTTCGAGGCCAGCCTGGTCTACATAGAGTGCTCCAAGTCAGCCAGAACAACATAGAGAAATATTCTCTAAGAAAAACAAAAGCAAAACAAACAAACAAACAAACAAAGCAGGGGGTGGAGGCACTTGCTGGAAATATGACTCACTGGTTAGGAGCACCAGGTATTCTTGCAGAAGGCCAAGATGTGATTCCCAGTACCTACATAGTGGCTGACAATTGCCTATGACTCTAGGGGTCGAACACTGTCTTCTGGCCTCCAGGGGCACCAGGCATGCGCGTGGTGCACAGACATATATGCAGGCAAAATACCCATACAAATAAAATAGTAAAATAGTTATTTTTAAATGGAAGAAAAAAAAATCCCTGTGTGAGGCGCATACTGAGTTAGTTTTCAGGACACCAGTAGAGAACAAAGCTGGAAAAGTAAGCAGTCTTTCCCAGTTTACCCTGGTTTAGAACCGTGGTCAGGGCCCTTGTTTGTATTTGACTTTGGGAATTTACCTTTTCCGTGCGGGAGCTGCAATCGCACAGAACCTAGGCAAACCCTCTCATTCTTCATAGACAAGGAAAAGACATCAGTGCGCTGTGCAGAGCCTCAGACTGGGGATTCTGACTTGTGTGTGGAGAACCCGACAGGCTGTGGTCTGTCCCTCCACCCAGCTGTGCCAATCTGCAGGAGCGCAGACCTGTAACCCAACTTGGCCACTGTGGAGTGAATCCTCCAAGAACAACATTTGCAGTGGCTCAAGTACACTTCATGGTTTATAAAGCCACTTTCCACCTCTTTATGTGTTTGAACCTACTAGTCTCTGGTTACCCTGATGTCAGAGTACCCTGAGAGAAGCAGAGTTTTGTTCTGGGACACTGACCAAACATGGCGCAGCTGGGAGCAGCACCCAGGCTTTCTGACTGATGTGGTGCTTCTCTGTCTATGTGCTGCCTAGTCAGCTTGGACGGAGAAGGGAAGGAACAAAGGAAGACGGAGAGGACAATAGAGATGAGAGAAATGTGACTGTAATTTCCTGGGTACCTACCATGTGGTAGGCCCATGCATATACATCAACTGTTTAATTAATCTCCACATCTTAGACATTAAGAGCTAGAGAGCTGGCAAGATGTCACAGTGGGTAAAGGAGCTTTCCCGATGATTCTGAGTTCAAACCCTAAAACCCACACGGTCAAATGAAAGAACCGACTACTGCAAGCTGTCCTCTGACCTCTGTACATGACTGCCATGGCACATGTATGACCCCAATACAAGCACATAATTTTTTTTTTAAGGAAGCTGGAAACTTAAATTTTGGATCAGGGCTCAGTTGGGATGCCTATAGAGAATGCTCCAGACCTGTTAAAGGTGGATATTGGATAAGAAGATATAAGAGAGGGTATTATTTATCCCTCAGTCACCTCGTGAGATTTTGTCTTCTTGGAGTCCTAAAAAGCCCCACTTCTTCATTCCTGGTGCCTCAGCATTTGAGGTGAGCTAGAGGGCCTCAAGAGATGCAAGGTGAGGCCCTCTTAAAACCACGGGCAGAGTTCTGGGACCCTAGCCTCGTGACGAAGCAGAGGTTAGGGAAAAAGAACAGGGAGCATGCTTCATGTCTTCTGTTTACATTGCTGAGACAAAATCTCTCCATACCAGTGCTGGAGAGATGGCTCAGGGGTTAACAGTACTGGCTGCTCCTGCGGAGGACCAGGGTTCACTTCCCAACACCCAAAAAGCAGCTTACACCCAGCTGTATCTCCAGTTCCTGGGGACCCAGTGTGCTTTTCTAGCTCACCTGGGTGAGCATTGTACACATGATTTCCATGCATATAAATGCAGATAAAACACCTATACTCATAAAATAGAAGCGATATTTGTTTAAAAGCCACATCTTAGATGACTCAAAAAACTTTATATATATTGCTCACAGCTCCAGAGTTAGGGTGCCCAAGGTCAAGGTCCTGGCAGGTCCAGAGTTGAGCTTTTTTGCTAGCTTTTGCCACCTTGCTGGGTCTCCACAAAGCACTTTCTTGGTGCCTGTGCATGCAGAGAGGGGTTGATCTCTCCTTTTCAAAGACCACTAATCCCGTTTACTAGGGCCTAGCTTTCTGATGCATTCAGCTTTAATTATATCTTCAGACTATTTAGATCCAGAATGACCCCCCAAAGGTCTATATGCTAAATACATAGTCCCCAGATTGGTGTTACTGTGAGATGGTAGAGGCTTTAAGACCTAGGACCTACTAGTGGTCTTTAAGTCACATTTGGGTACCCCTTAAGGGGTTTGGGGGACCCTGGCCTCCCCTTCACTTTCCTTAATAGGCAGTCTGTTGTATTTCAGCGCCTATCGTGATAAGCTACTTGTCACAGACCCAGAGTGACTGGGCCCACCAGTCACAGAGGTATTATCTAACAAGCTTTTCTGTGTATAGATAGGTTCTAAAATCTTTGTCTCCAAATTCGTAACACTAGGGGCCAGTACTCTAATGTCCGAGGCAGGGACATATACCCAGTCCGGTCCACAGCAACCAGCAGCTCTAGGCCATTCTAGTTTGATCTCTTGGAGCTTGCGAGGTTCTGCCTCTGAATCACAGTGCCTGCATGAGCCACGAGCCACATACATATTTCAAGAGAAGTCATGTACATAGTATGTCTCAGGGCTAAACAACAACACCAAAAAGGACTCTGTGATCTAAGATCTGTGATCTCCTTAGACCTGAGCCATCTAAGGATGTGAGGGGGGGCGAGATCTGGTAACTTGGCTAGCTGGCAGAACACGATCACCCCCAAAGTCTCCCCTTCTTGGGCACCTCCTTGGGTGTCACTCTCGGTGCTGATAGGAAGTGCTCTGGCTATTTTCTCTGCCAGCTTCTGTGTTCAAGGGAAGGGTAGACAACATCACCAGGATGGAGCCTCACCCACTGCAGTCCCTGGCAGCCTACTCCGTCACTGCAAATAAAACACGATAGAAAATGAAGAGGCTGCCAAGTCAATAGCAAGGGACTATGGCCATGAACCATGTTGATTTGAAAGTCTCCCAGGTATGATGCAGACCGAACCCCCCCCCCCGCCCCCCCCGCGAGCAACAAACATCACGGGGACGCCGCGGCGCGCGCAGAGGAGGGGAGTGGGAACCGGGACGTACGGCGGAGAGGGCACCCCCCCCGCCGCCCCCTGCCCCTTCTCTCTTTTTCTTTTTCCAAGACAGGGTCTCACTATGTAGCTTTGGCTGACCTGGAACTCACTCTGTAGACCATTGTTGGGATTAAAAGTGTGTGACACCACCAGCTACCCTTAGTGTTTTTAAAGTACTAACAAGTAAGCTATTATTTAAGTTAAAATTATATTTATTTGCTTACTCTGTGTGTATGCGTGTGTGTGTGTGTGTGTGTGTGTATGTGTGTGTGTGTGTGTGTGCGCGCGTGTGTGTGTGTGTCCAGGTATCCAATAAAGCCATAACTCCCTGAGCCCCTTACAACCAAGTAGGTTCATATGACTAATTCTGGACCAAGAATGTGGGCAGAGATGACTCATACTACTTCCAGGCCGGGCTCCTAAAAGACCTCCCTGAGGTGCCACTTCTGCTATCTTAGTGTTTTTTTTATTTGTTTGTTTTTTGTTTTTGTTTGTTTGTTTTTTAAATGGATGCTGAGAGCCGGTAGTGGCCTGCAAAGACCTTAGGTTCTGCTGAGGTCACCAGATAGAAGCCAGAGGGTTTCTAGGTGTCTGAGTGAGGCCTCCCTCTTTTCTGTTGAATGAGAATAGGAGACCACAGAACAAAGCAGCCTGCCCTAGCTAACAAGATGTCTGAAGGCTTCTGCCTCAGCCATCCACTTTGTGGGAGCCTCCTACCTGGACCCCTAGATACCTGTGCGGTGTGGTGCTACAAAAAGGGACAGACTGACCTTTGGTAGGGTTTTTACTGAGAAGGAAGCCATCATGGCCAGAGAGACCCAAAGGCTAGCCCTCTAAATCAGTCAGATGGTGCCCTGTTAACTCTCACAGCTGTCATCCCCTTGAGTCCTCTGGGTTTAGTTTTGCCTTTCTGCACCAGAGGCGGGGGGGGGGGGGAGTGGAGAAGGCCCCGGGGCTGCCCTCCACCTCCGAGCTGCTCTACTACAGGCTCCCCTGGCAGCCTCCTGAATAGTAGGAGTTCACTCACATGTTTTTGTGGAGGAGGATTTGAAGGAGGGATTTGAGTTTTTCCCTAGAGACGCCAGAGAGACAGTTTCAGCTCTGCACAACAGGCTCACCCAGCTCCTCATATAAGCTGTTTCTGTGGTTACCTGTCTTCTGGGATATTTGCAGTGGGTGGGCATGGCAGGTGCGATCTGCCAGAGTATGCTGGGAGTCTGAAGGAAGCACCACTGGGACCCACAAGGCCAGATGTCCCTATTATGGGAGATGTCAACCAAGCCCCTGCCTCCTCACCAGGAAACTGAAACCACACTGAATGTCAGGGAGGCAAAGACCCCAAGAAGGATCCTGGACCTCCTCGCTGTCCAGTTTATTGGTGAGGAAACTGAGGCTGAGGGAATCTAAGGGTTTTCTTGGCAAGATGGCTGGATGAGTTAGCAGAAGTAATTACAGCTGGAACGCAGGTCTTCCACCTCCAGGCCAAGCTCTTCTCTTAAACCACGCGCGGGAAAGTGAGTGATAGATGCACACCGGACTGGTGTAGAGAGAGAGGAGATCCTTGCAGGCATCCCAGATGGTCCTGGGGTGCTTAGGGTGACTCAAGCCTCTTTTCCACTTCCCTGGCCATTGGGACTGTACTTCCTTCCAACTACGGCGGGGGCGGGGTGGGTGGGTGCTGGCGTAAGGCCGGCCCCTCTGGGCACCGCCTCTCGGCCTCTCCCCACCCGCAGGCCAGAGGCCAAGGGTTAGGGAGGTGGGACCGGTGCTCGGCTCCTCCCCTGCTCTCCTTCCCCCTCCAACTCCCCAGAGTCTTCCCGTCCCGAGTCTCAGTGGCCTTAACACCAATCGGGTCCTCTGCTGCGCTGAGAATCTGCGAGTGGTCAGGGTGATATATGGACCAGAGTGGGCGCACCGAGGGTCCAGCAGCCGGTGTGGCAAAGGGCGGGGGCGTGACCAGGCTGCGGCTGAGGCGGGGCTAAGAATGGGGGCGTGGTTGAAGCAGGAGGCGGGTCCGTTGGAAACTTGAGTGCCCGCCCTTGCGATGCGCCCCGCCCCGGCCTCCGCCTCCGGGTCCCGCCTTCTCTTCCCTTCCTTCCCGGGCTGGCTGCGGCTGCGGGTGGTGGACCTGCAGAGCGGCCGTCGCCCACACCTCGCTCTCTCCTGGGCCGGCGGATCCTTTTGTCTCTCCGAACGGCGAAGGTCGCAGAGCAGGCGCGGCGGCTGCGGGCGCAGAAACGCCCGCGCTCTCGGTCACCTCCCCAGCCTCGGCCACCGCAGAACTTGGGCTAGAGAAGCCAGCGGACCGCGTCCAGCTCCAGAGCCGGTAGGGAAGGGGAGGCTGCGGGACTACGGGGCTGCGTGGAGGGAGCGCGTGTGACCCGCTCGCTGCGACCCGGCTGTGTGAGTGAACGGGTGTGTGTGCGCCGGTACTGATGGTGCCTGTTTCTCTGCGTAGTGGGCTTGCAGCTGACCGCGGACGGTGGCGTGGCTCTAGAATGGCGTGTCCTCGTGGGGATTGTTGCGCTCGATGGGATGTGCACTTTTCAGACAACGTTTGTGCAATTGTGTGTCAGGGCACAGTTGCCAGTGGGGATGGGGGATAGTGCTGGCGAGGGTCGAGGGGGAGCCGCTGTGCGCAGAGTGGGGGTGGCGGGGTGGGCGTGGGCGGTCTGCCCGGGCAAGCTGAGCCCCCAGTTGGTATCGCTCCGCGCAGTGCGTAGCTCAGGAACCTGAGGGTACGACTAGGATCCGATGGGCAAAGTGCCTGCCTGGTAGCAGCGGGCGTTGACACCCCTCACGGGGGGGGGGCGGCAGGTCCACAAGGTCCACGTGGATAATTGTGAGCTTTGATGAGGGATGGGGACCCGCTTGGCAGTGTTCAGCTCTGGGACAGTGGGGAAGACCAACCCAGCCCTGGCCTCGCCTTGACCCGCCCTGAGACCTGAGCCTGAGATAGGCCACTTTCATCAGTCGCAGTTTGCGTCTGTATCAAATGAGGGCGGCCCCTCAGGGGCTGTCTTGACAGTGTGAGAACGTACAACACGTAGTTCTTGACCCAGAGTCTTGCGCACAGTAGGTGCTCTTCATTGGATTCTCATCTCTTTTAAAAGAAATCTTTTTTTGCCTTTATTGAGGATGGCACTCTCATTTCCTCCTATACGGTGGTTTGTGCCTCCTTCCTTGATCTAACTTCACAGCGAAAGCTTGGAGATTGAGAAAGTTTAGGCGGCTGGATGCAACGCCTTCTTTCCGCACCTTACTGGCTGCGTGACACGGCCTTCGGGTGTGCGGGAGCCTGCAGCGTAGGGCGCTAGCCCGGAAGGCTCCTGCGCCGGGGCAGCGTTCCGGAAGGCTGCGACTACAGACTCGCGAGCCCTTTTGTTCAACAAGTGCTTGGAGGATGTCGATCTGGAATTAGAGTTGCTGTGAGAAAGTGGCAGTCCCTGTAGACTGGCAGTCTGGGGTTTCTGGAACCTTTCTCCCGGCCTGGTCATTCAGGAAGCCACCCTCTGTTCTAACCACTAACAAGTCCACCCAGAAGAGGGTGTTCGCCAGGACTCTAAATCCTGTTAGACACCCTCCACTCCACCCCCAAGCCCCGCCTGCCTTGGCTCCCGTGCAGACAGCCTGATGCGGGAGGATGAGGTCCGGGTGGCACCCTCCTTCCAGTTCCACCCCTTGATTAAAAAAAACAAAACAAAACAAATATATTTAGTATTGAAATCTGGTAAAACTGCACTGCTCTGAATATGAATACTGATCTCGACAGTTCAGCCTACCGCACTTCAGTATTTGCACGGCGCCAGCCAGAGGGGCAACATGGGGCTGCCGCGGAGGACCTGCCAGATCTCTTGATTACTTTCCCTCCCTACCTTGTTCTCAGGATCCTTCCCTGTTTAGAAACAGCCTTTAAGCCTGGCTTTCAAAACGGGGCACTGATGGGGATGCCTGCTACCTGCCTTTGTATGGGATATGTTCCAGAGTTCTGCATGCTCCCTACTTATTCTCTGTAGGAAGCTGGAAGGTTTAGCATGTGTTGTGACATTGGAGCAGAAACCTCTAGTTTGGGTCCTTTGATTTGTCTCCTGAGCCCTGAGGTCTTTGAGATGATGGCCATCCAGAGATGTCATAAGCTGATTTTTTAATCCTGATGTCAGGGACTCACTTGGAAAGCCACCTGTTCTCAGTCTTATCAAATGATTTATATCCTAAAGAGAAAAAGGCTTTTGATTGGAATCTTATCTCCGCCAAATCAGATTCAATAATCGTTTTTTTTTTTTTTTTTGTTTTGTTTTTTTTTACCAGTCTGGCTTTCTCAGCTCAGAAGACAGACCAAAAAGCTGTCTTGTTTTGTTTTGCTTTCCTGGTTAAAGCCAGCCCTTTGTCTCAAGCAAACCAGTATTTTGGCCTTTGATCTATTTCTGTTTCACTTTTGAAAACGCCTGTAATTACCAAGCTCTTGAGGTTTTATTGGATAATGTGCCAATGGGAAGGCCCAGGGGCTGTGCCTCTCCCTGTAGTGGGATGTAGTGCCACAGCCTAGCCTTACCTGCCCCTTTGAGCAGTGTTCCCTAGGTGGTACATAGCTGTAAATGTGTCATAATAGACCAGGAGCCATGACTTTGGGAATGGATGTCTGGAAGGCTGTTGGCTTGTGGAGAGAGAGACTAGAGCAGGTGGAAAGCCCAGATGAACAGGGGTTTGCCCAAACTGGCCAAATACTCACAATCAAAGGTGTGCTGAGAGGGGAGATCGAGAGGGAGGGAAAGAGGGAGGGAGGAGGGAAGGAGAGAGACAGGGAGAGGGAGAGGGAGAGGGAGAGAAAGAGAATTGTTTTAGACTTTGGCTATAAGGCTATGCAGAATTAGAAATTTCCATGCAGGGAAAGGGAATGGGTTCAGGCCCCCTTGCTGGGCCAGCTCCATTTTCTAAGGAGGGCTGTGTTCTTCTGCTAGGTGGTCCACCTGCACCTCTTAGCCTTGGAACTCAGTCCTCAGAACCTCAAGGGTTGCCTTTCACATCCAGTTCCACACTGACCAGACAGCAGGATACTTTCATATGCCTTCCTCTCAAGCTCCTTCTAAGATGTTAGAGTGTGCCTTATAAACGGTGGAACTCTGACTTTACCTACAACCCAGCGATAATCCCAGACCCTCATGGGGAGCCCCAGTTTTTATTTGGCAGCTCTGTTCTTCATCTAGGTTGGGATCTGGTTTGTATTAGACCACTTGTGTTCCAGCAAATCCCAAACCATGCTTGTTTGATGTGTGGGAATGCTGGCCCAGGCGTGTTGGGGGATTATGTATGTTTTTTTGAGTGTTTGTCAGGGCCTGATGTTACTGTGTTTGGGAATGGAGGACCCCAGGTGGGGTTAGGATGAGCTGACACTTAAGAGATTTTAACTGTGCTCTGCTTTGAGGCTCCCCACTCTAACCTACAGTCTTTGGGGCTTCTTCAGGGTAGCTGTGTATCTGTAAATCCCATATAGTTTGTGTAGCTAGTTCTTTGGGGGTTGGGTTCTTTGTAATCTATGGAGATACTGGGATGGACTGGGGGACTCCCTTGGTACCTCTTGCCCTGAGTAGGAGAAGGATAATGTTCCCTTCGAATCACTTTTTACCAAAGAACAAAACTTGGCAGGTCAGGTTCTCAGGTAACAGAGCAGGTTGGAATATATAGCTTCAGGTAATCAATATGGTTTGACAGGTGGGACATTTCTTAGGTGCTGTTGAGCAAAGTGTGAGTCTAAAGAAATTACACACACACACACACACACACACACACACACACACACACACACACACACACACGAGAGCCCTACCTTGACCATGTAGGTTCAAGTAAAAATCAGTTTCCAAGGCAAAGCTCGACACCTCTGCATTTATGAGCCGTGACTAACTGAGGCCTCCCTCCGATAGCCTCTCCTTCTGCCACCCCAGGGCAGGCGATAGGGCTTCTTAGAGCTCAGTTCCTTTACCTCAACAAACCCAACACGCCCTGGCACCTGCTAACCTCGTGTGCTTTCCTGGTCCTGTATCGGTTTCTTTGTGGTGTTTTAGGTACAGCCTAAGTTGGCAAGCAGCCAGGAGCCTGGGGGTGGAGGTGCCAGCTCAGCTCTACCCATCCTCGGTCCTCAGTCCACAGTGTTCTCCAGGAGCCAGCAATGGGTCTGTGACTAAGAAAGCTCAAGACTGGTAACCACACTATGGTGAAGATCCTGTGATCCTAAAGAAAGGAAGAAAAGGGTGGGGCTGTAGCTCTGTGTTAGATCATTTGCCTGGCATGCATGAGGCTCTAGGCCCAACCCCCCTAGTACTGCCAGTTACATTTAAAATGGAAGCAGGTAGGGGAGGGGAACTCAACACAGCTTTGGTGGATTTTGCTTCAGTATCTTTGGGTCTCCAGTGAAATCGTCCATTGCTCTAAGTCGGCTTCAGTCAACGATGAGTCCCTCAGTAGTAGTAGTATAGGCAGTACACCAGCCAGGTCCCCCAAACTATTGGTGACACACAGCTGTGTCACCTCCTTGACTGTAGCCCTGACCCCATGTTCTGGGATGGGGTATGGGGTTCATGATGCCCGTCCCAGCAGGTCCAAAACTGTGTGTTGGCCACATCTTCTACCCCTCACGTCTAGACAACATCTGGGGCTCATTTTCCATCCCTTATTGCACCTGGTGAATGTTCAAAGTGAATCTGAAGTGCTGACCCGTTCTTCCCAGTCAGAACACCCTCCTCCCGTGTAGCTCGGCTTGTGGTTCTGTCACTGCAGCCCTGTCACCAGCAACTCAGTGTAGAAGATGCACATTTGGTCACCTTGCTCCTCCCCGCTTGGGTTTGACCTCTCTCAGTGAGTGCTATTTCCCACACCTCCTGTGAGTATCTCCCAGTCAGGCTTTGGGCAAGCTAGACCTGGGCTTTTCTACTGCTGGTGCAAAAGCTAAGGGCTTGAGCTGAGGATGGGGTGGGAAAATCATCAGAAAGCCTTTGGAGCTCAAGAGACCTATGTAGGGGAAACCCCTGTCCAGGCTAGAAGCAAAGGGGCTTCTGGAGGAAATGCCCTACTTGGGAGAGGAATGTAGAGTTGGAGGGCTGGGTGGTTCCCACCTCTCTCTATCGTCTTCCTCCAGAATTTTGTAACGACAAGATTCCTACCTCTGAAGTGATATACTGTAACTCAGACAAAGTTATGCCCACTTTGTGTGCAGTTCAATGGGGTTGTTTTTGTTTTGTCAGTTCACAGTTATATAACCATGGCCATCCTCTGGCGAGGGCCCCTTGAATCTTTCTGAATGATGCTTCATCTTCACGGGCAACCACCGCCTGTCCCCAGCTCCATCCCACACAGCCGCTTGTGGTCGGATTCTATGTCTCTCTCTCTCCTTCCCCTTCCTAGGTTTGAGTCAAGGGATATCTTCCTTGCATTCATCCTGGAGTCTACCAGGTAGAATTAGCTTTTCACTTCCATGTTGATGGAGAGACCTGGGCACTTGTCCCTGTTACTTCTGCATGGTGAGCTCTCTTACTGGTTTCCCTGGCCCATCCCTGACATAGTGCTGGTACCCAAGGTTAACGCAGAGGATGTTAGCTGGTCTGGCTGGAGTTGCTTTTATCACAGTTCTTTCTATCTAAATGTCCAATACCTAGCAGAGCACTTGTGTGCGCTTCAGGTGATGTGGGGGCCTTGCTACTTGCACCATCTTACTTCATGAAGAACTTGGGAAGCAAATGGTATCTAACTTGTCTTTTAGATGTAAAAGCTGAGAAGACCCAGAGCAAAATAAATAGCCTAAGACTATCTGCACTGGAAACTAATGACCCAAGAACCAAGCCAAGCCTTTCGCCCACTTTGGTTGTCACTGGGTGCTTGCAGCATTGCCTGGCCCAGGCAGATTCTCAGTTTGATCTGTACAAGAACTTTCATCAGCCAAGGTAGTACCTTTCAGGGCAAGAGGGGTAGAAGGTGTGTCTTCGTGTGCCTCCATGTCTGGTTCAGCTGGTAGAAGCGGCTGGATTACCCACATGTAGAAAGTTCTCTTGGGAAGTCAGTAGCGAGGGTGGGCATCCTTGCGGGGGGGTGGTTGAGTGTCAGGGTATGCTTCGATGCTTTGTGCATTTCAGAAGCAGTGGTTTTGCACTTGTGGGGAATAAGGCGGCTAGCGGAGGAAGATGCCCTATTTGACAGGGGCACCAGCAGAGGCACAAAGTGGCCCCTGTACCCCATGCAGACGGTGCTCAGACTTCAGGTCTCCAGAACACATCCTTAGGTTACAGGTTACTTCTTTCCCAGTGGTACAGGAAATTCTCATGGTAGACCATGAGTATGATGAGGGACTTGGGGACTGGTCATAGTCCACACTCTCCGATGTATTATCCGACAGGGTTCTGGGCCCACTTTCAGAGGAAAGGTGACAAGGCTGTGATCACAGTCACTGGTTAAACCTCCTTGAATGGTTAGCACCTCGGTGCCATTAGGTAATCCTTTTCAAATCAGGCTGAAGGGACTGGCAGATCTGTGTGTGAGGCTACTACAATGGAGCCCGGAAGGGTTCGTGACTTCTGAGAGACCCTGCTCAGGCTTCCCTATCACCCAGAAGGGACCCTGATATGGGGGGCTGCCCAGATTACCCTGCACGGTGCTCGTCAGACCCCTTGAGGCTGGGCTTCCTGCCCCTCGCCCCACTGGGTGCTTGGAAGGTGTGTGTTGCCTTCGGATGCCTGTGTCTTCTCAGGCTGAGGAGGACGACGGGGAATGTTCCCAGTCAGCCCCAGAGCAGTGTGCTCACGAGTTGTACCACGTTCCTCCTCCAGCGAGGGAGTGCTCAGCTCTTCGATTTCTCTCTGCGTTTAAAGGATGCTTCCTGGAAACAGAACCGATGGCAGTCCTCACCTCTCCCCGTCACTTCCACACTTTCCATTTGCCCCTCTCTGATTCTTTTTTTTTTTTTTTTTTTTTTGCAGAGGCCATGGAGGGGTGCTGCTTACTGGCTTGCCCAGCCTGCTTGCCTTTCCTTTCCTTTCCTTTCGTTCCCTTTCTTTTTCTTTTTTTTTTTTTTTTTTTTTTTTTTTTTTTTTGGGGGTGGGGACAGAGAATCTCTTAAAAGCCAATCATTTACAGGATCTTGCAGGTTTTGGTTGTTGTTGTTTCTGCTTACCACAGGGGACTGTTAATAGATGCTCCTGGCCAACTGAATGCTGTCCAGCCTGGGGACCAAGGAGAGCTTTCCTACACAACCCCTGCCCAAATGTAGCCAGGTAGAGATACACTTTGTTAAAAACCCTGCCACAGTGCCCATGTGGGTCCCATATTTGGTGGCGCAGCCTGGACAGTGGCACGGCCACGGCCTCCAAGTGGGGTATGTGACCTGTGGCTGCTGCCTTGGTTCCAGTGAGTTTAGAAACAAGCCTTTCTGGGACACACCCACGTCAGAACTCTGGGCTGTCTGGAGGATGCCACTGCCTTCCTCCTGAAGGCTTGGATGGGTGAAGGATTACTACACATACCCTATCTGTACCTAATGCCATTCTGTTGCTGAATCTAAAATAGTGTGGCCTGATGGTCCCCTGGCCTCACTGATGACTGAGAACTTGTGGTTTGGGAATGTTGGTGAGACTGGGCCAGGGGAAGGAAAGCACAGAGGAGGAATTTCAGGGCCTCTCAGCCAGGGAATGCCTGCAAGGCATATAAGGGGTTCCCTATTGTCTGAGCTCCCTCGCATAGCTTGTCTTGGGAGAAGTTACTAGCTCCCTAAGAAACCATGTCACCAGGGTCACCATCAACATCAGTCATCAACATAGCCGTCAGTCATCACTGGTCGCCATTGCCATAATCACCATTATGATTACCATCACCACCGTCATCATCATTATCACAGTCACCACATCTCCTTCATCACCACCACCATCATTATCATCGTTGTCATCACCATCATCACCTAGTCTCAGCACTGGTCATTATATCACACGGCACACTCATGCCATGTGCCCTACAGTCTTCCGTGATTAGGGGTAGTAGTTATGAGGGAACCTTGGGCAGGATGGCCGTGGGCATAGTTAGCTCGATGGAGCGTGATTCTGAAAATGGCTCCAGGAGAGTTACAGATCTGGAAGCTTCTGGAAGAAATAAATCTCACCCACTCTTTCAGGCAGTGTTATGTGGTCTGTGGTATTCTCTAAGCCCCTCTAGAGAGCCCAACTAAACTGCTTGGGTATTGTTTGCCTACCTGTCCTAGGGCAGTGGGGTCTCTGAAGCTGGAACCCTGTAGATTTCTCCTGCTGGATGCTCCCTTAATAGGGTAGAGCCAGGAGCACAATGGCTGCCCAGATGTGTGCTGGAACAATTCCCACTTGCTCATCTATAGGATGATGATGGTGGCATTGAATTATTTAAGATCTCCATAGCTTGCCTGAGGGCTTGCTCTGCAGGCTCCTGTGGCCGGGCCAGTGTAATGGTGGCATCTGCTCTGTATGTCGACATGCTGCTGGGTGTGCGCTTGTTCTGGGCATTTGTTTAAACAGTCACACGGTGGTGACCCCATCCTGCTAATGTCTGGCTTCGACTTCACATGGGGAAGGCTCTCTCTCTAGCTTTCGGCCCCCTCATTTGTCATATGGGGCTCAGGGCTGGATGACTTCCAAATCCTCTGTCAGTACCACAGTCCAGGGAAAAAAATGTTAAAAAATGCAAACTTGTGTGGTAAGACGTATCCAATGAAGAACACTCCGAGAAAACGTATGTAGCCAGACTGACTGGGGGGGGGGGAGAGAAAAAAAAGAAAAAGAAATTAAGGAAGACCCTCTCTTAGAAAATACAGGCACCTTGGCAACTGCTGTATTGAGAGGTGGCTGTTGCAGAATGTGATAGGAGGAGGGAGTGTAGACCAGACAGAAGCAGAGGGGGAGGGGTAAAGCCTGGGATCTGGGCCCTGGGGCTTTCATCCTCCCAGGCCACCATTCAGTCTTTGCTTTGTTGTATAGGATAAGGAAGGAGGGGCTCCTGGGAAGGAGGTAGGAGAGACCCTCGACCACAGTGGGAGTCTGGCAGAGGTTGGTAGGTGAGCTCAGCCCTTGGACTCTGGACTCAGGCTCTGGACTCAGTGCCTTATTTAGCCTTAGCTGGGTACTGTTCTCACAGGGTGCTCTAGTAAGGAAAGCCATGGGTGAGGGTGCTGTCCTCGTTATAATGACGGGTTTGTGTTCTTGGGAGGGTCTGTGCTGGTGACCTAAGAGCCTGGGAGATGGTGCTTCCCAGTTTGATTAATTGTAAATTTGGAGACGTCAGCTCTATGAAGTGCACAGGACGAGCAATCATATTATTTTTTTTAGACAAGAGTATATTTAGTGATGTAAAATACTGACCAGATTCGGCTTCAAATTAATCTTATGAGAGGATTCCTATGAATTCTTTTAAAATTAGCACATAGTTGGATAGTAGGAGTGAGTTCCTGGGGTTGGACACTGGGAGTTTAAGTGTTTCCTAAGTATGGGGTTGGGAACAAAAATATACAATTATACAGACAGCTTCATTTTACTGATGTTTGAGAGGGGGAAGCCAAAGGAGGACTACAGGAAGGAATAGGCTAAACTGCACAGGCCTTGAGCTTGGCCCAACTGATTTCTCTTCCCTGCAACTTTGTATCTCTGTGAGTCCTAACTTTTCCAACAGGCATGCATGATTTTTGTCATTTGAAAGACCAACAGGCTGGAGAGATGGCTCAGCAGTTAAGGCCACCGATCTGAGTTCTGTTCTCAACACCCACATGGTGGCTCACAACCATCTTTGACTTCATTTCCAAAGGATTCCGTGCTCCCTTCTGACCTCCATGGGCACAGACATGCAAGAAGGCAAGCATGAAGAAAAGGGAAGGGAGGTTGGTTGGCTTTTAGAGGAAGCCTGACCCCAACATCCCTAGCTTGCTCCCTTTAATCTGTTTACCCAGCTTCCCTCCTGTCCCCAGACTGTCTGGAACCCACAACTTCCATACTTGTGACTGTATGAATTAATGGAAATGTATCATAAACACACCATTAGAATTTGGTAACTCAATCTAAACTCAGTATTGAGTAAAATGCATTAGCCTGGATATAAGGAAAGAATGTCCAGAGTCCTCCAAGAAATCCGCCTTGTCACCGTGGCCTAGGGCACTCTGGTCCCGATCCACAGTACATTTCTGCTTTGTTTGTTGGAATTTGGACATCCACTTGTCTCATGATCTGAACAAAGCTTCCCGATTCCCACTGCTTTCACTTGGGTTATTATTTAAAAAAAAAAATTACCTAGTGTATGCTGTGTATGCCCGTGTGTGCGTGTGTGTGCATTTCGGGGGTCAGAAGACAAGTTGCCAGGATCGGTTCTTTCCATCCACCTTGTGAGTTCAAGGCATCAGATTCAGGTTGTTTGGCTCTGCAGCAGGCACCTGTATCTGCCAAGCCATTTTGGCATCCCTCACTTGGGGGCCCTTTGAAGCCCAGGGGCCAGTGGTCTCAGTATTCTCATTGTCCTTCCTTCAAGTACCTCCTGTCTGTCCATCTGACTGGCTGGCTAATGTGTCCAGTTTCGCTTTTGAGAGTAACCTTTTGTGTTCCTGTCCAGCCATTCCCTCAGGACCTGGAGGTAGGACTTGCTGGTATTCTTCCTTGGGAACCAGAGGGTTCCTGATGCGAATCCTTCATCTTCTCCTTTGAGTCGGATGCTGTGGGCTGGGCTGTATTTATCTGCTGGCTGGGAATGGGGCCATCTGAACCCTCATTAGGGTCAGACCAGACTTTTGGTGGCGTCCCTCCAGAGGCTGTTATTCCCTGTAGTTTTTCTGCCGGAGTCCAGGCTATTGAGTCAGCAGTGGAAAGTTAAGAAGATGAGGTAGCCATCAGAGGAATGGGCTAATATTTAGGGTGGGTAAGGAGAGAGGCTTTGCAAGCTGGGCTATCTCTAGGCAAGTAGTATTGCTGTGCCCTGTGGGAAGCCCACGGTTGCGTTTCCTACCAGTGGCTCAGTGGCTGCTTATTGTACCTGGGATTAGATATGTGTTGAAGCACAACTTTATGGCCTATTTTCTGTATTTATGACATGGAGAAAGAAACTTGCCACTGTCAGCAAAATGCCATTGAGTTGGTATGTAACTTTAAGGCTTTCACTGTAAGGACGCCAAATTAAAAAGGAAAAGGAAAAGGAAAGAACAGGGCTCTAGTGTTCAGACATTGTTCTTCCTGATGCTGGGTTCTCTGGCAATTCCAGGATTCAGCACCAAGGCAGGAAGCCTGCTTGCCTGCCACTGAAGACAGGTATGTTGCTATGGAGACCAGGTATGCCTGGGTTTCCTGGGTACCTCAGTCATCCAAGAAATGGAATGACTCCTACCTTACATGGTGTTTCTGAAGGAATGTGTGTGAATTAACTTTCTCTAAGCAGAGGCCAGCTGTTTTATTTCACTCACAGCAAGATTTCTGATGTCATTTGCTTTTAACCCTCCTCTGTTTAATTATTAATACCTCCCCTTCGCTGCCAGAAACACTTAAATGTATTGAGACCATATATTGAAAATAACGAAACTTTTAAACCTTTTACCAAAGCTAGGAAGCTCGTTTAGCACGAACAAGTGAGTTCAGCCATTATGGGCTGTGTGCCCAGCCTTGACCCAGGGTCCTGAACATCGTTAAAATCGGACTGTTTGTGTTATGGCCACAGTCCCTATGTTCTCAGTGTTCTATCACTAAATACCTGTCTTAGTCAGGGTTTCTATTCCTGCACAAACACCATGACCAAGAAGCAAGTTGGGGAGGAAAGGGTTTATTCGGCTTACATTTCCATACTGCTGTTCATCACCAAAGGAAGTCAGGACTGGAACTCANACAAGGGGCCCTTCCCCCTTGATCACTAATTGAGAAAATGCCCTACAGCTGGATCTCATTGGGGCATTTCCCCAACTAAAGCTCCTTTCTCTGTGATAACTCCAGCTGTGTCAAGTTGACACAAAACTAGCCAGTACAATACCTGAGAGAAATAACTTAAAAGGCCCAGGAGTGGTAGCACATACCTTTAAACCCAGCTTGTGGGAGGCAGAAACCAGTGGATCTCTGTGAGTTGAAGGCCACACTAGTCTACACAGTAAGTTTTAGGACAGCCAGGACTATAGCCTGTCTCCAAACACACACACACACACACACACACACACACACCACCTTGGAAGGTTGAGAGGAGCCAGCAGATGGCTTAGCCCATAAGGATATTTGCTGCCAGGCCCAGCAGCCTGAGTTCCACCCGTAGGCTCTGCATGGTGGAAGGAGAGAGCCCATTCCCCAAAACTTCCTTCTGGCCTCCCACAGGCAATAAAAATAAATGGATAAATGTATATCAAAAATTAGAGGTAGAGAGGTTTATTTGGGTCCTCTATTTCAGAGGCTTGTGTGACTAGTCACTCGGCCCCACGGTGTGACACAGGAAGTGTTGAGGTTGATGGGAAACAACTCCAGAGGAAGATGTCAAGATCCCATTGTTCCATTCTGGGTAGGCCCTTGATAACCTGATTTCCTTCCACTGGGTCCCACCTCTTGAAGGTTTCACCAAAGCCTGCAGTCTGGACTGAGTTTTGTCAGCCCCACCCAAACCTCGTCAAGGCTGGGAAAAGGGAATCTTAACTGAGGAAAGGCCTCCATCAGATTAGCCTGTCGGCATGTTTCTGGGCACAGTTTCTTGATGAATGATTGACATAGGAGGGCCAGTGCCACAGTGGGCAGTGCCACCTCTGGACAGGTGGTCCTGGATTGTATAAGAAAGCAAACCAGACAAACCATGCAGAGCAACCCGGTAAGCAGTGTTCCTCCATGGCCTCTGCTTCAGTTCCTGCCTCTAGGTTCCTGCCCTGACTTCCCTCAGTGATGGAATGTGATCTTAGAGTTCTAAGATGAGATAAACCCTCTCCTCCCCACGTTGCTTTATGTCCTGGTGTTTTATCACACCAATAGAAACCCCAATTATGACAGAAACTGGTACCAAGATAATGGAATATTGCTATGATCAAACTGACCACGTGTTTGAGGCTAAAGAATCCGCCGTATTGGACCATTGAGGAGAAATCTGAGAAGTGTTTCCTCAGAGTCAGCATGTACAAGCTGTAGTTAAGATGGGCCAAAAGCTGTACCTCATGCTTGTAGCTGAACTTGGTAATGTTTAAGACTCTCCCACGGGTTTAGAAGGCGTGAGGGGTCATGAAGAGCAGTTGAGGCTTGGCACTCTGAGAGGCCATGGAAGGAAATTGGTGAAGGTGCAGCCTCAGTTGCAGTTGAAGCCCCAGGATTGAGGAGATCATGGAGAGAAGTTGTTACTTGGCACCATGTGGCAGGGTCAGAGTCCCCGAAGAGAGGCTGTTGGTGAAGGTGCAGCCCAGGTGCATCGGAAACTCCAGAGTTTTGGAGATGCTAAGTATCATGGAATGACCACCAAAGACAGCAGCAGATGTTGAGTGGAGCCAGGCTGAGTCTGTGACATGAGATGCGTGTGCTGTGGGTGGCAAAGCCAAGGAGGTGGAACTGCATAAGGCCACAAGATCATGACAGAATCCCAGATGTCCGGCGGTGAACACTTTTAGACTTTGGTTCCGCTTTGATGTGAATGTACCTGTTCCCTGGTTCTTCCTTCTTGGGCTAAGAAATCATCTAAGTTGTTTTGATCTTTACAGGGACTCTCAGCCAAGAGACTTTGGGTATTTTAGAGAGACTGTGAACTTTGAAAGAGACTTTGGGTGTTTTTGAGAAGACCAAACTTTTTTTTTTTTTTTTTTTTTTTTGTTTTTCGAGACAGGGTTTCTCTGTGTATCCCTGGCTGTCCTGGAACTCACTTTGTAGACCAGGCAGGCCTCGAACTCAGAAATCCACCTGCGAGAAGACCAAACTTTTAAAGTATTGAAATTTTCAAGACTTATGGGACTTTTTAAAGTTGTATTATTTTTTTGTATTGCTATATTAAGATATGCTCTTGGGGACAAATGAGAAAGGAAAAGATTGTAGTTATAGTGAAGCATTGTGTTAAGTTGACAAGAGGTCAGATGTCCTGGTTGATTTTGTCAACTCGATACAAACCAAGACATAGCTGAGAAGAGGTTAATTGAAAAAATGCCTCTCTAAGAGTGTCCTGGAGACAGGCCGATCTCTGTGAGCTGAAGGCTAGCCTGATCTACAAGTAAGTACAGGGACAGGAGCCTGGAGGAACTAGAGAAAGGACTGAAGGAGCTGAAGGGGTTTGCAACCCCATAGGAAGAACAAGAATATGAACCAACCAGACCCCCCAGAGCTCCCAGGGACTAAACCACCAACCAAAGAGCACACATGGAGGGGGGACTCATGGCTCCAGCTGCATATGTAGCAGAGGATGGCTTTGTTGGGCATCAATAGGAGGAGAGGCCCTTGGTCCTGCGAAGGCTAGATGCCCCAGTGTAGGGGAATGCCAGGGTGGGGAGGAGGGAGTGGGTGGGGGAGGGTGGGGGAACACCCTCATAGAAACAGGGGGAGGGAGGTTGGGATAGGGAGTTTCTGAAGTGGGGGAGACCAGGAAAGGGGGATAGCATTTGAAATGTAAATAAGGAAAATATCCAATAAAAAATGAAAAAAATAAAAATAAATATAAAAAGATGGGCCTATAGGCAAGTCTGTGGATAGGGTGTCTTCTTAGTGATTAATGTGAGAGGGCCCAGTCCACTGTGGGCAGTGCTTCTCCTGGACAAGTAGTCCTGGGCTGTATAATAAATCAGGCTGAGCAAGCCCTGAAGACTAAGCCAGTAGGCAGCATTTCTCTGTGCCTCTGCTTGAGTTCCTGCCTTGGCTTCTCCTAATGATGGACTGTAACCTCTGAGCTCCCCAAGTGCTTTGATCCTGGTGTTTAACCACAGCAATAGAAACCTAACTGAGACAATAGAAAACGAACTAAGCATATGGGCCTTTGGGGGATACTTAGCCCAAGCCATAGTAGCTGCAGGCTGTATGATGGTGGTAGGTGCTTGGCTCCCTGCTGCCCTGAGGATGGAAACTCTCTCCCTGTCCCTATGGGGAGAAAGAGTACCTGCCCTGCCAGGACGACCCAGCAGCTATGTGGTGGGGTGGGGTGGTTGTGATTCATAGGCATCTCTTGTGTATTATCTGTCTGCTTGCTTATGACTGTTTTGCATACCTGGCAGTTCATGCCCACCCTGGGCCCTCCCTTTCTCAATTTCTCCATAATCTTTTTTTTTTTTATCATAGTCTTCTTTCTTTTCTGCACATATGTGCATATGTATGTGAATGCATGTGTGCCATAGTGCGTGCAGAGGTTGGAGGACCTGCAGGGGGGTTTTACTCATGGAACAATCTTGTCACACCTGCCCCCTCCCAACACACACAGCCCACCAACCCAGATTTCTAAATGCAGACCCAAGCCATCAGCTGTAGACAGACCGCTCTTGCAATGTCTAGGTCTCTTCACATCGTGGTACTTCCCTACCTCCTTTCTTTCATCTAGCTGGGGCGCTGGCATCCTCCAGTTCTCAGGGTCAACAATCCTTAGTCTGTGGTGTGCTGGAATCTGTGGTGGGCGCCTTCTTCTGCTCTCCCCGGGGCTCTCAGTCTTCTTCATGTGATTTGGGAACCATAGGGCTACTATGGCTTCTTGCAGATGGCTGCCCAGCTCACGCATGGTCCTGGGTGGTGATCTTGAGGATCAATGGCCATGACAAGCACGGAGAGCAAGAAATGACTTTACTTGTGTCCTGTCCTGTCTGCTCCCCCTCCCCCCCCATCTTCTGTTAAGATAAGGACCGTATATGGTACCTGCTAATTGTCCTTGTAGTCTGGAGGTGAAAGAGGGAGGCCTGAAAGTCTGTATAACCAAAGAAACTAGTTAATTAAGGTGTAATTCATATACCACAAAAGCCATGGTTAAATTTGTTTTTGTAATTCTGTGGGGCTGGAGAGATGGCTCAGCTTTTAAGAGCACTTGTTGCTCTTACAGAGGATCCGAGTTTGATTTCCCAGCACCTACATGGTGTCACATGACCATCAGCAACTTCCAGGACTCGTGTGATGCACATCCAAACACATAAACTCATATTTTTTTTTTAAAAAAAAGTATGATTCCGTCACTTTTAGTATTCACATAAAGTTGAACACAAATGGACACAATCAAATTTCACAACACATACATCACCGCAAGGAAGAAATCTCATAGGCATTACCTGTGACTTCCCAGTCTCTCTAGTCTTCCCTGGGCCCGCAAACCCATTGCATGTGTGTCGTTTCTATGGATCTGCCAACGATGGACTTTGCAGGTAAACAGAACCATCAAACACGTGACCTTTTATGTCTGGTTTCTTTTATTGAATATACCCTGGTGCTTCTTGTGTGCATTCAGTATCACATACAGCTGCACAGTGTGAGTTTACATGACCCGTAACAACCCCCTGCAGGGGTATACTCCCCCCCCCCCCCCAGTTCCTTTATCTGGTGATGAACATTCGGGTTTTTTTCACTTTAGGTCACTATGAATGACATTGCTGGGGACATTTGCTTACAAGTCTCTGTGAACATAGGTTTTATTTCTCCCAGGCAGTATACCAAAATTCTGTTTCATAGCGAGTCTTCCAGGAAGGCAGGTGGAAGGTGATCTTTGAGGTTGCTGGCTGCCTGAAAGTCTCAGCATGTGAGAATGCAAGTGCAGAAAGCCCTTCTATACAAGACTAGGAAACAAAGCCTGACCTCAGTCTCTCCCCCCCCCCCCCAAAGCCAGGGAAGCCCAGACAGTTTAGCCAGGAGACGTTCAAGGTCAGTTAAATGGCCTCCCCGTTCCAAAGAAAGCACCCAAATCCCAAAGCTTTCAGAGCATCTTATCTTGCCTGGATAGCTGATATAATTTCTGGAAGTAGGGCAGCCTTTTTGTGACCATGAAACTGAAGTTCCTGGGCCTAGGCCAGCAAAACAGATAAATTAGGTCTTTGATGGCCTCTTAAACTCTGAGCCCAGGAGCCTCTGTGCAGGTGTAACATAGAGAAAACCCTCTTTTGACTAAGCCACTGTTTGTAACCAAATGTGTTCTTCATAGATCAAATGCCCAACACAGGATGAAGCATTTCAAAGTCCCCCAGATAGATCACTGCCTGCTTGAGAGACTTTCTGGTCCCTTCTTCCTGTCACTGTTCTTCACTCAGCAGGCTAGATGGAAGAGGGGCTCCTCCGATAGACATAAAGGATGTTGATAATTACCATTTCGCTGTTCTGTGCCTTCATACATGCTGCTCCTCCTGCTAGGAACACCATCCCCCTCCGCCTGTCTGTGCTTGCCAGAGGGCCACTCATCCTTCAAGTGTTGTACTGAGAAGTGGCGCAGAGGACGGGAGTACTTGCTAAAGCACAAGGACCTGAGTTTCAATTCCCAGAACTCACAAAAAAAGTCAGGCATGGTTGAGTGGTGGCGCACGCCTTTAATCCCAGCACTCAGGAGGCAGAGGCAGGTGAATTTCTGAGTTCGAGGCCAGCCTGGTCTACAAAGTGAGTTCCAGGACAGCCAGGGCTACACAGAGAAACCCTGTCTGGAAAAACCAAAGAGAGAGAGAGAGAGAGAGAGAGAGAGAGAGAGAGAGAGAGAGAGAGAGAGAGAATGAATATGAATGAATAAGGCAGCGTGTAAGAATAGAGCAGGACACTAGACCTCTCTGGCCTCTGAATGCATTGGGTGCATGCATCTGAGCACACACATTCCAATACACTGCTCATACAGATGCCCAGGCACACAGATACAGATTTAATAAACGTGAACTGCACAGCTCCTCTTCTTTCTGGGATGCCCCATGTAGCTTGTAATCAACATGGCAGAGTGGCATTTTCAAAAGAAACTCATTCTCCCCAGTAGTTGGAGTCCCCAAAGAGCAGGGCCCACACAGGCCCTGTTCTTTCTGTCTGGCATCTGGTCTTGCCCAGGCCTCCATTCAGCCCCTGGGATGGATGGAGCTGGGGTGGATGGTAGCTGAGACTATTGCAGATGTTGGTGTCAAGTGCTCTCCCCTTCGTGCGCCTCATTCTGATGTGCCTTTATCAGGCATGAGCTACAGCAGCAGTGATGAAGTCCACTGTCTGAGCTTCAAGTGCACTAGCCCAGGCAACGAATGACACCTGTTCATCATACAAATAGGAGTGAGTGTCCAGTGCATGCCTAGGCTCCAAGTGTCCCTTTCCTCTCTGAGCTTCACCGTGGCTCCTTCAGAGACCCTTGGGGCGTTTGCTCCTGTCTTTTTTGTCTTTCATTTTACAGTAGGATCCAAGAACATGGTCTAAAGGATGGGCTTCAAGGGCCAGTGGGATGAATCTGTGGGTAAAGAGGCTTGCCACCAAGTCTGATGATCTGAGTTCAAACCACAGGACTCACATGGTGAGAGGCGAGAACTGACTCTTGCAAGTTACCCTTGAAGTGCCACATGTGTGCCATGGCCTGCATACAGACACATACATGTAATAAATAAAATACTGCTTTTTAAAAAGAGGGTGGACTTCAAACCAATGGCCCTGTCATCTCAGGGAAAGGAAAGAATAGTGAGCAAAATGAAGCTGAGGAAAGTCAGGGGAGAAATCCCGTTGTGCATCATGGCCTTTGTGAAGGACCAGCTACATCTTGTTAGTTTTGGAGTCTGTGCTGAGAACTCTTGGGCCACAGGTGAAACCTAAAGATGTTGTTATGTAAAAGCAAATTAAAATTAATTAAATGCAAATACAGATTCATTGTAATGTTAATTTTAAGCCCTGGATCAATCAGAGGCTGTAGAAATGCCAAAGTTGTTAAGGCTGTGGTTGTCATGGTGACCGGCTGCCCTGAGAGGGATCCTTCTGAAGGGGGGGGGGGGATTGCTCTGTGCTGACCTCTGCAGGGCAGGGTAGGGTTCTGTGATTCGGCCTGGGAGTCAGGAGACCTTAGGAATCTCAAGAATCAGTTCATCCAGAACTACCTGTTGGTTTCCTTGGGAGACTAAGTCACTTCTCTTCGGCCTCGGTTTCTCCCAAGGGGCGTGTTGGCTTTTGACTCCCAGTGCCCCTCGCAGAGCATGAGGACCTGAGTCTATTTCCAGAATCCATGGAAATAAGCTGGACTTGATGACCTGTGGAGGCTGAGACGGGTACATCCTCTGGGCTTGATAGTAAGCCAGCTTAGCCACTTGTTGAGTTCCAGGCAAGCAGGAGGCCCTGTCTCATAAAACAGAGTGGACAGTGCCCGAGGAATGTGTCTAAGGTTGACCTCTGTCCGCCATTTGTACAACCAGTACATGCACACATATATGCACATACCACAAAAATATTGAGGTTCAAAAGGTGATGTATCTGCACTCCCTGGGCTTCATGGTGGCAGTGCCGGAGTAGGCACGGTGTCCCACGTTTTATGGTTTCCTGTACTTGGGGATTTTCCCAGCACCCACTTCTGCATTGGCTGTTCAGAGGGTGTTTGCAGGGACTTTCAGTTTATTGTCATGTTGGTTGGCTTTGGGACTGACTGCCTTGCTGTGTTTGGGAGAGCACGGTTGCGGCGGCTTCCTGTGACTTTAAGGCATGCCAAGGTGCACAGCTGCGAGCTCATATTAAACACCTGCCTGAGGTGTGGCTGGCTTCCAGCCCTCTATCAGAGTCCTGCTCTCTCTGACTCAACTGGGGCTAATTAGAGCCACTGCCGGCTGGCTTTGGGTCCACTTACTGGTTGTATGAAGCCGGCCTGGCCTTTCCCCGTGCTCTGTGAGGGCAGCTGGGGAATGAAGCAGCTGTTCGGGACTTCTAAATTATGTGGGAAGTAGACTTGTTCTGGTGTGTACCCTGTGCAGTCTCTGAACCGTCGCCTGTTAAGTGCGGCTGTCTTTCAGGGCTCTGATACTAAAAGATGGTGGTCACCAGAGGCCCGAGTTGTGTCCCCCAACACAGTGGCCTAGACACACCATTTCAGGGCCCACAGGAAGATTACATCTGGACTAAATAAAACCGGGAAGTGGCAGATTCCACAGGAAGCTCTGCTCCCAGTCTGGCTCCGGGCTGTCAAAGTTAATTAATATGCTGTAGCTGTATTTCCTTTGAGTTTTCTCCTCCACATAGGTGTGTGTGGGGAGGTCTTCCTACCCACTGGCACTGGTTAAGAGGCTGTGAAAGGATGCCGACCCGGCTTACATGGTGAGGTGAGAGGCAGTTTCTGGCATGCTACCCCTTGGGTTGTGACAGTAGATGGCAGAACCCTGTGGTGAGTCCTGCTTTGATCTTGATGGCCCCTCTTTAGAGGTTGGGTTAGGGACAAGGCTGGGAATTAGCCACCAGGGTGTTTATGCCTGCCTTTCTTCCATATTGGCACCCTGAGTCTCAGCCCTTGCCTGGGAGGTAGTAGATGTGCCGAATGGTTTTATATCAACTTGGCACACGTTAAAGATACTCTCAGAGGAGGGAGACTCAATTAAGAAAATGCCTCCGTAAGATCAGGCTGTAGGCAAACCGGAAGGACATTTTCTTAATTAGTGATTGATGGGGAAGGGCATCTTTGCCCATTGTGGGTGATGCCATCCCTGGGCTGGTGGTTCTTCTGGGTTCTATGAGGAAAGCTGACTAAGCAAGCCAGGAGGACCAGGCCAGTTAGCAGAATCCCTCCACAGTCTCTGCATCAGCTTCTGCTCCCGGATTCCTGCCCTGCCTGCGTGAGTTCCGGGCCTGACTTCCTTTGATGATGAACTGTGCGGTGAAAGTGGAAGCTGAATAAACTCTTCCTTCCCGGTTGCTTTGGTCATGACGTCACAGCAGTGGTAACCCTGACTAAGGTGTAGGTGAATCCACCCTGGCCAGCGCGCCAGGCAATGGTAACAGCCTCCTTGAAGCTGGCCTGCCAGCTGCTGAGTCCCAACACAGGAGGGAGGCTCCACTCAGCCTCTCTAGCACTTGTTTTTTTTTTTTTTTTTTCTTTTTCTTTTCTCTCTACAGCCTTAGTAAGGAAATAATACTCTGTGAATTTTCCCTTTGGACAGAATGTAGACAGTACACCACACCAGGCATGCGCATTAGAATTGGCCAGCACTTGCTAACAGATGCCTAAGGTTCTTAGAATGGGCGGCTGGCCATCACAGCCTCTCCTCCGTGTCCACTGTGGATCTCAAGAAGTTGGGCGGCTGCCGTTTACCAGATATATATCCCTCCTTTCCAGCCCCCCCCCCCCCGGCTTTTTGGTCATGCTCAGTTCATGCCCTTCTTCACAGAGAGAGGGCTTCTGCCTGGGTGCTTCCTCCATTAACCTGTGGCTCCTACACCGTGGTGGGAGGGAGGGAGGAAGTGCAAGGATCTCTGCAATGCTCTGTGACTTCCCTGTGACCTCACACTCTGTCCAATGTACCAGGCACTTGGAATGGAGCCTCGCCTGCCATTCCTGTGAATTGCAGCCACAACTGAGCTGGAGGAATGTTTCACCTTGCTCAGCTGAAGGTAAATGATTCCACAGAGCTTAGTCCTGCTAGGGCATAATGGGTACTGTCAGTCCTGGGGTCACTGGCTCACACAGGTGATCTGTGGGAGGCTAGGTACTCCTCTCTGTTCCTGCAGAGTGTGTTGGTGTTAGACCCTTCTTCGGTTCCTGGGAGTTTCCAGTCAAGACACTTCTCTGAGCCTCAGTTTCTCCACATGTGAGTCCTACTGACTTGCTCAGACTGCCGTGGGGATTCTATGAGCTTTTCCTTGTCTTGCTCATGTGAGTTCCCTATTTCAGTAACACTGGAGAGTGTTGGTTTTTTTTTATTATTATTATTTTTATTTTTTTTTTATTTTTTTAATTTTTAATTTTTATTTTTAAGCCCAGGACAGGAGCCAGTTTGCCAGAGTCATCTGTGGGTGTTGGTAGCCTTACCTTCAGCAGGACTTGAATTTGGCCAAGAGCCCTGGCTTATTCCAGTGGAGAATGGAGTTATTTAGAGCCAAACTGTGGGGGGTGCCTAATTCTCTGGGAAGCATTTGCTGCAGATGGTGCTAATGTTAATGACTTACTATATATGTCTTCATAAGTGGGTGATTTATGGCTAACACCAGACCCATAACTTCTCATTTCCAGAAACTTCATTTGTAACGGCCTGCTAGATTTAGGAAGTGTGAAGGACTTGAGCTGAGGTCATTTCTGTTCATGAGCTGTAGGTGGGAGGAACTGGGCCTGTGGGACACTGAGGGGGCAGCCATAAGGGACATCACCATCTCTTCAGGAATGGTCCATAGCGGGCAGGTGATGGTCAGAACCCTATTTTATAGAGGAGAACACAGAGGCCCAGGGAGGTTAAGTGACGTGTCTGGGTTAACAGCTCCCAGTAGACAGAACCGAGATGCCTCTGACCCTCAGTGTGGAATAGTCTTCATGCAGGGTAGCTATGACATTTGTTCACCAGCATGATGTGTCAGCCTGACTGGGCTGAGGGGTGTCTAGGTAGGTGGTAAAATGTCATTTCTCTATGCTGTTGGAAGAGATTAGCATGGAAGCAAAGGCATTTGGACCAATAGGTTCCCCAATGTGGGTAAGTATTGTATAGTCCCTTGAAGGTCTGAGTGGATGCATCAACTAAATGTATTGGTTATTTTTCTTATTGATATGACAAAGCAACTTAATAAAGGGTTTATTTGGGCTCACAGTTTGAGAGTACAATTCATCATGATGGGGAATTCAGGACCTTGAGGTAGCTGGTCACATTGCATCCAATCAGGAAGGAGAGAAAGAGACCGGGTGGTGGTGGGGTCTGTTTCTTTGTTTTGTGCTCAGCTCACATCTTTTTTATTTAGATCTGTACTGTAGCCAGTGAGATGATGGTGCTCACAGTCAGGGGTGGGTCTTCCTGTCTCAGTTAAACCTCTCTGGAAGCATCCTCAGAGATACACCCAGTCTCCATGGTGATTCTAAATCCAGTCAAACTGACAATGAAAATTAGTCATCATCCAGGAGGGAGAGTAGACATCATCTCTTCGCTTTGGTCACCACGCTTCTCATTCTTGAGCCTCTGAACTTGGCCTAGAACCCCCACCAACTGACTTCCCTGAGCTCCATCTTACAGACAGCAGGTTGTGGGACATCTCAGCCTCCATAACCATGAGATCAGTCCCTCACCGTCTCTCTATAGGTCTCTTTGTATTTTACTGGCTCTCATTCCCTGGAGCGCTCTCAACACCATAGCAAGATTTGGGTGACTTTCCTACCCGAACATTCTCCATTCAAGATGGTAGGTCACCAGGGCAATGAGGTGGTTTTGGAGACCTAGTTATGCAAATTACCTCGACATGTGGGAGCTCAGTGTAGCCTGTTAAACATGGAAGTGCTAGTTTGCCTAAGTAGGCATCAGCCAACATTGACCCTGAAGAAGGGAATTATTCATGGGCTTCTTTTGGATACCTGTCTTGTTCTCTCTAGGAATTAGCTTCCTGCCCACCACTAATGCCTGCTAAGCCACTGTTCTCCAAACACAGAACTGCCTGTCTCTGTGTGGAAATGCAGAGTCCCCAACCCATGCCTGTCTTGGCCAGCAACTAGCCCTCGGCTGAGCAGTTTGCGTGTTAAGTGTAGCCTCTCAGCCCACCATCTGCAGAGAATCTCCCCAGCAGCTTCTGGAAACATCCCTTTTCCCTGTCCCTTGCTGTCACAGCTCATTTTATTCTCTTGGGACAAGGACTATCCCTTTTCCCTCCTGTCACCTCCAGTGCTGTTCTCTAGCCCTGAGTGTGGCACACAGTCCTCAGAACACTCTTTGGAGACTTGCCTGCAAAGTGCAGTCACTACTCTGGGACTGGCTGGTATCCCTGTGCTGGGCTTGGGCTCCTGGAGACTTTCCCAGGAGTCCCTGGTTGCATGCTGTTAGCTGAATGTGCAGCCTCTCTGCCTCTGGAGCCTTGCATCTGCCCTCTGATCTTGGAGGCTTTTTTTTTTTCCTCTTCTAACCTCATTCCTTCTTTCAGAGGAAGGGGTGGGAGCTCCAAGTACAGGGCTGGATCCCTTCTTCAGTGTTCCTTCCTGACTCTCCAAACCTGGGGACCCTGAGAAGCCCTTGCTGGTAGGATAGAAGACGGCAGTGGAGTTCTTGGGGTGGGGGGTGCACTCTTGGGAGAGGTGGGGCTTTCCCCTTGAAGCAGTCACAGCCAGGCCCTGGTATAGCTCAGATGGAAACAGGCCCCCTTTCCATTTGTGTATCAGCCTGGATGCTTTGCCTTTGTTCAGGGTGGTTCATTTGCCTCTTAGGGCTTCAGGGCATCCCTCAGCTCCACCCCCCCCCCCAAAACATTCTTTGTAGTCTTCTATGGACCCGGAAATATGGCCATGGGCAGGGTTATCACACTGACTCTCAGCCCCAGCTGAGCTGCAGGGAACCAGCGCATTTGAGTGGGCTCATTGGCTCTGTCCATCCTGTGAGCCTCAGTGTGTGTTTTATTAACATTTTAGGAAGGTTTAATTATACAGGCCTTAGCCCAGACTGGGGGTGGAACTCAGCTGCTAGAAGGCTTGCCTGGCATGCATGAAGCCCTGCAGGTGATCTTCAGTATCATATAAACCGAGTTGAGCTGGAGTGTGTCTGTAGTCACAGCCCAGCATTTAAAGGTCGAGGCATGATGATCAGAAGTTCAAGATCATCCCTGGCCACGTAGAGAGTCCAAGGCTAACCTGAACTCTATGAGCCCCTGTCTCGTTCAAAACAAACAAATAAACCTTTAGCTTAAGCATGGAGAACGAAGCAAAATAGTCTCTAGACCCTTCCTTGTCTAATCTGTTGTTCTTGAAACCTGCACCCATTCTTTATAATTTTGGATGTGCTCAAGAATTTGTAGGTCATGTTGGGTGGCCTTGGGTCTGTGACAACCTTGAGAACCTTCGAGATATGATCGACAAGCAAAGAACCTGGTATGTGGGAGGGACCAGGGCCCGTGACAGGGAGATGTCCCTGGCACTGGCCTCCCGACATGTCTCAGAACAGACACTCTGTAGAGGGCCAGGTAGGAGTCACATTCCTGCTTTAGGGCACTGGCCAGGCCTTGGACTGACTCCTCACTTGAGCCTTGTGGATAAGGGCTACACTTAAGAGGAGGCAGACATAGCTTTGGGGTAGAGTAACACATGGATCCACTCTCAAGCTACATGGAAGTAGCAGATGCTGGGAGCAAGATGCTGCTGCCCTGTTCCCTGGCATCGGGAAGGACACCAATAAGAAGCCCGTGATGCTTCCATCCTGCCCACAGGCCTGAGGGAGACTGAGTCTGATGCCAAACAAGGAGCTTCCCCAACAGTACAGGTCTGGACAAGCCTGGATTCAGCAGAGACTTAAGGGGCCTTTACCTTGCCCTGCACATGTCAGTACAAAGGACTGTGTCCTATTCTACGGACAGGCGTGGGGTTCCTCGGCCACAGATGCTGAAGCAGAAGTGATATTCTATGAACTCAATGCTGGACCTGCTTATCAAACCCCACCCTTCCTGCCTTGACAGAAGAGGATGACACAGTAGTTCCCAGAGGGGAAGTGACTCTTGGGGATGACACTGAGTTGGGGGCGGAACCTCCAATGTCTGTGTGCCTGCTCTTCCTTACCCAACCTCCCTTTTCCTCTTTCCTATCTTCCAGGAATGAACTGTTCCCTTCCATTTAAGTGTCCTCAGCCAGTGTCTACCCACGAGGTGTCTTATATTCTTGGGGCCTCTCTCAACTCTAGCTGCCACTCTATGCCCACCCTCAGTATCTCTCAGCGAGACCATGTGCCCCCCCCCCCCTTTTCCTCACTAAACTTCTGTCTAAGCAGTGTGGGAGATAAGGGTAAGGCTGGCTCTGAACTCCTAAGCTGAGTCTTATGATTTAAAAGGAAATGGTCCCTATAGGTTCATAGGGAGCGGCACTCTTAGGAGGTGTGGCCTTGTAGAAGGAAGTATGTCACCGGGGGATGGGCTTTGAGGTCTCAGATGCCGAAGGCGGGGCCAGAGTGTCATCATCTCTTCCTGCTACCTGCTGATCAGTATGTAAAACTCTCAGCTACCTCTCTAGCACCATGTCTGCCCGCACACTGCCTGCCATCCTTCCCGCCATGATGGCAGTGGACTAAATGTCTGCAACTGTAAGCAAGCCCCAATTAAATGCTTTCCTTTGTAAGAGCTGCTGTAGTCAGTCATGGTGTCACTTCACAGCAATAGAAACCCTGAAGACACTAGGTTTTTGTCTAAAGGAAAAATGGTCTGATACTTGTTTACACCTCAAAAGAGACAACTACAGTAGGTAGGAGTCATCTCCATTGTGTGTGTGTGTGTGTGTGTGTGTGTGTGTGTGTGTGTGTGTG